>NW_023665585.1:1689379-2027255 GCF_014743375.2 Drosophila subpulchrella | reverse complement strand
AGACGTGCAAGCTGTGTTAGGTGCCGAATTTTGTAACAACGCTGAAATAACAATTAATCGTGACGGAATAAAAATACAAAGCCAAGAAAAGCATGCCGAAACTGAATTAGGTGCACTAATGAAAATCAACGTCGAAAATGCCGAAAATATAAACATAAACATTGACGAGAGTGCAACAACTGAGGCAAAACGCGAAGTTTACGATCTAATTAATAACTATAAGCCGACAAGTACAAAAACAACAAACGTTTCGTTTTAAAGGACGACACTCCCGTACATTCGCGCCCGCGTAGATTCGCGTTTTCCGAGCGGTGTATCATAGACGATCAAATCGAACAATGGCTCAAGGACGAAATCATCGAGCATTCTGAGTCCGAGTACAGCAGTCCGGTCGTCCTGGTAAAGAAACGCGATAACACACCTCGACTCTGCATTGACTATAGGAGGATTAACAAGGTAATAGTACGAGATATGTTTCCCCTTCCCTTGATCGAAGACCAATTAGACCGCCTGCAAGATGCCCATGTATTCAGCACGCTGGACCTCAAAAACGGATTTTTCCACGTTAATGTCGATGAAGAAAGCCGCAAGTTCACATCCTTTGTAACTCACAATGGCCAGTACCAGTTCCTGAAAGTCCCTTTTGGCCTCACGAATTCTCCAGGCGTATTTCAAAGACACGTCAACGCCATTTTCCGAGACTTGACCCGATCTGGTATTGCGATTCCCTACGTCGACGATATCATTGTCCCAGCTGCAGACGAAGGCGAAGCAGTAGCCAGTCTCAAGACAGTCGTCAAGCGATGTGAGGAGTATGGTTTAGTTATCAACCTGAAGAAATGCTGCTTCCTAAAAAAGAAAATCGAGTTTCTAGGCCATTGTATTGAAAACCAATCGATCAGCATCAGCATCAGAAGCAATTACAAAGCTTTCTGCGTCTGGTTGGATATTTTCGCAAATTCATCCTGAGCTTTTCGATCATCGCCAAACCTATGACCGATCTTATGAAGCATGACGCCAAGTTTTGTTTTTCTGGCAGAGAGATTGACGCTTTTAACAAGCTTAAGAGTTTGATTACCCAAAAACCTGTGCTCAAAATTTTTCATCCACAGCACGAAACAGAACTTCATACAGATGCTTCGATTGACGGTTTTGGGGCAGTTTTACTCCAAAAATCTCCTAAGGATAACCAAGTTCATCCAGTGTATTACATGAGTAAGAAAACTACAGACGCAGAAAGAAAGGTTTCTAGCTACGAGTTGGAGATCCTTGCAGTGGTAGAAGCTTTTAGAAAGTTCCGAGTATACCTGTTGGGTATGCACTTCAAGCTGATCAGCGATTGCAATGCTTTCACGAAGACGATTGAGAAAAGGGAAGTCTGCACCAGAGTCGCACGTTGGATCCTCGAACTTCAGGAGTTTGACTTTGAAGTCGAACACAGTTCAGGCACACGCATACGCCATGCTGATGCTCTAAGCCGTTAGCCTGTAATGATGATCTCCGACGAAAGTTTGCACAGCAAATTGAAGTCTGTTCAATCGCAAGACGATGAATTAAAAGCCATAATTGACATCCTTGCTGAGAAATCTATCCACAACAATTTCTTTTTACGATCTGGATTGCTGTAAAAATTGGTGAAAGACGACGAGCTTATAGTTGTACCACCGATCCTTCAACGTGAAATCATTCGGCAGGCTCATGAAAAAGGACATTTTTCTGTAAAGAAAACCAAAGAGATCATCGGAAAGAAATATTACATTCCGAAATGATTGAGCAAGAGTTGATACAAATGTTTCAGGACAGTCGAGATCCGCAAAGCTGCAAAGCAACAGATCCTGGCTATGCAGAATGAAAACAAGCACTCATACAACCTCAGACGTAGACCAGCAGCAACATACAAAGTTGGCGATATTGTCGCTATCAAACGCACGCAACTTAGTGGTGGACTTAAGTTAAAGCCTACGTACTTGGGTCCCTACCGCGTTACAAAAGTCAAGCCGAAGGACACTTACGATGTTGTAGAAGAACCGCTAACTACGGACGGACCAAGATACACAACCTCTTGCGCTGAGTATATAAAGCCATGGATGAAAATATCTTCCGAGGGCGACGAGGATACATTCGGGACGAATGTTTAGAAGGATGGCCGAGTTGTGGGAATAGGTCTGGCATCCTTGTCAGCTGAACCCACCACAGATGAACAGCACTACTAATTATGGGCGAGGTGAAAAAGGAAGTCTTTGACGAGCACTTAGAACGAGAGAGACGAAGAAGAAAGACGTGAAATATATACGAAGTAAAAGAACGACGCGAGTAATAATCTAAAACGCTGTTAAAATCCCTATTCAATACCTAAAACTATATTCAGAACTACTTATCACTATTCCTTTTAAATAAAACTATAAACATATTATAATAAAATTACAATTAGTGGGACTTTTAATTTAAATCAGAAAAACCAATCCCACAGATATTATACAAATATCACAACGACCTTGGTCACTAAGGAAGAGATAAGTTGATGGTCGCGATTGTTTGAACGTGTTTTCGAATATAAAAAAGAATGTTGTTGCAATAATCGCATAAGTCAGGGCAAGGGTAAGGACTGATGCACAGCATACCGAAAATAAACGTGCTATTCAAGATTATACAAATTGACTATTATCTACCGGTAGATATTGGAAGATCAAAGAAACATGCTTTTCACGGTTATAGACGGACTTACTAAGTTTGCTAAGCCATATGCATCGAAATCGACTCACACAAAGGATGTTACTATATCGTTAAAATATTACTTTAGGTCTTACAGCAGGCCAACATGTATCGTTTCGGATAGGGGAAGCTTTTTTACATCGGAAGATTTGGAAAGCTTATGGAAGAATATAATAAACATTTTAGTCGAAAGGCAGTGCTAGATTGAAAACCACACAAAAGTGCCACCGAGCGTTCAATCCTATCGGCTGTTTACACGCCACCTAGCTATTATTCCTATGGAAGCTGGCGTGTTAGTAATATCCATCCATATATATATCCACCCCTCTCGCACTCTGTTAAAAAGCTTATTAATTTGTATACCGTTGCAGAGGGTATTTTGATTTCAGTCAGAAGTTTGCAACACAATGAAGTAGTCGTTTCCGACCCCATAAAATATATATATTCTTGATCAGCATCACTAAACGAGTCGATCTAGCCGTCCGTCCGCTTCTACGCAAACTAGTCTCTCAGTTTTAAAGCTATCGGGCTGAAACTATTCCAAAAGTCTTCTTTCTTTTGCGGGTAGTATATAAGTCGGAACCAGCTAGATCGTACAACTATATCTTATAGCTCCCATAGGAATAATCTGGAAAACAAACTTTAAAAAATTATATCTTTGGTCTTTTTTATAACCTCCAACGCTTGGAAATAACATTTTTAATTAGTTCTGAATTTCGAATTTAATTTTATAAAAATCGGACGACTATATCATATAGCTGCCATAAGAACGATCGGAAAATTAGTGGGAAAATAATATGAAACATATTATAGCTTCGGTGTTTTTTGAAATATTATCTTATATCATTAGGCACATAATTTTTTTTTTTTTTAAGAATTTCGAGTTAAATTTAATAATTATAACTGTTCGTACCAAAGGGTGCTCAACATGACCATCACTCAACAAATCAAGCAGTAGCCAAGTTGGGTACAGTACCAGGCGCTCAGTAGCACCCACTGCAGATGAGAATTGCTGATCACTAACTCACCGTCTCACCGACTCAATGGTACACTGACCCAGTCAGCACATTTTTGCAGTGTCAACCAAGACATCTACGCAAACTGCTACCATAATCAAAACTCCCTTACCTAACCAACCTACCTACCTACTTTAGAATATATCTTATTTCACTAATCATTACACTAAACTTCCGTGTTCCAAGTAGTATATAAGCATGTATCAAATGTAGAATAAATCAGTTATTAACGCAACCTATAACTCCGCGGTTCTACTTTCCACCTCCGGGAATAGAGCTCGTAATCCAACACTATCTCAACTAGCAGCTAACCACGTTAGCTCAACCTCAGCGCAGTTCCCGCATCGCCTGTGGTCCGGCATCGCAGTCTTCGGCTTGCCGAAGTAAACTTTCTTTCTTGTTTGAAATTTTTTTTATAACATTTTATTGAATAGTCCGATTTAAATTATTTTTGGCATGAAGATAGGTATTGATAAAAAAACAAAGATATTTGGCGTTTTTGGAGTTTGTGGGCTGAAATTAATTTGAGCTGCGAAGGAAGCCCAAGAATCTGCTTGCTAAATCCCAACATTATAGCTCTTATAGTTTCCGAGACCTCAGCGTTTATACGGACAGACAGACATGGCTGGATCGACTCTACTAGTGATCCTGATCAAGAATATATATACTTTATGGGGTCAGAAACACTTCCTTCTACCTGTGACATACTTTCCGTCGAATCTAGTATACCCTTTTAGTCTACTAGTAACGGGTATAACAAGGAAGAACGCTAAAATCGAGAACCTCGTCTATCAGATACCCGTTACTCAGCTACAGGGACCGAAGAGAGATAGAGATATGCGAGCAGCAAAGCGAGATTGGAATGCGCCACCTACCCGCGTTAAATGGTTATGTGGGCGGTAGAAAGATTAAAGCTGAATGGGCGTTAGAGTCGGCGAGACATATTCGCGTTACAAGCTTGCGCTGTGTACAAGGCTACAGAATCTAAATATAAAATCCCAATTCTCTATCTTTGATAATTGCCGAGATATCCGCGTTCATATTTACGATTTTTTGAAGTTTGTGGGCGTAGAAGTGGGCGTGGCAAAATTTTTTTTGGGTCAATCGATAGAAATTGATGAGAACAATACATTTTAATTAAAACTTTTATTCTGTCAATAAACTTTTTGGAACCACAGTTTTGGGCGGTTTGTGGGCGTAAGAGTGGGAGTGGCACCCTGCTGAAACAAACTTTTGCTGCGGAGGAAGCTCAGCTTCCGAGATCTCAGCGTTCATACGGACAGAAAGACAGAATTTATAAAGATATAAATATATAAAATATAAATATATAAATATATAAATATATAAATATATAAATATATAAATATATAAATATATAAATATATAAATATATAAATATATAAATATATAAATATATAAATATATAAATATATAAATATATAAATATATAAATATATAAATATATAAATATATAAATATATAAATATATAAATATATAAATATATAAATATATAAATATATAAATATATAAATATATAAATATATAAATATATAAATATATAAATATATAAATATATAAATATATAAATATATAAATATATAAATATATAAATATATAAATATATAAATATATAAATATATAAATATATAAATATATAAATATATAAATATATAAATATATAAATATATAAATATATAAATATATAAATATATAAATATATAAATATATAAATATATAAATATATAAATATATAAATATATAAATATATAAATATATAAATATATAAATATATAAATATATAAATATATAAATATATAAATATATAAATATATAAATATATAAATATATAAATATATAAATATATAAATATATAAATATATAAATATATAAATATATAAATATATAAATATATAAATATATAAATATATAAATATATAAATATATAAATATATAAATATATAAATATATAAATATATAAATATATAAATATATAAATATATAAATATATAAATATATAAATATATAAATATATAAATATATAAATATATAAATATATAAATATATAAATATATAAATATATAAATATATAAATATATAAATATATAAATATATAAATATATCAATGTATAAATATTTATATATATAGACCAGCAGCAACATACAAAGTTGGCGATATTGTCGCTATCAAACGCACGCAACTTAGTGGTGGACTTAAGTTAAAGCCTAAGTACTTGGGTCCCTACCGCGTTACAAAAGTCAAGCCGAAGGACACTTACGATGTTGTAGAAGAACCGCTAACTACGGACGGACCAAGATACACAACCTCTTGCGCTGAGTATATAAAGCCATGGATGAAAATATCTTCCGAGGGCGACGAGGATACATTCGGGACGAATGTTTAGAAGGATGGCCGAGTTGTGGGAATAGGTCTGGCATCCTTGTCAGCTGAACCCACCACAGATGAACAGCACTACTAATTATGGGCGAGGTGAAAAAGGAAGTCTTTGACGAGCACTTAGAACGAGAGAGACGAAGAAGAAAGACGTGAAATATATACGAAGTAAAAGAACGACGCGAGTAATAATCTAAAACGCTGTTAAAATCCCTATTCAATACCTAAAACTATATTCAGAACTACTTATCACTATTCCTTTTAAATAAAACTATAAACATATTATAATAAAATTACAATTAGTGGGACTTTTAATTTAAATCAGAAAAACCAATCCCACAGATATTATACAAATATCACAACGACCTTGGTCACTAAGGAAGAGATAAGTTGATGGTCGCGATTGTTTGAACGTGTTTTCGAATATAAAAAAGAATGTTGTTGCAATAATCGCATAAGTCAGGGCAAGGGTAAGGACTGATGCACAGCATACCGAAAATAAACGTGCTATTCAAGATTATACAAATTGACTATTATCTACCGGTAGATATTGGAAGATCAAAGAAACATGCTTTTCACGGTTATAGACGGACTTACTAAGTTTGCTAAGCCATATGCATCGAAATCGACTCACACAAAGGATGTTACTATATCGTTAAAATATTACTTTAGGTCTTACAGCAGGCCAACATGTATCGTTTCGGATAGGGGAAGCTTTTTTACATCGGAAGATTTGGAAAGCTTATTGAAGAATATAATAAACATTTTAGTCGAAAGGCAGTGCTAGATTGAAAACCACACAAAAGTGCCACCGAGCGTTCAATCCTATCGGCTGTTTACACGCCACCTAGCTATTATTCCTATGGAAGCTGGCGTGTTAGTAATATCCATCCATATATATATCCACCCCTCTCGCACTCTGTTAAAAAGCTTATTAATTTGTATACCGTTGCAGAGGGTATTTTGATTTCAGTCAGAAGTTTGCAACACAATGAAGTAGTCGTTTCCGACCCCATAAAATATATATATTCTTGATCAGCATCACTAAACGAGTCGATCTAGCCGTCCGTCCGCTTCTACGCAAACTAGTCTCTCAGTTTTAAAGCTATCGGGCTGAAACTATTCCAAAAGTCTTCTTTCTTTTGCGGGTAGTATATAAGTCGGAACCAGCTAGATCGTACAACTATATCTTATAGCTCCCATAGGAATAATCTGGAAAACAAACTTTAAAAAATTATATCTTTGGTCTTTTTTATAACCTCCAACGCTTGGAAATAACATTTTTAATTAGTTCTGAATTTCGAATTTAATTTTATAAAAATCGGACGACTATATCATATAGCTGCCATAAGAACGATCGGAAAATTAGTGGGAAAATAATATGAAACATATTAAAGCTTCGGTGTTTTTTGAAATATTATCTAATATCATTAGGCACATAATTTTTTTTTTTTTTAAGAATTTCGAGTTAAATTTAATAATTATAACTGTTCGTACCAAAGGGTGCTCAACATGACCATCACTCAACAAATCAAGCAGTAGCCAAGTTGGGTACAGTACAGGCGCTCAGTAGCACCCACTGCAGATGAGAATTGCTGATCAGCATATTATATTTCTCACTAACTCACCGTCTCACCGACTCAATGGTACACTGACCCAGTCAGCACATTTTTGCAGTGTCAACCAAGACATCTACGCAAACTGCTACCATAATCAAAACTCCCTTACCTAACCAACCTACCTACCTACTTTAGAATATATCTTATTTCACTAATCATTACACTAAACTTCCGTGTTCCAAGTAGTATATAAGCATGTATCAAATGTAGAATAAATCAGTTATTAACGCAACCTATAACTCCGCGGTTCTACTTTCCACCTCCGGGAATAGAGCTCGTAATCCAACACTATCTCAACTAGCAGCTAACCACGTTAGCTCAACCTCAGCGCAGTTCCCGCATCGCCTGTGGTCCGGCATCGCAGTCTTCGGCTTGCCGAAGTAAACTTTCTTTCTTGTTTGAAATTTTTTTTATAACATTTTATTGAATAGTCCGATTTAAATTATTTTTGGCATGAAGATAGGTATTGATAAAAAAAACAATGATATTTGGCATTTTTGGAGTTTGTGGGCTGAAATTAATTTGCGCTGCGAAGGAAGCCCAAGAATCTGCTTGCTAAATCCCAACATTATAGCTCTTATAGTTTCCGAGACCTCAGCGTTTATACGGACAGACAGACATGGCTGGATCGACTCTACTAGTGATCCTGATAAAGAATATATATACTTTATGGGGTCGGAAACACTTCCTTCTACCTGTGACATACTTTCCGTCGAATCTAGTATACCCTTTTAGTCTACTAGTAACGGGTATAACAAGGAAGAACGCTAAAATCGAGAACCTCGTCTATCAGATACCCGTTACTCAGCTACAGGGACCGAAGAGAGATAGAGATATGCGAGCAGCAAAGCGAGATTGGAATGCGCCACCTACCCGCGTTAAATGGTTATGTGGGCGGTAGAAAGATTAAAGCTGAATGGGCGTTAGAGTCGGCGAGACATATTCGCGTTACAAGCTTGCGCTGTGTACAAGGCTACAGAATCTAAATATAAAATCCCAATTCTCTATCTTTGATAATTGCCGAGATATCCGCGTTCATATTTACGATTTTTTGAAGTTTGTGGGCGTAGAAGTGGGCGAGGCAAAATTTTTTTTGGGTCAATCGATAGAAATTGATGAGAACAATACATTTTAATTAAAACTTTTATTCTGTCAATAAACTTTTTGGAACCACAGTTTTGGGCGGTTTGTGGGCGTAAGAGTGGGAGTGGCACCCTGCTGAAACAAACTTTTGCTGCGGAGGAAGCTCAGCTTCCGAGATCTCAGCGTTCATACGGACAGAAAGACAGAATTTATAAAGATATAAATATATAAATATATAAATATATAAATATATAAATATATAAATATATAAATATATAAATATATAAATATATAAATATATAAATATATAAATATATAAATATATAAATATATAAATATATAAATATATAAATATATAAATATATAAATATATAAATATATAAATATATAAATATATAAATATATAAATATATAAATATATAAATATATAAATATATAAATATATAAATATATAAATATATAAATATATAAATATATAAATATATAAATATATAAATATATAAATATATAAATATATAAATATATAAATATATAAATATATAAATATATAAATATATAAATATATAAATATATAAATATATAAATATATAAATATATAAATATATAAATATATAAATATATAAATATATAAATATATAAATATATAAATATATAAATATATAAATATATAAATATATAAATATATAAATATATAAATATATAAATATATAAATATATAAATATATAAATATATAAATATATAAATATATAAATATATAAATATATAAATATATAAATATATAAATATATAAATATATAAATATATAAATATATAAATATATAAATATATAAATATATAAATATATAAATATATAAATATATAAATATATAAATATATAAATATATAAATATATAAATATATAAATATATAAATATATAAATATATAAATATATAAATATATAAATATATAAATATATAAATATATAAATATATAAATATATAAATATATAAATATATAAATATATAAATATATAAATATATAAATATATAAATATATAAATATATAAATATATAAATATATAAATATATAAATATATAAATATATAAATATATAAATATATAAATATATAAATATATAAATATATAAATATATAAATATATAAATATATAAATATATAAATATTTAACTATATAAATATATAAATATAGAGACGGGTACTCTCAAAAAACCCATGGATAAGCTGAACACTGGTTCCACCATCCATACCAGCACGGTCCAGAAAGGGTCGCATCCCAAACTGGGGATGATGGGTGGCAGAAAGCCAGCCGCAAACGCCTCCGGCACGTGCGCATCTGCGCCGAAAGCAGCGGTAGGCACTGCCAAGGCGCTCGGGCCACCCGCTGGAACTAACAAATATACATACGCGGAAAGGCGGACTGCCGCCCAGACTCTGCGCTCACAACTTAGGAGCACCGTTGCCACACCTTCGCCTGAATGGCTAAAAAAGATAGAGTGGGCAAGGAAGGGGCTTCCTAACCACTGGCAGGATAAGCCCACTTAAGAAGGGACTCAGGCGAAAAGACAGCGATCCCTCGAACTACCCGGGCCATCGGCGAAGAGATCCAAGATCCAGCCATCGGTCTCTTTCGCCGAAATCACGAAGAACCGTGTACTACTCGGCCTGATTGACAGGAGAAATCCGGAGGGCAGGATCCCCAGGAACAAGTGGAAGGCAGTGGAGTCCCACCTTTCCCTCATTTGCCTGCGCATGGTACGGGAGAAGCCAGGCACCTCGCCCTGCTGCATGAACGCGGGCTGGTACCAGGGCAGCGTCAAGGTGGTGGCCTGCGACAGTCAGCGGTCGGCTGACATGTATAAACAGGCGTCGAGCACGCTCGGCGAGGTATACGAAGGGGCGAACATCGTTGCGCTTGACTGGTGCGATGTCCCCAGTAGACCCTGAGCCAGGATCTGGCTTCCAGCAGCGATCAAGGCGCCGGAGGACATCCTCTTCATGTTGCAAGAATGCAACCTGCACCTCCCCACGAAGGACTGGAAAGTCGTCAAGGTGGATGAGCATGAAGGGGACGTCAACCAGGCGGTGTTGGTCCTGAACAAGGAGTCAGTTGCTCCGATCGAGACTGCTCGAGGAGTGCTGAACTTCGGGTTCAGTGCGATACACATCAAGGTGTATAAGGGCGACTCCAACGCCGCTAGCAGATCTGCCGGCAACCCAGCCGAGCAGGTGCTTGCTGAGGAGTTGGAGGCACCTGGTAGGCCGGAGGACGGCTACTCTACTGATTCGTCGCTGAGCAGAGAGTTGCGAGCGCTCGGACCGGCCATCGAGGACGTGGACCTCAGCGACACAAAGGAGGCCGACGTCACTGTGCTGGAGGTAGCAGCTGTAGATGTCAATAAGGCTTCTACAAATCAACCTACACCACAGTAAAGCAGCGCCGGCTGCACTTATGCTTCACCTGACCGAAGGCGGAGCCGACCTAGTCCTAGTACAGGAAGCTTGGTTAGTAAGAAGCAAGGTTGCTGGACTAGGAACAAAGGAATACAAGCTTATATTTGACCAAAAAGAAGGTAAAACTCGAACTTGCATATTTGTTAAAAGGCATCTTAGTATATTTCCGCTTAGCAATTACAGCAACCGAGACAACACTGCAGTAAGCCTTGAGCTGCAAAGTGGCTCTATAAGGGTCCTATCGGCCTACTTGGCCTTTGAAAAGGAAAACCCCCCAGATGCGCTGGTCAGAGGACTGGCAGATGAATGCGAAAAGTTTGGTAATAGGCTGTGACGCCAACGCCCATCACACCCAGTGGGGTTGCCCAAACAACAGCGAAAAAGGTGAGTCTCTTTTTGATTTTATTCCAAATTCGAACCTATTCTTATGCAAAAGGGGCAATGCCTGTACATTCATAACTAAAACTTGCCAAACGATCATAGATCTAACTTTGGTATCAGACTCACTCGTAGGCGCAGTCAAAAACTGGGCAGTCTCTGACGAGCACTCCTTTTCGGACCATTGATTCATAGAAACCGTATTGTCCCTTGACTCGCCCTTGCCGGTCAGTTTCGCTAACCCCAGACGAGCCGACCGGCACAGGTACAAAGAAGTTCTGACGAATAATATATGGAACCGTTAGAAAGCATCACAAACCCACAAGAGCTGGACGGAACAGTATATAAATTCACAGAGGCATGCAACACTGCCTTCAAAGTGGCATGCCCCACAGGGAAACCAAGGGGAAGGAAAAAACCCCCCCTTGTGGACCCAACAACTATCAATCCTCAGAACCAACTGCAGATGCCTATTTAACAGAGCAAAGGCGGGAAATGATGACACTAACTTGCTGAACTACAAGTATGAACTAGCCTCTTACAAAAAGGCCATTAGAAGAGCAAAACGAACGGTATGGCAGACCTTCTGCTCTGACATAGAAAAAACAACTGATGCCGCAAGGCTCAGGAAAATACTCTCTAAGACAGCCGCGCCTTTGGGCTATCTTCAGAAAGCAAATGGATCATGGTCAGACTCCAGTAAAGAGTCCTTGGACTTGCTCCTAGACGCTCACTTGCCAGGGAGCCAACAAACAGGTCATCATCCTGAAAGAGGAGCAGGAGAGGGAATCGAATTAGATCCACTCCTATCAGACAGCAACATGAAATGGTCCATTCATAGTTTCAAACCGTACAAATCGCCGGGACCGGACGGGATAACACCGGCTCACATCCAACAAGCAGGACAAGTAGCCATAAACTGGTTGAGGAAAATCTTCCAATCCATCCTGGTGGTAGGAGAACTACCAACAGCATGGCAAGAAACGAAGGTGGTTTTCATTCCCAAGGCAGGGAAAGCCACTCACACCACAGCAAAGGATTTTGGGCCAATAAGCCTTGCATCATTCCTGCTTAAGAGCTTTGAAAGAAAGATAAGCCTACACATAAGGGCCACCATAGAACCGACACAAATATCAGAGGCATAGGGGCGCTACACTTGGTGGTAAGCAGCATCGAGATATCACTCAGCATCAAGGAATACTCACTGATCGCCTTCCTGGACATAGAGGGAGCCTTCAAAACCGTGCTCCCCACTGCTTTAACAGAATCTCTCAAAGAACTAGAGGTTGAGCCGCCAATGGTGAGGCTGATCCATAAATTGCTGATTAGCAGAATGGTCACAGCCACACTAGGGACCTCAACCCAGACTAGACTAGTGAACAGAGGCACCCCGCAAGGAGGTGTACTATCACCCCTCTTGTGGAATATCGCAGTAAATAAACTACTGCGGATTCTGGAAGGAGGAGGTTGTAAGGTAGTGGCATACGCAGACGACGTCGCCATTCTCTTTAATGGAAAATATCCAGAAACTCTTTGCGATCTTATGACCGCTAAACTTAAAATACTATAGGAATGGACGATAGAGAACCGACTTGGGGTAAATCCCTCGAAAACGGAACTTGTTCTATTTACAAATAGATACAAAATTCCACAACTCAACCCACCCATTCTGAACAATTGTAATCTCTCTTTTAGTGATCACGCCAGATACTTGGGGTTAGTACTAGATAAGCGCCTCAATTGGGGCTTAAATAACCAAGAGAAAACCAAGAAAGCGACCATTTCACTTAACTCCTGTAAAAAAGCAATTGGGCTAAGATGGGGCATGTCCCCTAGAATAGTCAACTGGATATACACAGCGGTAGTTAATCCAATCCTACTATATGGAGTGGCTCTGTGGTGGACCGCTCTGCACAAAAAGAGTACAGTACCTCTAAAAAAAGTAGAGCGAATGGCGGCTTTGTGTATTAGTGGAGTCCTTCGGACAACCCCGAATGAAGCGCTGAATGCGATGTTGAACCTCCCTAGCCTGGACTTAGCAGGCATGGAAAGGGCCAAATCGGCAGCTATTCGAATGAGGGACACCGGGCAGTGGAAAGCCCAATTTTATGGCCATGCTAAAATTCTCCAGCATGATAAATCGATTCCGAAGAAAACTGATCTATGCAAATCCATTGAATATAGTCAGACACCCTTTCAGGCCCTGATTCCAGATAGAGAGGAATGGGAGCCGGGCCGACCGGGCACGACGGACGCAATCTGCTTCTATACAGATGGCTCAAAATTAGAAGGACAAGTTGGCGGAGGTGTATTCAGGCTCCCGGACCACTGTAGCGTCTTCCGTCTTAAAGGAGCACTAACCTGTTTAGGGAACATGAGCCTTCAAAGAGGACACCTAAATATATATAGTGACAGCCAAGTGGCTATTAAATCGATCTACTCGACAAACACCAACTGCCGTACAATAGCAGACTGTCGCAAATTTCTCCACGAGATGGTTAACTATCAGCCTAATATGGGTTCCGGGATATCGTAGGCAACTCACCAGACATGGCCTGTGATAAACAACAAAAGAACCTCGGAATTACTCCAATTCAGCCGCACAGAGTGTGGCATGCTGGTTCGAGCTCTTACAGGCCACTGGCTTGTTGGCGCGCATGCCGGCAGGCTAAAAGCCCCAAAAAATGACTTCTGTAGAAGCTGCAGGGATGAAGAAGAAGAAGAAACGGTAGAACACCTTCTCTGCTTCTGTACAGCCCTAAGCAGACTCAGAATGAAACACTTAGGAAACCCCTTCATCGCATTGCTGCTTGCATATCTCCATATCCCTTTGGTCCCTTTAGCTGTGTAAGGGGTATCTGATAGTCGAGGTACCCGACTAAAGCGTTCGTTCTTGTTTATTATAAAGTATTTTACATAAATTATGAAAAGTTCTATATGTAGTGCTATTTTGAATACAAAGATATCCATTAAGTCAGCGATAATTACTGGCTTATGTTATTGTTTTAATATTTCATTAATATTTTCATCAATATTTTATCTAACACATGGGCTGAAAAGTCCCGGGCCTAACAAAGAAAACACGAGTTTTTTGGTTCAAAATCCGCTTTATTTATCAACGTAATCTCCATCAAGCGCAACGCAATCATTCCACCGCCGCTCTAAAATTTCAATATCACTTTTGTTTTTCATTATATCTCTCTTCGTTGTCTTTTTGTAATTTTCTTTGCGCTTTTGAACAGTCTTTTCTAATAGTATCAATTAAATTTTGTAGGTCAAATGCTAACAATCGTAAGCGATGTTTTCTTGATCTATAAAACCCTTTTTAAGATCTTCAGAAAGAGATTCTATTTCTTTGATTAATTTGGAACTAATAATAGATTGTTTATTATTATTTTCAATTGATTAATTTATTCTTTTTTACTTTAACGATATCATCATGATCCGGAGTTCCAGCCAACCATATCCACACGGTGCCTAACTCATTTATTCCCCTTTTTGATCTAGCTGATATTAACTGGAATAAAATTAATTCGATTACTTCTATGTCGTATTTAATTTTCCATTGTGACCTTTTATTACAATCTCTTTTTATATTATTTGAATCTATATTATTATTTCTTTAAAAAAACTTAAATTAGTTACGTGAAATAAATCGTTGTACAATTATTATTATTATATTATTATTTTATTAGGCATAACCTCCTTAACTATTAGCTTTTTATACCTTGGTTTAAGCTTATTTCTTTCTCCATATTTCTTTTCATGAACAACTTGTCCTACATGGTATTGTTTTTCCTTTCTGTTGTTATTATGTGTTTGTAGCATTTTCTCTTGAGTTTCTTTCAATATTTTAGGAATATTTTCGTGTTCGATTTTTTATAAAGAATTTCAAAAGGCTTTTGGCTTGTTCTGGCATGAATACTCTGATTATATTCCTGAGGTGATTAAATTCTTCCTTTATGCAGCGTTCTAATTCTGTTAGTGTCGAATATGCCCTTCCAACCTGTCCGTTTGAGGTACTGTGCCTCGGATCTGCGTAGTGTAAAGTTAATCCGCACCTTTGTGCAAAAGATTTAAATTGAGACGATGTAAAGCTCGGTTCATTATCCGTCAATAGTACTTTGGCTTGGGGAAATTGTTAAAGAAGTTCCATTAATTTATTTTCGATATTTAATTTATTTTGAATTTCTTTAACTGCTAGGAACTTAGAGTACGCGTCAAAACAAGTTATGAAAGTTAAACTTTGCGCATAGTATATGTCAATGTGTAAGTTCTTTAGTTGGTATTGGGGCTTCATCAATTGGAATTTAAATGGGGTGTCTGTTAAATTTGTTCTCATTGCAAATTTTAAAATTTTTTATGTATTCTCTTAGTTTTGTACATAGATGGGGCCAATAATATAGTCTACTGCTTTGTTTGTAATTTTCGTCTAGTCCCCTAAGAGCTCGATTGTGCGTTTCCTCTATTATTATAGCTCTATCTTCGGCGTTTTCTATGTCTTGTAGAAATATTCGCGTAAAAAGAAATTTGTTAGTAAAATTATTTTTAAAAGATACTTGACTATGATATAAATCTTCTAAACTACAATGAATTCCAACCGCTGGAAGAAACTGTCTTAATATGGTTACTACGTTCTCAACTGTATCACATTCGATTATGTGTCTTGTCAAAAATTTCCAGTAACTCATGTATTGTATACCTTCCCGTTGCTAAAACCAATTGTTGTTTAAATTGATTTAACGGTTTACGGGTCTCTTGTATTACATTTTCAAAACTACTTTCAGCAGAATGCTCTGTGTCTTGATCTGAGTTTGACTGATCAGAAACGTCTATATCGTTGTTTGTAATATTATTTATCTGTATTCGTGATACAACAATTCGCTACAACATTTGTTGTTCCGGGCTTTTATATTATTTTTGGGGTAAAATAAAAGAATACCATCTTTTCATTTCTACGCTTGGATTTTTTTCCGAAATTGTGAACGATAAGGATTGATGGTCCGTTTGTATTTCTATGCTAATTACTCTATATAAATAGTGGCATAAATTTGTTCCGTCTTGTTTAATGTTTTAGAAATAAACGTAGTTGGATTATTATCTTGTGTTAGTACTGCGCCGATAGCTCCATCTAATACGTCTGTTGTTAAAACGAATTTCTCACTATAGTCTGGCTGAAGTAATTCAACTTGTGCTATTAGATTCTCTTTTAGCTCGTTAAAAGCTTGTTCAGCTGATTCGTCAAACTATATTGAAATTTTTTTAGACATTCTTTTAGAAACTTTTCCATTTTCCCCTCCTAGATATTTTGTTAATGGCTTAGCACTTTTTGCATAGTTACGGACAGATTTTCTGTAATACCCTGTTAGGCCTAGAAAACTTTAGAGTTCTCTAATATTGCGTGGAATCGTTTTCAGGATCCGTTTTTATTACGGTATGGGAAACAATGTACCCAAGAAATGCAGTTTCCAATTTAAAGAACTTAGATTTTTCTATTGAAATTTTCATATTTGCTTATTTTAAAATATAATTTATTTTTAATTAAATCAGCATAATGTTGTTCAATATTGTTTGAAGAAATAATATTATCGTCCATATAGACATGGCAAGTTTTTCCTACGTTTTCCCTTGGCTCTTTGAAAAATTCTGGGTGTGTTTGTTAACCCAAAAGGCATTCGTAAAAAATAAAATTTTCCGTTATTAATAGAAAATGCTGTTTTTTCAATATATGAAACCTTCATTGAAATTTGGTGGAATCCAGATTCTAAATCAATTGTTGAGTAGTATTAATCATCTCCTAAATTAGCTTATATTACAGACGGATCTTGCATAGGGTATCTGTCGGGTATAGTGTTCTCGTTTAGTTTTTTGTAATCTACTATTAGTCTATGTTTGAGACTGCCATCTTCATTCTGTCCTTTCTTGGATACCACTAACACTGGTGAATTATAAGGGCTTCTTCTTGGTCTTATAATATTTTCCTAAGCCATCTTTTAATTTCATTATTAACGAAATCTGAGACTATTAAGGCATAAGGATATTGTTTACTATCAATTGCCCTGTCATTTTCGGTGTTTATTTCACTTCGAATATCGGTTCGAAATTTATTTATTTTTATTTATTTTTAAGTGTTCTTTTTCGATTATGTCTCCAACACTCCCTTTTCTATATTTATTATAGCTCTGAATTTTCTTAATAAATTAAATGCAATTAATAGGACAGATTCCAATCCTACTATTTCATAGAACAAATGCCTTGTCTCAAATCTATTTATATAGTGATAATATTTAATAATTGAATATCCATGAACTGTCGATACATTTTTGTAAATTGATGATACATTTTTATTCTCAAAAATTCCCTTCTCAATATGACAAGCAGTGGCTCTCGTGTCTATTAGAATACTTAGCTCTTTTTTAGTTTTTCTATCCACTCTTTTTAAATAATTCCTCAGTAGGGGTCTGATCTAAAAAATGATCTTCATTGATATTATTTAATCTTGTTTTCTTCTTAGCAGGCTGATTAACTGTTCCTTAAGCTTCCCTTTTTGGGGCTTGAGATTGCTCTCTGGCTTGATTTGTACAAGGTGAGTTCCAAAGTAAACAGGACTTTTTGAATCTAGCGCCCTCTAGTGGCGCCATCTATATGTCAACTGGTGCGTTAGAATCTGCTATCGTTTATCGACTTCCAGTCAAAGTTTCATGACATTTCATCTATTGGAAGTAAGGTTATTGCGTTTTAAGTGTCAGTATGTCTTTGTCATCGGTGCGAAAATGAGCTTCTAACAAAGAGCCAACATTAAATGTTGTCTTAAAATTGGTAAAACTTTTACCGAAACGTTTCAATTGATGAAAAAATTTTTTTGGCGATGATTGCCTATCCCGTAGCAGAGTGCACGAGTGGTTTCAACGTTTTCAAAGTGGTCGTGAGGACATAAATGACGATGAATATGTGGGCCAACCAAAATCCGTGATCACCGAAAATTCCATCGAAACTGTGCGTGAATTCATAAAAGATCAGCCGAAATCATAATTGAAATTCATGGAAATTGAATTGAACATCTCCAAAACATCGATTTATCGCATTTTGACCGAACATTTGGGCTTACAAAAGGTGTGTGCCCGGTTTGTTCCGCACAAATTGACTGACGTCCAAAAATTGCTCAGAGTTCAACATTCAAAGGACATCATTAAAGAGGCAAAAAAAGACCCGAACTTCGTTTACAAGATTGTGACTGGTGACGAAACGTGGTGTTTTCAATATGACGGAGCCGAAACCCAAAAAATCGAGCCTGGAGAAGTCAAAAGTGAGGACAATGCTGATTTGTTTTTATTATTGCAAGGGTATTGTCCACAAAGAATTTGTTCCACCCGGCCAAAACGTTAATGCGTTAATACGTTCGAATATCGCGAATATCGCCGTTCCCGCCTTCGTCCTAACGACCGTCCCATCCAGCGACATTTATTAGGACAGTCTTACATAAATACAGTTTAACATACTGTTAGAATAATGTCGTACTTTAAGATTTTAACACATTTTGTTAAAATTCAAAATAAACAACCAAAGTATAAACAAAAAAAAAAAGAAATTCCATAAGTGGAACCGTTTCACGGGTAAGATAACTTACATTTCAATGTTTGCCAAAGCATGCTGTGGTCGGGCTTGTATGGAGCCGCGGCCATAAGTACTTCTAGATGTGCTATCGCTGTGAAACTTTCACCAAAAATCTATAAAAATATTATAAATATATAGTAAAAAAATTGACCAGATCGTACAACTATATCCTGTAGCTTCCTTGGGAACGATTTCCTCAGTAATTGCGCTTACTGGAGAAAGCAGTCATAAATTCAGTAAATTCATAAATTCAGGCTGATATTTTTACTGTAAGTTATTTAACAACATGTATGTATGTGATTACCTATTTACACCCCCACGCACACCCTCTCAGATAACAGACAAAAAGCTTAAGATATATACAAATATTTTTAATGTGGAAAACAAACAACAAAACAAAATCATATTCTTTTTAAATTGTTTAATTAAGTAATGAAATAGTTGACTCTAGTAGCGTTGATTTTTGGTTATAAGTAATTTTTCTTTGTCCAGTTATATATGGATCAGAGCTTAAAAGCAATCTGTTTAACAAATCTGTATTCCACGACTAATATTAGTTACTTTTGGTGGCAAGGAGTATTTTATAGTTATAGTTTCCTTGCACTCCAGCCAATCAGAATGTTTGTTAAGAAATCTCTCTTTATTCCGATTAGCAATCTGCCAAAACGATGCCAGCTTTTTACAAATATAGCTTATTTGTGATTGGAATTCGTCCAAATTCGGCTCATATCCCTTATTTCTTATGTCCTTAATTAGGGCATCCAGTACATTTTTAAATCTCTCCGCAAGTGTGCCAGATTCCTCAATCCAAATGTTAAAAACATAATTTCGAGTATACTCGCTTTGAATTTGGGTACCTGAGAAAATAATTAAATAATCAAACAAAAAAATAATCTGAAAACATAAAACACATAACAAATATCGCAAAAACAACAACAAACTACAACGGCAACAACAACATAACAGACACATAACAAAAAAGTGCGTCCCTCCTAGATAGAGATGCTGAAAAATAAAAGAGGTTATGTTGAATTTTGCAATGGCAAATGTGCAGACGCAGGTTGTCGCAGCTGAAGTCAACATTTTTATAATCTGAAAATATTAATAAATAATATAATGTGTACTTTATTGGGGGGCAACGGGGGGAAAACACTTAAAACTTTACCTAAACTTTGTAATGGACAACAAATACAAACTAAATAAGACGCACTTCCTTAAAAATAGATATAGACAAGACACAGCACAAAATATTTATATATTTATCTGTATAAATAAAGTATATACCACTATGAACAATATTCATTTGAGTTCTTTTGATTTTACGGGTGTTTTATAATTAATTTGCCTTTTTTAAATTTGGGCTGTTGCACTTGACTGCTGGCAAATTGCAAATACGTAAACACGTGCTCGCTCTTTTCGTTCAATTTTTAGAGAGTCCCGTTAGAATTGCCAAACAAACGGTATTGTGTCGTTAAGTTTGGACAATCAGCTGTTCGAAAAAGTGGGTTTCGTTGGAATAGCTCAAAATCAATTTTTAGACCTATGGCCTATGGCAGCGACCACTGTGCAGCAAGCTAATTGAGTGGAAATAATTATAAGCTATTTATTTTGTATATCACTCTGGACGGCAGTCCACGTAGTGACGAAGCGCACCAGGAGAGTGTGTAAAGCCAACTACTATATAGTGATACACTAATCAAAAGGTATTGGAAACTCAAACAGGATTGCATTCCAACCCTTTTAAAATTGCTGTAAAATAGGTTTGGAGGAAAAGCAGTGAAATAGCAAAAGAAAAAATTTGTAAAAATTGGGTCTGTTGGGGACTTGGCAAAAAATGTCTCAGTGCATTGGTCTAGTTGTATTCTTACTAAAAATATGCGAATGACACATCATTTGTCAAAATCCGATGCTCCGTTCAAATTCTTGTGGGCATTTCAAAATGAAAATTGCATTTTTTTTGTCAGTTTTAATATTATAAATTGTTTGTATTTTTTATACCCGTTACTCGTAGAGTAAAAGGGTATACTAGATTCGTCGGAAAGTATGTAACAGGCAGAAGGAAGCGTTTCCGACCCCATAAAGTATATATATTCTTGATCAGGATCACTAGCCGAGTCGATCTAGCCATGTCCGTCTGTCCGTCTGTCCGTCTGTCCGTATGAACGCTGAGATCTCGGAAACTATAAGAGCTACTGTTGTGAGAAACTCCTTGTGTTGGTAGTTATATTATTCCGTACCCACTTAGTGAGAACACATCTTTTGGTAGTTTTTTAAGATTCTTTATTTAGTTAGTTTTTGTATCCAGGAGCAGCGTTAATGCCGCTTCCAACGTCAAGTTGTCTCTGATTTTACAATTTGCCTTAGGATCTAAGTAAGCCTAATTCTCGTAGCTGCGCTGCTTACAGTTGGGCGGCAGAGAGACGGCTATGTATATCTTATGTATATAAAATGTATTTAATTATGCTCTCTTTGACTGGAGCGCGAGGGCATGTGTATGTACTTGAGTTTGGCTGAGCGGCCGGCGTGTGCAACAGAATGCTGACACTTGCACTTTCTTCATGCGCGCCGATCGACTCATGTCTCGGCCACTTTGGGCTTTTGACCGAGCCTTTTGTTTATAAAAATAATGCAACAAAGTGTTACAGTGTGTTTGTTTCAAGTACTCTTGGTACAGTAGATATTCGATATAAGTGCATACTACATCTCCCTCCTTTTGAAAAATAACGTAATATTATGAAGTTATTTTGTTAATATATTTTACTTAAAGGAATATTTATTTTTTTTTTTTGTTTTTAATCCTTTTTTTTTTTAAATTTCTTATTTATTTTTTTTTTTTTAAAGAGATTGGAATTGAGAATAATATACGTATTAAAAGAAGAAGTATTTTTAAACGTGGAGTGTAAAAGTATTTCTAAACATGGTTACACTCATAAGTATTTCTAAACATGGCCATGTTAAATGCAATTATGAAATAAACATTTTTAATCTATCTTTATGTACTATTTGTTTTTTATTTTTGTTATTTATTATAGTTATGTTATCTCTATCTCCTATTTGTTCTACCCTATAAGGACCTGTATATTTCGAATCTAACTTATGTCCTGTTTCATTTTTCAATAAAACCTGATCTCCTATTTTTAAATCGAAATCTAAACTAGTTTTGTCGTAACTAATTTTCTGTTTTAGCTTATGAGATTCTAGCATTAGTCTAGCTCTCTTAATTGCCTGTTCTAATCTAAATTTGGATTCCTTAGCATAATCTTCTATATTATAAAGGGGTTTTATTTTATCTATGCTATTAAAGTGTTTTGGTAGATTTGAAGTTTTACCGAAAACTAGCTCATATGGACAATAGTCATGTGCCATAGATGGGGTTGTATTAAAACAATATACGAAGTATCGTAGCCATACATCCCAATCTGTTTTGTCAACTGAGATGTATGAACGAATGAACTCATTTAGTGTTCTGTGGCTTCGCTCCACGGTACCTACTGTCTGGTGGTGGTGTGCAGTTGAAGTTATGTTTTTAATATGTAAGTATTTACATAGATCTTCAATAATTGAATTTTTATATTCTGTTCCCATGTCCGTAATGAACGTCTTCATTGGACCGTACTTTAGAATAAAATCTTCAAATATAGCTTTTGCTACTGTATTTGCACTTTTATTTGGTATAGGTATAGCTACTAGGTATTTGGTTAAATCGCAGATGAGTGTTACTGCGTATTCGTTTCCATTATTCGATTTTGGAAGTGGACCAATAGTATCTACAATTACTCTATCAAAAGCTCGTTGTGGAGTTTCGGTTATAGTTAGTGGGGTCTTAGTATGTTTAGTCGTTTTCGACTTTTGGCATTTAGGACATTTCTTTATGTACTCTTTTATGTCTTTGGACATATTTTTCCAGTAATAGTGTCTCTGGACCTTGGCCAAGGTTTTTGTAATGCCTGTATGACCACCTTGTATTGGATCATCATGGAATGTAGACAATATAGCTTCTTTTTCTTTATTATGTTTTATTACGGTCACCGGGTTGAGTAGCGCTACTCTCAATGATTTCAATATTTTATTGCCCATAATTTTAAAATTATCAATTGAAACAAGTTCAAAGATATTTTCCCACGGTGCCACTTTGAGTTGGCTGACTTTGTGAATACCGGCCTGCTTTTCAAGCCTTTGAAAGAATTGACCTAAGTCAATGGTTCCATTAGTATACAAATCGCTTACATCATAACTTGCTGTAATTTTCTTTCCGTGCTTAAATAAACACATTTTATTATTTACATGCAAGGTCACTACTTTACGTACTTCATCATTGTTTATGACTTCATATACGTTGGGCTTTGAAGCTTTTTCTATAGTTTGCTTATGCAATTCTATTTGATCTTTTCCTGCGCAAGATTTCTGTCTACTTTGGTTTCTGGTAGTGACTTTCAGAATTTTATTACTTGTTTGTATATTTGTTAGGTCTGTGATTGTTATTCTGGAGAGCGCATCGGCTACATAGTTGTCTTTACCCTTTAGATACTCTACCGTAAAATTATATTCCTCTAATTCAAGTCTCATTCGTGTTAGTTTGGAACTTGGATTTACCATTGAAAATAAGTATGTCAGTGCTCTATGGTCTGTTTTGACAGTGAAGTGTCTACCATAAATATATGGTCTGAAGTGTGTTATTGCCCAATGAATGGCTGCTAATTCTTGTTCTGTGGTGCTCTTGTTGCTTTCACCTTTCGTAAAGGATCTTGATGCGTATGCCACTGGAAGCTGTAGTCCATTTTTGTTTTGAGTTAGGACTGCTCCACAAGCGTATTTGCTAGCATCTGTGATTATGCAAAATTCTTTGCTAAAATCTGGATATTGCAACAGAGTAGGATTTATTAATGCTGATTTAAGATGTTCGAAGGCGTTTTGACATTGTGTTGTCCATTCGAATTTTACATCTTTCTTACATAATCTTGTTATGTGACGGGAGTATTCAGCAAAATTCTTTATAAAACGTCGGTAATAATTGCAAAATGCAACGAATCTTCTAGCGCCGTCCGCATCATGTGGGACTGGATAATTTTGAATGACGTCGTATTTTTTGTCGTCGGGTAAGATTCCTTTATCTGTGCATTTATGTCCTAAGAAAGTGACTTCATGCATGAAAAATGAACATTTTTCAGGATGTAACTTCAGGTTGTGTTTCCTACATTTCTCGAAAACATCAGTTAAGTTCTTGAGCATATGTTTTTCGGAACAACCTATGACTATTAAGTCATCCATATAAAGAAATGCTTGCGAAGGTTCTAATCCAGAGAAAGCTATAGTCATCATTCTTTGAAAAGAGTTTGGCGCTATTTTTAAACCGAATGGTAATCGCGTGAAGCGGTACGAACCATTGTTTGTTGAAAAAGATGTTATATCCCGTGAACTTTTTTCCAGTTCAATTTGATGGAAACCTGACATTAAGTCAAGGCATGAGAAGTATTTTGCTCTACCTAGTTGATCTAAAATATCATCGATTCTAGGCAGTGGAAATTTATCAGACAAGAGTTTTTTATTAATTTGACGATAGTCAATTACTAATCGCCATTTTTTATTTTCCGTATTTGGAAGTGACTTTTTTGGTACTAACAGAAGTGGGCTATTATAAGGTGATACAGAGGGTTCCACTATTTCATCATTGATGAGTTTTTGGACTTGTTTTTGAATTTCGTCTTGTTGACTATGAGGATTTCTATAATTTTTTATATATACGGGTTCATCATCAATTAATCTCAGCTTTTGTTTATAAAAATTATTGGTAGTGATCGATTCGGTTTCTAGTCCGAACACATCACTATACTGGGTGCATAATGCTGTAAGTTGTTTATTGAATTGAGGCGGGAAGTTTTTTGCAAGTTGGGATAATACAATTTTTTGTCTGTCTTCTAAGTTCGTTTTTACTATGTCGTAGTTTGAAAGTGGTTCATGATGAATGTTTTTGATATAGACTACTTGATCTGTGTTTGTAGTATTTAGTAATCTTATATATGCATTTTGGACTGTTGCTATGGTATTTGCGATATAGATACCATGCTGAATTTCTTGATTCGGAATTAATACACTGTCTTCTTCTGAATTTATTTCGATTTTTCGGACGACTTGGGATCTTGCTGGCAGAATTAGGGAGTTGTTGCCAGAACTGTATGCTATTGGAACATAAATTGGATATTTTAGGTTATTTGGTCTTATTATAAGCCAGTCTTCAGACGGCTTGAAGTCTAATTGACAGTTGTATCTTTTGATAAAATCGATTCCTAGTATTCCATCACATGGAATAGCGAATTGCATATTTACGATATGGAAATCATGTTGAATTATGTACTTAGAAGTTTGAATTTCAATAGAAGTTAAGCCTTTAGATTTTGTAACTTCCTGACTTATACCCTGTATGTTTATGATGTGATTATCTTGAATGTTTTGAAAATTATCAGAATTTTCCTTCAATAAGGATATTTCCGCACCTGTGTCTAGTAAGAGAACTAATTCTTTTCCTGTTGCTACGTTCGTGAAAGTGACAAATGTATTTTGACTGAGATTTAAAGTGTGAATTTTGATGTTGTTTACTGTCGTGTATCTAAAGGTGTTTGGTAGTTTCCCGAATTTGTTTGCGCCACTCTAACATTGTTATTGTGGTTGTTGTTTCCCCCACGGCTGTTTCCGCCGCTGGTGTTTCCACCACGGTTGTTATTTCTGTTATAATTGTTATTTTGGTTATTTCTGTTATAACCATTGTTTTGATTATATCCGTTATTCTGATAATATCTGGTATTGTTATAATTACCTCGATTATTACCTCGATTATTACCTCGTCCGCGATTTCCACCGCGCTGCGGGTAATTTTTGTAATATAGGACAGTGTTTGGCTGTCCGGTTGCTTCTGTGCAACTGCTTACAAATTTGGATATGGCGTCATTCATTGTATTGAAGGTACCGGCTTGCATTATAGTTTTTACCTTATCTATTTGGCAATTTTTAGTCATTGCTTTCACTGCATGCCGAGTGGAATAACGTCTGGCTAACTCTAGGGATAAGCCATCTGTTATAAATGCACCTTCTAAGGATTTCGTCATCTGCTCAACCTCTTGTGTTTACTGGTTGGCAGTTTTATTGCGTTGTTGTAGGCTCATCAGTTTTGCTGACAACACTTCTACAGATTCGCCTTTGACGTTGTTTTTTAATCTGGAAATGACTTCAGCTATTGTTGTTTCATCTCCGATTAGATTTCTGGCGACACCTTTTAGCTTTGTTTTTATAATTGAAACTGCTAATTGTTCGTGTTCGCCTTTTATTGATTCTATTATTTCTAATGCATCCATAAAACTTGTTAAGTTTTCAGATTTACCATCGAAAACTGGTATAAGTTTGGATGCTGTGTTAATGAAATCAATATTAGATTGTGCCATTGTGATATTGTTTCTTATTTTATTTTCTATTAAGGAATTATCATCAGAATCTGTAGAATCATCCAGATCTGACATTAAAACAGCTGGAATAGTAAGATTATTTAAATCTTGCTCTTCTATTTTAGGATTTGTTTCTGTAAGGTCTTCTGATTCTATTTGGTCACTGTCAGTTTGTTTTGTTGATTCCGATTCATCACCAGTTTCAACTGCTAGGGAGGTGTTAAGTATAGTTGGTACCGATATGTCCAACTTAAACTTTTGTTTAATTGATATTAAATTATATCGTAGTCTGATCAAAAATTTTGATACTTGGGACCAATGATCTTGATTTAATTTTTCCTTCTGGCCATATATTAGTATTCGTGCTTCATTAAAGCATTTTACTAGAATTTCCACATGTTTTTTAATGGTATTCTTTTGAATTGGCCTGTTTTGAGTAAGTGACTTATATGATTTGTCAAAGTCAACTTTTATATTATTTAGCTGCTTATATAATTCATTCCATTCCATTATATTGTGGAGATGAATTATTTCTTGGAGACCATCATTACTATTGTTTTACCTAGTATTGGGTGTTCGTCTACTACTGATCTAACCTGTACCCCTGGGATGGTTGATAGGACAATTGCCTTTTGGGTGCTTGTGCAATGAATAAGTGGAGAGGCATCTAAATTAAATGTTTCAATATATAAGTTTTCTAACTCGTAAATGCTTACTGAAGTTGGTGCAACTAATTGCAGAATTCTTTCTCTAAAATAGATGTCCCTATCAAATGTGTTTGCAATTGCTTTTAGCGTAGCCATTTTTAATTAATTTGTTTTTATTTATTTATTTGTATTTTATTCCATTTTCTTTAACTTTTTTAAAATTTAAATACAGCAATATTTTTATAATAATGTTGTTTGTGCCAAAATGTTTAAATTTTGTCCAGATCATTTGCCTGGCTCATATATTTTTTTTTTAGACATTTATTGTGCAATTTATAAAGTTTATAGAAACAGTTAGCGCACATTATTACAACAATTATTATAAGCAATGTATGAATTAATTCTAGGTCTATGGGGTTTGATTCTACCTTATTAATAACATTTGCAGTGGAATCCACTGTTTTTGTATCTATTAAACCCATCTTTGGGGTTGGTATTCTTAATATATATCTTGGTCTGTCAAATTCTTTTGATTTTTGAA
The DNA here is from genome assembly GCF_014743375.2 of Drosophila subpulchrella. Taxonomy (NCBI): domain Eukaryota; kingdom Metazoa; phylum Arthropoda; class Insecta; order Diptera; family Drosophilidae; genus Drosophila; species Drosophila subpulchrella. The sequence continues at coordinate 1,999,368 of NW_023665585.1, read as the reverse complement.
TCAATTCGTAAATGTTGTTAATGTTATTCATAAACAACTTGTTTAATATTATTAATTTTGATTTTACTTTTTTTTTTGTTTTTGACCAATTATTATCATATTTTACATATAATTTCCTGCCTATTTTGTGTATGGTTTTCAGGCCATACTCTAATCGGGCAACTTTTATGTCGCTCAATTTTTACAATTGTTTTTATAAAATAAATGAAAAAATATGCATCGCAGTGCAATTAAAAAAATTTTTGCAACGCAGTGCAAAGATAAAAAAAATTATGCGCTCTTGGTAGCGCTGTCGGTTCACACTTCCTTGGTACCGGTGCTGGCTGCACAGGTGTACTTCATGGTGGGGCACCGGTGCTGGCTACACAGGTGTACTCGCAGAACGGGGAGCACAGTGGTCCCTCGCAGTCATCTGGGCACGTCTTCTTTAGTTTTGGGATGGCAACTTTTCCTGGAGGAGGCAATGTGTTTTTATTTTTTGAAATATTTTGGATTACAGGGTAGGTGGATGTGGCTGTAGCTGTGGTCTGATTTTTTCGTTCTGATAGCAAATTTTTTAGGTATTCGACTTCGGCATGTATTTTTACCGAGTCGTTCCACTGTATTGCTTTGCCGCTGTTGAGCAGCTTCAGTAGATGAGCCTTTCTGGCTTTTAATCTTTTGACCACGCCACTTCTTTTGGCACACATCACACTCTACTCACTGCGTTTCTTCTCTTGTTCTTGTTGTTGCTGCCGTTCTTGCTTTTGTTGCCTTTGTTGTTGCTGTTGTCTTTGTTGTTGTTGATTGCTGCTGTCGCCTTGGTTGCTGTTTTATTTTTCGAAGTCCCGATCCATGTCCAGATCCAGGTCCAGATCCTTTAGGACCAAAGTCACGGTCGCCATGTTGTGAGAAACTCCTTGTGTTGGTAGTTATATTATTCCGTACCCACTTAGTGAGAACACATCTTTTGGTAGTTTTTTAAGATTCTTTATTTAGTTAGTTTTTGTATCCAGGAGCAGCGTTAATGCCGCTTCCAACGTCAAGTTGTCTCTGATTTTACAATTTGCCTTAGGATCTAAGTAAGCCTAATTCTCGTAGCTGCGCTGCTTACAGTTGGGCGGCAGGGAGACGGCTATGTATATCTTATGTATATAAAATGTATTTAATTATGCTCTCTTTGACTGGAGCGCGAGGGCATGTGTATGTACTTGAGTTTGGCTGAGCGGCCGGCGTGTGCAACAGAATGCTGACACTTGCACTTTCTTCATGCGCGCCGATCGACTCATGTCTCGGCCACTTTGGGCTTTTGACCGAGCCTTTTGTTTATAAAAATAATGCAACAAAGTGTTACAGTGTGTTTGTTTCAAGTACTCTTGGTACAGTAGATATTCGATATAAGTGCATACTACATACTACTGGGATTTGGCATGCAGATTTCTGAGATTCCTGCGCAGCGCAAGTTTATTTCAAAAGAGTGCCACGCCCACTCTAACGCCCACAAACCGCCCAAAACTGTGGATCCTACAGTTTTGATGCTAGAACAAAAATTTTAACTGAAATGTATTGTTCTCATCAATACCTACCGATACCGCCCACAAACCGCTCACAAACTTCAAAAAATCGTAAATATGAACGCGGATATCTCGGAAAATATCAAAGATAGAGAAACGGGATTTCAGATTTAGATTCCGTAGGCTTGAGCGCAGCGCAAGTTTGTTACGCGAATATGCCACGCCCACTCTAACGCCCACAAACCGCCCAAATCTGTGGCGCCCACAATTTTTATGCTAGATAAAAAATGTTAACTGAAATGTATTGGTCTCGTCAATACCTATCGATTGATCTAAAAAAAAGTTTGCCACGCCCACTCTAACGCCCACAAACCGCCCAAGCGCCCACAATTTTCGTGCTAGATAAAAAATTTAAACTGAAATGTATTGGTCTCGTCAATACCTATCGATTGATTTAAAAAAAACTTTGCCACGCCCACTCTAACGCCCACAACGCTTAAATCTGTCTACCGCCGGTAGGTGGCGCATTTGCTGCTTGCATATCTCCATTTTCCTTTGGTCCCTTTAGCTGAGTAACGGGTATCTGATAGTCGAGTTACTCGACTATAGCGTTCTTCCTTGTTTTTTTTTCCAAATACTAGTTCGTAAGGGCAGTAAATATGTTCCATGGAAGGTGTTGTGTTGAAACAATATAAAAAATATTGAAGCCAATACGTCCAAATTAGTTTTGTTGACTGATATATATAAACGTTTATATTTATTGAAAGTTCTGTGGCTTCTTTCTAATGTTCCTTCTGTCTGGTGGTGGTGTACTGTTGACACGATATTGCCAGTTTTCAGGTTTTTACATAGTTCATTATTAATTGAATTGTTGTATTCATTCTTAAATTTTTTGTCCGAAATTAACGGGTTGGTTTGACCAAACTTTAAAATAAGGGACTTAAAAATTGCATAAGCTACAGTACTTGCATTTTTTTTTGGAATTGCAACTGCCACTAAGTACTTAGTTATACTGGTGCATACACCTTTAAAACACACCTTTCTGGTGTATATTGGCAAATTTGGCTTTGAATACTATTTTCGCTTGTAATTTATTTATTATGCCTTAAATATTGATCTAATTTTGTACCTTATACAAAGTGGAGCCCTTTTTTATTTAATAACTTCAATAGCAATAGCTATTTGTGGTCCCTTTGTTAGCTTAACCAATTTCAAAGCAGTTAAAATTCGATGTTGATGTATTTTTTCCAATCGAAGTCTGGTATTGCGGCGCCTATCTCCTAAATATTGCCCGTTGGGCAATGGAATCGTTCGTCATGCCTGCAGTGTTTTGTTGGTAATCACTGTCATGAAATTTTTCTTCTTATACGGCATTTTCCCAAGATCGCGGATCCGGCCGCGTAAATTTTGTATTTTTGTTGTTTTTACTTATTTATTTATTGGTACCTTAACTGGCTACTTGTCTATTACTAAACTAAATACTTAGGGACGAAAGGTAATTGTAAAGGGTTTTCTTAATTAATTCTTTCGGGGAGCATGGGTCCAGCCGCCTGTGAGATGGAAGTTTGTTCCAGTAGAACAAGGCTCTACACAAAGGCTAATTAAAAGCATAGTTTGCCGGAATAAAAAAAGGTTCAAAGACCTATTAGGTACGGAAAAGCTTATGCTGCTGAGCAATGCAGGGCAGTCTATTTTGGAGGACAGCAGGTCACAAATAAAAACTAGTGCGCTAGTTGTTTTAAAATCTTGTAGGGAAGAAAGGTGCACAAGACGGCATTTCGCAAAGTAAGAGGGGTCCGGGTCATTAAATTTGTTTTAGAACACGCTCAATACGATTGATATGTGTAGTACCAATCGGACTCCAGACAAACGAAGCATATTCCAATCTGAACCTAATGAATGAAGAAAATAGGTTTAGATTCGTGTACGGATCTTTAAATTGCGTGGAATTTCGTTTTACAAACCCATACATTGCGTATGCCTTTGGAATTATGTAATTTATGTGATTAATGAAAGTAAATTTGGTATCAAACATAACTCCTAGGTCCAGGGATTCATTTCTTAAGGAAAGAATTTGGGATCTAATGGAATACGAGCTGAGGACATTAATTAATCGTTTGCTGTACCTAACGTAAAAACATTTTGACACGTTGAGAAGCAACTTATTTCGAGAAAGCCAATTTCCCACTTTTATTACGTCATTTTAAAGAAGTTCACTATCGGAGATTGAATTCACAGACCTAAATATTTTAAGATCGTCCGCAACCAACAAGAACTCAGAATTTTTTATAGCTTAAATCATTAATGAAGATGATGAACAGAAACGGGCCCAATGCACTTCCCTGAGGAAGGCCAGAAGTTGCCACATACGGGTTTGAGAAAACACCATTGCACTCTACTCTATAAATCCGCCCATCTAAATAAGATTTAAATCAATTAAATATTGATAAATAAAGTCCCAATTTCTGCAGTTTTGCCAATAAAGTATTATGGGAGACCTTGCCAAATGCTTTGGCGAAGTCGGTGTAGACTACATCAACTTGATGATGACTGATAAACGAGTGGATGCAAAAAAGATTGAACGTAGCTAAGTTAGAGGTAGTTAACCTTCCAGGCATAAAAACATGTTGGCTAGGACTGATGATCCGACCAGCAAGAAAAGTTAGCTGCTTAGCTACAATTCGTTCAAGCATTTTTGAGACATTACTTAGCTTTGCAATTGGCCTATAATTTGAAACAATGTTTTTGTAACCAGACTTGAATATAGGAGAAACTGTGGCAAGTTTCCATCTATGCGCAAATACCCCAATGGAAAGAGCCTTGTTGAAGATCATTTTTAGGGGCTCACAAAGAACACCTATACAGTTTTTCAAAATAAATGGAGAAATGAGTCGTTAAAACTCTCAGCCGCCATTTGACAGTCCAAATCAGTAAGCACCCAATATTTAGCATCGTGGCAATGGCACCGAGTGAATCATCGTCATTCCACAGCGAGCTCGGTTCAAAGTTAGATGCAAAGTACTTAGCAAATTGATAGGCGACCCCAATATCAGAAGAAGCTGAAAGACTTTCATATGACATGTGGGAAGGAAAGTAGGAGGTTGTACGTTTAGAATTGACAAAGTGCCAGAATGATTTAGATTTGGTAATTAGTTTACACTCTATATCAGCAATATATTGGCTGTATAAGAATTTATTGAGGAACTCAAACTCACGCTTATGTTGTTTGTACCGATCAAAGTCAGCAGCATCACCGCTTTCTATGTAGCGCTTATAGAATTTGTTTCGGATATTTTTGTATTTTATTAGTCCTTACACACAAGGTGTGGTTGTCTATAAGAACTTTGAACTCTAGTTTTAGCGTATCTGCCTATAATAGTAGAGAGAAAAGATATAAAAACTTCATAGGTTGTATTCACATGCGAGAGGACTTCCGCCCATCTGATATTAGAAATATAACTACGGATAGAATCTAAACTGCTAGAATTAATATAGGTAAGAGGCAAGCGAGAATTATTTGGTGAGAAAATATAACAAGGCTAGAGGATTATCGCTGCAACATAAAGTAAGGCATAAATCAGGGTGTACAAAAATTAGATTTAGAAGCTTATTTAAGTTATTAAATACATGGTTAATCTGGACTTATCCCATACTAAGAAGGTCATCGATGACTAAGACTTCGCGGGGAAGATGCAAATTACTGGGAACCATTGCTGAAGACTCAAGATCATGAGCCCACACGAGCGGAGATAGGTTGAAGTCGCCCAAAACACATATATATTGGCCATCTTCCAGCTCCTGGTATAGGTGGGCAATGTTGTCCACATGCGCTTTATATAAATCAAAACTGCTGCTTGGGGGTATGTATGATACTGTCAGAAAATTGTTTCCGTAGGACCAGCGAGAGATACACAGAGTTGGTCGAACAGAGAATCCTCGTTCTGGAGACGAATAGATAAAGATTTGTATCAAAGAATTCATAATCGAAGAAATCCATGTTGAGCAAGGTTTCAACAAAAATGATTACGTCATGATTACCATGAGACGTTGCCTGGAAAAGGAATTGAGCTTTCGTACGCATACCACCGATATTTTGAAAATAAATATTGAAATTTGTATTGTTAGCGCATATCCGGTCATCCATGGTCATGCTATCAATAACTGGTCCAGCATCATGGCCCGAATCCGTAAGAGGCCTCGCTGGGATTTTATCATAATTAATAAAATTATTTGTAAGAACCTTCAGTAAAGTCGTGGTACGGATACGAATAGGCTGGTGATCGGCGCTCCAAATATTAGGTGAGCAGTCAATATTAGCATTCAAAATATAATAAATATATAAAATATAACAAATATAAAATTTGTTACGCCGACATATTAGTGCCCTAGTCCTGAGAAGGACTTAGGCCGAGAGAGTTGCGTTCTGAGCAGGCACGCTGGCTGCCGACTAAGCTCGCCGGGTTTCGGGTGGGCCCTTGGGAAACCACTCTATTAAATTGATCATGCCTAGCTGTCGCTTGATCGTATCACGATCGGGATGTGTTTCGGCCACATTCCCTCCCCTTCACACGTCGTGTGACAAATGAATCGCCGCGGGCCGTGCTATGCGATCCCTTAATGTCATTGTCGTCAGTCGAAAGTTACGTCATTGTTCTTGACTCCTTCTTCCAGTTTACCAGCTCCCCCTCTTAATGTGTTTCTACCAATACATTATTATATTTTTTATTTATTTTTATTGAACAGATTTGTACACGGGTACATAAGGCTGACAAAGGAACAAGATACATGTGTGTAGGTGAAATTCCTAGAGTCCGCTCTAAAAGTAAATGATATAATTTAATAGAAAATAATTATATGTATATGTTTCTTACATAGTTTTCTAAGAAGTTATAAAAATATAACTATATATGTATATATATAGAGATAAATAAATATTCGAATAAACTTACTTTGTAAATTCCCCGCGATGAGATCTCGACGCTCTGGATGTTGGGGATGGTAAAAACATTACGCTTAATGAATATAAATATATATATGTATTAGTGTACTTTCACTTAAAAGAATATTGTTACAATTAATTAGACCGACAATTATTACTATTGGTGAATTGTTTAGTCTAGCATTATTCGTTTACAGCACAAAAACGAAAAATATTGAGGGAATGAAGAAACCGTATTCATGTGTAGTTCTTTTTTTGTTGATGAGCTTGTTGCTTTAAGTTGTGAATTGTTTTTTTGGTTATGCCTTAAGTTTTGTTCCCGGTTCCTCTCGGGCCAATTGGTTGTGACAGCCCCAATTTTCTGGCGCTAACGTCCGTGAGCCCGGCGACTCTGCACGGATCTCTTGTACATTTGTCCTCGAAGGATAATCAGGACCAACAAGGACAAAGCGATCTGGCGCAACACGTTGTGGACCTTCTCTATTTCTTCTTTGTGGTCTTTCACCTCAACGTTGTTGATCACGTTGGCGGTGTTACCGACACTTTACACTTTCAAATTAGACGTATTATTATTAGTATTAGACGGACCGTAGATGGATTTCTAATCCCTTCTTCCATGAAGTTACTTCTTTTAAACTGTTGGCTAGAGCTTTTCTTTTGCTTCCGGCTTCTCAGTTTATGTACCTAAGTGTTCCCATCTAGGTACATATATTCACCCGCTATAGCCAACTAACCTACCTTTGGACTCTTCTACGGTCAGCTTGCCTATTCTAGTTCACCGCTTATTGCATCAGTGCTCGACAAAATTTTCAAGCTTATTTCTCGACTTGTTATTTTATCTGGAAGAAGCTGCATTGTGCAATTTTTGGTGTTTTCGCCATCTAACAGACCACGGTTCGTCTTCCTTATATTCCCCTCTGTCCGCAAAAACCGGCGCTCGTAACAGGCTCGATGTCGACGATGCGATTGGCGTATGAAACGACCTCGCAAGAAGGATCTCTACTGTAAGCGGTTATGGGATAACTTTGTTCTTCTGCCTGGCCCAACGTGTGTCCTAGACCAATACCCTGAGTTTAAGGGTCTCCTGCTCTACTGTCTGAGATAGCCGGGATATTTTCTGTTTTCTCTCCATTTGTATGTGTCTGTTTATATTTTTTATAATTAAGAGAGCAAATCGTGTGGTTATCTATTTATTTTATATATTTTTTTTAGTTATCTGTTTTAAAGTTTCTTTGTATATTCTTCTTTTGTATTAAAATTAATTTATAAGTATATCCAATATTTTTACATAAAAAGAAAATCGCCGAACTACGCCATCTACCGTGAAATGCGGATCCTCTGCCTCTTGGTCGGCCGCCTGTTATCTCCGCTCCTCTGTCGGGAATAAATCCATCCCTGGGCAGATACTCCACCGCCTGGTGACTGCGAAGGCCGGAAACACTGGGTCCCGGAACAGGCCCTGGTATACGGCTGCATTCCAGTCCGCCTCTTTTCTTATTCGCTGGTGGGTTGCCACCCACGCTTTCTAATTAAGCATGTTTTGCTCCTGGCGTGGTGGCCATCCAGGTTCACCGGAGGATCTGCAAAAGCCCTCCGGAGCTGGAGCGCAGTGGTTCTCAGCACTTTTATTAGGGAGACTTCCTCCCAATATTGTTTCTCTGCTTCGTCCTGCAGCGCTTCCGCCTGTTGGGGATGTCTTTAGGGAAATCGTAAGCGCTCATACTTCTGCTGCGGTGTCTTCTGGTGTTTTGACTGGGCTATCAAGCAGCGAACAGGTCTTTGGCATGATATTCTCCAACACGATTATCGGTTCCGTTCCCTAATTCGTACAACGAATTCCCTTGGCGTTTCAGTATGACACACCGAACTCGATTTAACTATGCATTATACCCTTCGGCCCGGTTACTTTGCCTATAGTTTTTGCGATATACAACCTGACCTACTGCAGACTGGACTTCTTTCCTTCGTGTATTATATGACCCTTCGGCCTTCTCGTGCGCCCAATGCAATCCTAGCTTAACTTTATCCCGGACTAGATCCATCTTATCTGCGAGGCACAGTGCTTGATCTGCTGCCGCAACGCCGCCTAGGCATCGCACCATCGCATACGTACTTGCGTGAATAACCATGCGGGTCCCAAACATCGCATGGTAAGTTTCAGGTCCCAAAGCTTCGTGGTAGCCACTTCTTAGCGTACACGCTATTCGGATAATGTGAGAGTCCCAATGCCGATGGACTTTCTCAGTCGATTCCTGAGCATTTGCAACACGGATCGGTTTACCCATTCAGCTGAATCCACTTGTGGGGCATAAAAGTTCGTTCTTAAGGGTCGTATTCCGTACTGGGTGAGCAATTCGGCGAATACTTCAGATACGAACTGCTTGCCGTTATCGGAGTGTATAGGCTCTAGCATAGCAAACTGATGAAAGATGTTCTTCTCAAAAAAGCTGGCGACTTCTCCCGCTGTGGCCTTCCGCATCGGTTCTAGCCAGACGTTCTTGGTGAAATGGTCTAGGCATACAATGATTACGGTGTATCCGCCCGTCGTTCGCATGAAGTCGATGTATAATCTTTGGCCGGAACGTTCGGTAATTCGATGCTTACCCATTGGCGGTTCGTTTTGTTGGCGGTTTTGCTGAACTTGCATACTGCGCAATTCCATATGGTTTCTTGTACGCTGACCGTCATGCCGGGCCAGTAACAGAACTGCCGTATTCTTTCCAGTGTTTTATGGATTCCCCATGCCTTGCTGTCCTAGTATGTTGAGCTTGATAAAAAAAATTCAGTCTAAGCTCCAACGGAACCCAAAACTTCCAGGCGCGATCTTCGATGATCACCTCACCCGGTCGGAAACCTATTTTTGTACACACGTAACCATCCGATATCTGCGTGTCTGGAACTTTCCCGGCACACTTCACTACGGTCAAAACCAATTCCTGGTATTCCTTTGACTAATACGCGTCTGACTTGAGGTCAATTTGAATTTCTGCAACGTCCGCTGTTGTTATCTGCTCCATATATGATCTTAATCTGGGACTACATTCGGTGCCCCTTTTCTATGCTCAATCTGAAAGTCAAAGGCTTGCAATTTTCGGCTCCACCTAGCTAGTCTTTCTGACAAATCTTTTTGTCCCATGAACCATTTAAGACTAGCGTGATTCGTAGTCCCCTTAAAAGGCATACCTTGTCGCACTTTGGTAATGCTCAAGATCGCGGCATAACATTCCAGTTCTGCAATGGAATAGTTTTGCCGGACTTTATTTAAGTTCGCCGACATATATGCGTCGGTTTGGAATAAAACTCCGCCCAAACCGATCTTCAAAGCGTCGCACTGAATTGTGAATTGTTTAGAAAAGTTCGGTGTTATTAATACTGGCGCAGAAACCATACTGGATTTTAAGGCCTCGAACGCTTTCACGCCTTCTTGGTCAAGCTCGTACTTTTTGATTCGATCCTTTTTCAGACTCTCGTGAAGTGGAGCTGCAGTTTGCGCGTAGTTCTGAATAAAACGCCGGTACCATCCGGTCAATCCCAAAAATCTCCGCATTTGCTTAGCGGAAGTGGCCTGGGAAAACTCTCATATCGCCTGTATTTTTGACTGGTCGGTTTTTATGCAATCCCCGCCCACAATATACCCGAGGTACTTGGCTTGGCTGTAGCAGAATTTACTTTTTTTAACATTAATTGTCAGCTTTGCCCTTCTCAACAATCACTGACCTGCCGATACACATTAAAATTTTCCTCAAAAGTAGGCGAACAAACCAGTAAATGGTCGAAATACACAAATACATGCTCACAAAGCGCGGCTGGTATAACTTTATCCATCAGGCGGCTAATTCTTTGCGCTGCAATGCATAAGAGAAACGGCATCACCGTTGTCTGATACAAAGGCCGACCTATCACTGTAAAAGCTGCATTTTGTCTGCTTTTTGCTTCCAGTGGTATTTGCCAGAAGACATCCTTTAAATCGATTGCCGAAATATAGTATGTCCCAACAGTCCTTCAATGTGAGGTAAGGGGTATGCATCTTTTATAGTCCGTAAACTTACCTTGCGTGCGTGTAAACAAAGGCGGTTCTTCGTTCCCTTCTGCACCATGGTGACTGGGGAGCTCCAGCTACTGTTACTTTCATCGATCAGTCCTAGGCCTAACATTCGGTCAATCTCGGGAAAAACCAGCTGTTGTTTTGCTGGAGAGAAAAGATAATGCCTCTGCTTGATCGGTACATTTTCGTTAGTTACTTCTATGACATGTTCTTCTAAGTCGGTCTTCCCTAAGCCCATGTCCGTACAGGATGGAAAGGTGGCCACTAGCTGTTTTAAAATGGTTTCCTTCTCGGAGGTGAGTTCATGTGGTTTGTATGCAGTTTTCTGCCGTCCGGAACTATCTTCCTCTTTTGTCACCATTGGCTCAATTTCTGCGAGCCCCACAACGCGTTGTCCTGGCAGCGGCAGTTCAAACTCCACCCAAAACTTTATTCCAAAATAAAACGGTTTTTGAAGCGCTGGCACTATTAAAAACACCAGTTTATTCGATTTCCCTCCCCATTCGACTGGTAAAGTGATCACGCCTGTAACCTCACCGCTCGCGGTTTGAACGTTTTGTCCGGTTAGCTTTTGCACCTTTTGTATTCGCCCTCGCAATAATATCTCCACTCCCTTTCCAATGCAGTTGGCGCTTGCTCCTGTATCTAGGAGCGCTACTATCTCTTCTCCGTCCCCTTATGTCAGGCTGATAATGGAAGCCACCAATTTTCTTCTGAATCTCCGGGTGATTTTGATTGCCTGACGCAGGTGCTGAAGCTTCGTGTCCTTCCGGAATTGTTTCTCGTCTTCCTGGTTCTCCATCGTGTTAAAGATACGGGCGCAAGCCTCCTTATATTCGGTCTTCCGCTGCTGCCATGTTTTTTGCGGAGAAATCTGTACCGGGCATACAAACGCTTTGTTGTTTCTGGGCTTCGTTTTTCTGGCAGTGCGCCCAAGCTTCCCTGGTCAGGTATATAAGTTCGTGTGGAACGGGGACGTGCACTCTCCTTCGGGTTTGGGTTTTCCCCACCGTGGAAAGCCTTCTTCTCAAGATTTTCCCGGAATGGGTTTGTTTTTGCTGTTTTCCCCCCGTCGCACCATGTGATCATCTTTCTGGAACGCCTCCAGCGGGAAATCCTCTGTCTCGCTTTCCACTTCATCCGTCTTCCTTTCTTCTTGAATTCGGGGAGTTTATTGAGTTTATTGGAGAAACCACCATGTAGGCTCCTAGCTTGGTGTTCAAATTATCCTTTAATGTTTCCACCAGGTCTCATTCTGGAATCTTATTCCTCATTTTGAAGAGCAGGTTATGCATTGCGGAGATATAATCGTCCAAGCTCTTATTATATACCTAGTGTCGCTCCACTAGATTCTTAATAGTGACATAATCGTTCTCAGCGGCGGAGAAAGCTCTGGACATTTTTCGTGTCAGTAAGTAGTACCCAAAATCGTATACGGCAGTCTTGTCCTCCAATACTTGACAATACCACTTCAGGGCTGGACCTGTGAGTAATCCGTATGATGTCTTCATCCGTTTCACTCGGAACAGAAAGCTTTCCACTGACATATCTCTGGAAGTCCCGTCAAACTTGAGATTGCATTTATCTGGGCTTACGGTTTGATTACCAGGCGGTCGGTAACCTAATTGGGACAGGTTCAACATATTGGCCGTATTTCATCTTTCTCGCTCACGAGGAGTAGGAGGATCAGGGGAAGACTGTCCAGCGTGTTGAAGCGGTGCTGGCCCTTGTTCAATACTACTGTGGTTACCACTCCCGGCGTCTCGCCCTTGAAAACCGGTTTGCGCTGGTTCGCGGCCTCCTTGTTCCAACCTGATTACCTGCGGAGTGGAGCTATTACCTCCCTGTTGGTTTCTGGATCCATGAGCTTCGCTTATTTTCGCGACGCGCGACTGTAGACTCACCATTTGTGTATTCAGCTCTGTTATCTGGGTCGCGAACAGGGCCTTGAAGTCGTTGCATGATAATGGCATTCATTGCAATCACCTTGCACCTGTGATTGGGAGGACACTGGACCGTCCTTGTGGCTCTGCCAACAGCGCCTAATAACTCATCGATTCCTAAATTGTTATAGTCTGCCAGGCTTCCTAAGTTATTAAGTTTACTGCTGAAGCTGACGAATTGATTTGATTCTGGCTCTGTCAAGTGGCCGGTGTTTGCTTGCTCTTGACCTATTTTGCACTTTCTGCTCTTTCTTGGAAATGCTTTTCTCGTATGGCTAGACTGTCTTGCCAATAATGTGGATGCCCGCGCCGATCTAGTCATGGGTAATCTTACCGCGTCTTGCTACTTTTTCCCTGCCATTAACTCCACGCTAACTTATGCTCTACTTAATTTTCTCCCGCCGCTTAGCTCGTCCCGCGGTAATAAGACTCTGACTGGCACACGCCCTTCAGCCAATCAACCAAATAAAACATCTTATTATAGAAATAATTGAGGTAAGTCTTCAAATTACCAAATGAAGGACGAAAGCAATGACGACGACATATGTGTATGGACGTATTAATGACTTTTCTTCTTTTGTGAACTAACTGTCTTTCAGCTGACAAGTACTCGGCACAGAAATAAACAAATTATTAAATCGGGTTCGCTGGTATAGTAAGGTATGTATGGGACAAGAAACCGTCCGAAATTAAGCCCCCAATCTACAACAAAAAATCCGTTCATAAGAGAAATTTATGGAAGGATTCAACAGGCCTCCACCGGAGTTAAGGGGTTACGTTCGCAAAATTAAAAAAACAGCAAAAAAACATTTTTATTGCTTAAATTTGGTCTGTTTTAATTCAAGTTTCATACATTTGTTTAAAATTAACTAAAAGTTATTATGCATATGCCTTTAATAAATGCATAATATTCATATTTTCAAAATAAAAAGTTGGTATTAAATTAAAAAAGTTGCTTCATAGAAACTTAAAAATGTTAAAAAGTAAGGAGATCATATGTTTCTATTCATATCAAATTCGAAATGCATTTGCTTATTTAAAGTTTAAGCCAGTTTGTTTCAACATGTTTTCTTTTTTAGTGGCTCCTTATCAAAAAAATCAGTCATTTTCGATTGTTTGGTATTCTTTCCAACTTTCTCTTAAGCTTTAGTCGTCGTTAGATGACCCGTTCTGAATTTAAAAAGCACGATTCCAAGCTGCTAGCATATGCGAATCCTTCTTGGAGCTTTTCTATCGATTAACTTATTGGATCGGTTTCTTCAGAGCTGCTGTCATCTGATTTCGAATTGTTTGCTTCATTCACAGCAATCTAAAGCAATAATTCGTCATTAATTTCTTCATCTTCAAACAAGTCTTGCAAATCATCTTTTGCCATGTCGTCGAAACCTTCACCTTCAATCAAGTGAGCATGGTCCAATATATCCTGGAATCCACGTCTTGGCACTTCTATTTCAGAGCTTTTAACAACCTCTGGCCATAATTTCCTCCAGCATTTATTTAATGTTGACACCTTAATCTCTTTTAAAGATAAATTTACCAACTCAAGGCTATCTTTAATAGAAAACTTCTCTCAAGCACTGGTTACATCGATGGAGTCGGTTTCAGTTGTATCCAAAATCTAGCGTATAGAGCGCCTGATGTAATATGTCTTGAAAGTGTAAATTATACCCTGATCCATTGGCAGCAGAAGTGATGTTGCATAAGGTGGAAGAAATTTTATTTTGACATTCGGATGGGTTAAATCTTTTGGATGCCCTGGGGCATTGTGCAATAATAATAGTGCTTTAAAGTGTAATTTTTTTTTAATATTTTTCAACCTCAGGTACAAAACAATTCAAGAACCAGTCTTTAAATATTTCTGCAGTTACCCAAGCTTTGGAATTTGCTTTCCAGTAAACGGCTTATTTGTTCTTGTCTATCTCTTTAAACGCTCGGGGATTGAAAGATTTATAAACAAGCACTGGCTTTACTTGAAAGTCGCCTGATGCATTACTACACAGCAAAAGTGTAAAAAGATCTTTTTGTGCCTTAAAGCCGGGAGCTACTTTTTCATTCTTTGATAAAAAAGTTCGATTTGGCATTTTTTTCCAGCAAAGTCCAGTTTCATCAGCATTGAAAACTTGGTCGGGCAGGAATTCCTCTTTATTTATGAATCCCTGAATTTCTTCTGCTTCCGCTTCGCCCTTAAATTTGAGGCTATGAATGCAGAACCGTTTTTTTAATTTCTGGAACCATCCATTACTAGCAACGAAATCTATGCTGGAAGAGGGCTCTCCATTTTGTCTTTTTCTGAATGATCCCCTAACCTAAAGGGGATCTTTTTTTCGTAGCTGTCGTCAATCCAAATGCTAAGTGCTCTTTCCATTTTCTCCAAAATTGGTGCACGTGCTCCACTGGTAAATTTTGTAGATATAGATGACCCAATGCTTCCTGCACGTCGTATTTCAGTTTCATTCTTTTTGATAGTGCGAACTGTTGCCTCATTTAAATCAAGGCTTCTTGCTTTTTCCGCAGGCAGTTTGCCCATTGTCTAAGCGGTTTAGAATTTGTATTTTTGTTTCTATTGAAATGACTTTTCGTTTTAAAGGAGCTCTGTTTTTTCTTTCTGCTGAAATTTATTTATTTTAATTATGTATTCACTTTTTGATTTAATCAAGCTCTACCACCTTTTTACTTACCACAAAATTTTTGACTATTTATTTACGCGTCTGCAAAGATCAAGATGTTTGTACATGTTTTACATCTGGCAGATCAAATGTGGGATTCCCCTTTTTGGTCAAGCACCCCATGCGTAAGACACAAGCACAAAGGCACTATCGCGTTAATTGACAGCAAAAAAAAATATATATCGATATTTTGCAATCGTGTAAGAACGAGGTTTTTAGCGTGCTAAAAGGGGGATGGCATTTGCTGCCGTAACCGTGTAAGACGGAGTTCGTGCTAAAAGAGTCCGTGTTAAGCGAGGGCCAAGTGTATATAAAAGTTCCTTCGTTGGGCGCCAATTCTGTTACGACGGCATATTAGTATCCTAGTCCTAACAAGGACTTAGGCCGAGAGAGTTGCGTCCTGAGCAGGAACGCTGGCCTAAAAGTGGATAGAGTATGTAAAGTTCGTCGGTCTTCTGTCCACACTGCCCCAAAAGCTTAGCTGTCGCTTGATCGTAACACGATCGGCCATATACCCTCCCCTTCACACGTCGTGTGCCAAATGGATCGTCGAGGGCCGTGCTATGCGATCCCCTAATGTAATTGTCGTCAGTCGAAAGTTACGTCATTGTTCTTATCCCCTTCTGCCAGTTTACCAGCTCCCCCTCTTAATGGGCTTAAACTAAGACATTATTATATTTCGGTTCACATTATCGTTTTATTGAAAAGATTTGTGCACTGGTGCATAACGCTGACAAAGGGATAAGATATATCCAGTGTTTAGACTAAAAGTAAAAAAATGAAAAAGAAAATAAATCTAAATGTTTCTAACATAGTTTTCTTAGAAGTTATACAAATAATTATTCTTGATTGACACGGCTTATGTTGTAGTCCACCCATATATATATGCACCCATATATATATATATGGACTACAACATAAGCCGTGTCAATCAAGAATAATTATTTATATATATATATATATAGGGATGAATAAATATACGAATAAACTTACTCTGTAAACTCCTGGCGATGAGATCTTGACGCTCTGAATGTTGGGGATAATAAAAACATTACATTTAATGAATATAAATATATATATGTATTAGTGCACTTTCACTTAAAAGAATATTTTTACAATTAATTAGACGGACAATTATTAATTACTATTGGTGAATTGTTAAGTCTAGCATTATTCGTTTACAGCAAAAAAACGAAAAATATTGAGGGAATGAAGAAAGATCATCGCAGCGGGGCATTCGGGTGAACTTTGTAGTGGAGACGACTTGACATGCCTCAGGTTGCACTTGCACGTTCACTTTGTTGTTGGCAGTTCTTTTTTTGTTGATGAGTTTATTGCTTGGTGTTGTGAATTGTTTTGGGTTATGCTTTAAGTTTTATTCCCGGCTCCTCTCGGGCCAATTGGTTGTGACAGCCACGATTTTCTGGAGCTAACGTCCGTGAGCCCGGCGACGCTGTACGGATCTCTTGTACAATTGTGCTCGAAGGATAATCAGGACCAACAAGGACAATGCGAATAGGTGCAACACGTTGTAGACCTTCTC
This sequence comes from Drosophila subpulchrella, assembly GCF_014743375.2. Taxonomy (NCBI): domain Eukaryota; kingdom Metazoa; phylum Arthropoda; class Insecta; order Diptera; family Drosophilidae; genus Drosophila; species Drosophila subpulchrella. Next base: position 1,982,739 of record NW_023665585.1, on the reverse strand, counting down.
TATTTCTTCTTATTGGTCTATCACCTCAACGTTGTTGATCACGTTGGCAGTGTTACCGATACTTAACACTTTCGAATTAAGGATTTTTTATTCTTTACTGTTATATGAACGGGAATTCTTCTCGCGTTGACCGACAGTGGGGTATCAGACGGACCGTAGATGAGTTTCTGATCCCTTCTTCCATGAAGTTACTTCTTTTATACTGTTGGCTAGAGCTTTTCTTTTGCTTCCGGGTTCACATTTTATGTACTGTTACGTACGCCCTCCACATAGAAAGAGGTTAGAAAGGGGTGCATGTGACTAACCAGACTCATACTGGTAAAGGCAGAAGAAAATGCAATTCGGAAGTTCTCGGGTGTCGCGTGGCCAGAACAACGGCCACGATCAACCTACTGGTAACCATACTCCAGTAGCTGGCAAAGTGAAACAGCCGGCCGTTGACTCCCAAGATAGCAGATATCGAGGAATAGTAATCTTAGCTGGGATCACCTAGGTGATCCGATCCATACCGGCAGCCAAGTAAAAGCTCTAGTCTGGTATAAAAGACCTTAGACAACTAGAGATGAGGAGAGAATCAATTTGTGTGTCTTGCTGACGGAAGCTGGCAGCTCCGAGGGAAGACGACTTTCCCTGGGGTAGTCGTCCACGGAGACTTTTGACACCAGGACCAGCCACCATATCCAACAGTCCTTGAGGAGGTCACAAATCGCTGCTCGAAAGATCCTTATGTGTTGGACCAGCGCCACCGTTGTCATCAAAGAACGTGGAGAGGATCAACAATAAGGACGACATCTGACATACTGTGATGTTTGTAGCCGCTGTACCCGTGATCCCCATGCTCCTGAAAATTGTTCAGCTGTGAGAGCCATCTGGTCGAAAACGTGGCGACCAATCGCGTACTTCGGAGAAAGTAGTGGTGCAATATAAATGTGTTAATCGAGCCAACCAAAGGTAAAGTGAACTCATGCATAACCAAAGACTAATATCGTCAAGTAATACAATTGGAGAACAAGTGAAAATCAACAAAAAACATTGGAAGCATTCAAACATGCACTGAAATACATTTAAACCAACCGAATCGATAGACAAAGTGCGAATCATGATGAAACACGGTTCCCTTCTTATAAACATACATATATAAATATCCGTGCAGTATCCTACGGTTTTATAGACTACTATAAACTTTTTCAGCGGCGAGTAACAGCCTTGTTGTTGTATGTACAATTGCAAGAGCTCTCTGAGCGACGTTTTGTAGTCGTGAATAGTCAGTATTTTGCTGATGTGTGCACCTTCACAGGTGGTATATTCGATACTCTCCGCTAACCATATATTGTCAATTAGCTTCATTTCCATATGAATTAGCCAACATTATGTTATTCATCCACGGCACTCGGCGATATAAATATTATCCAATAAATTTGTAATGTAAAAGAACATCAAAACGTGAAGTGCTAGAGCTCTGTTAAGGGGGTGTGCTGACGCGAGAAGTGGAGTAGGTCAAGAACAATGACATAATTTTTGACGGACAACCTACGGTCAGCTTGCGGATTCAAGTTCACCGCTTATTGCTTCAGTGCTGGAACAAATTTTTCAGTGTGTTATTTTAGCTGATTGGAGCTGCGTTGTCACTACGGTTTCTACGTCTTTCTTATCTTCCCCTCTGTCCACCATAACCGGCGGTCCTATCAAATTTCCAGAAAACATATCTACTTTTCCGTTATAGTTGGGTCCTTCTGAGTAACTTTTGTGCCATGTGGTCTACATAATTCGACGTATCTTGAATATTTTTGCCGAAACACACTCTTAATACAAGACGATATTACTTACCAAGAGAAAAAGCTGTAGTCGACGGACTTGACTATTAGATACCCGACTTAGATAAAAAAAAAGCGCCACATATCGTTCGTTCCTATCGGCCGTTTACTCGATTTCACAAACATTTTCAGTGCTTCGGTTTTGTCTTTTTTCCGAACGGATCTATACTATTTTAAACTGCTCCAGCCGGAAAAAATTAAAACATCTCCTGTCCGGAAATCTCACCTTTTTTCTGCTTCTTGAACAGAATTAATTTATTTTAACAACAACTTTACTAAGGCAATAGACTTTTTGGGGTAACACTCTAGATTAAGGGATTCAACCCCGAAATTCGCGAAAAAATCGGACATGGTTCTCTTGTAATTGAGTTTCAAAGTTTCCAGTTTTGCTATAAAAACAAGGGTGCTTTTCTCATATTTTCAATCAATGTAATTATATTTTAATAAGTAGTTATAAAATGAATTTAATTTTTAAATGAGTTCCTATAAGCCTAATAAGGGTTTTAAATGATTTCCTATAAAAATCATGTAACATTGTTTTTCTCTTAATAAAAGATTAAATTTTTATGTGTACTGAAATCATGTTATACGTGGAGTGCGGTCTATAAAGGACACATGATTGATGTCACAATGGTGTACCATGATTTCAGTGTCGGCCATGAACGATCATGGCCATCCACGGTCCCCCACCATTTTAATGCATTAAATAACACTCCAACAACTTGTATCTTCATATTTATTCAAATAATTTCAATTAACACTTTTCCGAACCACCATCGAGATAATGTTCCAGGCTCGTTATCGTATAGTGGTGTCCCCCATAGGCCTAGTTCACGTTGCGCAAGAAGCTCAGGAATCTGCATGCCAAATCTCAATAGCCTAGCTCTAGTTAGCCTAGTTTCCGAGATCACAGCGTTCATACGGACAGACTGACTGAGCTTCCTGCGCAGCGCAAGTTTGTTTCAGCAGGGTGTCACGACCACTCTAACGCCCATAATCCGCCCAAATCTGTGGTTCCTACAGTTTTAATGCTAGAATTCAAATTTTAACTGAAATGTATTGTTCTTATCAATACCTATCGATTAATCCAAAAAATGTTTTCAGCGCCCAGTTTAACGTCCATAAACCGCCGACAAACTCAAAAAATCGTAAATATAAGCGCGGATATCCCGGAAACTATCAAAGATAGAGAACTGGGACTTCAGATTTAGATTCCGTAGCCTTGTACGCAGCGCAAGTTTGTTACGCAAATATGCCTCGCCCACTCTAACGCCCACAAGCCGCCCAAACCTGTGGCGAACACAATTTCCATGCTAGATAAAATATTTCAACTGAAATCAATACAAATCGATTGATCAAAAAAAAAGTTTGCCACGCCACTCTCACGCCCATAATGCTTAAATCTGTCTACCGCCCACATAACTATATATTGAGATCGCGGGTAGGTGGCGCATTTCAATCTCGCTTTGCTGCTTGCATATCTCCATTTCAGTAGTAAGGAAAGACGGGTTCTGGGACAATTAGCATATTAATGGCCCCCGGCCCCCCCTCATTAGCATATGCGGGTTCTAGGACATTTAGCATAATTCAATAAATTCACTGATTTTAATGGGCTTTGAAGTCATAAAAATGTCACGATCATGTCCATTAAGAGTATACTTTATTGCCCCCATCGCCCCCACATCCCAATGTGACAATATTGATCATGTATCCTTCCCCTCATTATGTGCATTAAATAGTCAGGTGACAATATTGATCATGAATCCTTCCCCTCATTATGTGCAATTAATAATCAGGTGAAAAAGGTGCACGTGAGAAAGGTCGCACAACCATAGTATCCAAAGGTTGTTATCTTAGAGGAACATGTCCGATCATGTTGAGGAATAATATTTTCTATGATTGTAAAATTAATTTAGAAATTAAAAGAACCCCAATAAAATAAATCTCACAAGTTAATGATTCGCAGATGTGGAATATTTTCAAACATACGTTTTTGTTTCCGCTCCAGAACGTTTAACTGGTAAATTGTCTAAGACTCTCTCCTTCCCACAAATGGGTCATAAACATGTCATAAAAGGGATTCAGGCAAGAGCTACCCTAACATGCGCACCTGTCCATTACCTGACCGCAATAAAAGGGGCACATGCACAAGCCTGAAGGCACACGCTTATTGACAAGCTTAATAAAAGAGACACATGCACAAGCCTGAAGGCGCACGCTTATTGACAAGATCATGGGCCTCACGCCAACGACCTCACGGCTGACTGCTAGCTCTTATACGTTCCATAATAGGGGTTAAAATCACGACCGCGCAACAACTCGCAAGTAGCCAACATATCTTAATCAAGAAAATATTTTCCATTCTCCGTACCTGTAATTTTAACTCGAAATAAAAAGTCAGAAGTTTATTTTGTAGCATAATAATACATTTATTAATTTATTTTGGTATTGCGAACATGTTTTATTATATATTGAAATTACTTTTCTGACTTCGTTCTGGTGATTTGCATAGAAGATGCAGGCGCACGTTTCCAACGTCAATTCAGGATTAAACAAAAGAGAACGCTATAGTCGAGTACCTCGACTATCGGATACCCGTTACTCAGCTAAAGGGAAATGGAGTTATGCAAGCAGCAAAGCGAGACTGAAATGTGCCACCTTCCAGCGGTAGACAGATTTAAGCGTTAAAGGCGTTGGAGTGGGAGTGGAAAATTTTTTTTTTGGATCAATCGATAGGTATTGACGAGACCAATACATTTCAGTTAAAATTTTGTATCTACCATGAAAATTGTGGGCGCCACAGGTTCAGGCGGTTTGTGGGCGTTAGAATGGGCGTGGCATATTCGCGTAACAAACTTGCGCTGCGCTCAAGCCTATGGAATCTAAATCTGAAACCCCATTTCTCTATCTTTCATTTTTACGATTTTTTGAAGATTGTGGGCGGTTTGTGGGCGTTCAAGAGGGCGTGGCAAACTTTTTTTTGAGTCAATCGATAGGTTTTGATGAGAACAATACATTTCAGTTAAAATTTTTATTCTAGCATGAAAACTGTAGGAGCCAAAGTTTTGGGCGGCTTGTGTGCGTTAGAGTGGGCAAGGCACTCTGCTGAAACAAACTTGCGCTGCGTAAGAAGCTCATAAATCTGCAAGCCTAATCTCAATAGCCTAGCTCTTATAGTCTCCGAGATCTCAGCGTTCATCCGGGCGGACAGACAGACGGACATGGCTAGATCGACTCGGCTAGTGATCCTGATCAAGAATATATATACTTTATGGGGTCGGAAACGCCTCCTTCTGCCTGTTACATACTTTCCGATGAATCTAGTAAACCCTTTTTGCTCTACGAGTAACGGGTATAAAAATGTAAAGTGTTCACCATAATTCGTAGTTTTGAGATCATGTCCACCTTGATTCATGAACATAGTTTTTGTGTTTAGAAGGTATTGAAAGTGCTGACCAATTATCTGTTATTTAAATTGTTCAATAAATTGGTAATTTTCCTCATGAAATTTCATTTTTTTAATTTTGTTTTCTTGTAGGTCCTTACACATCTAGCCTCAACTTTAAAATGCTGTATAAAAATAATTTAATTGTTTTGGAGCTACTTTTAAAAAATGTCAAAATAATGTATGCATTGTTAAGATTACAAACCCCGCCCTTAAGGTGTGTTTCACAATAGGGAAACCGGTTTTCTTTAAACCTGTTTAATGACGGACAGCCCATTTCCTCGATATTAATGAGCTGAACACTCCCAAAAAACGTCTGAAGAAATCGTTTCTTTTCCACACCTTTACAAATAATTTGCTTTCCGCTTGTAATTGTCCTTAGATACTTTCGAGTTTGTGGAACACTTTTTCTCCATCGTTCCAAAAAATGTTGTAATGAGTATTGGTTAACTAAATTGCAATCTTTCGAGATTTTGTATTTAGCTAAGTAAAATCATATGGTGGTTCTATTAAAAAACTATTATTCAAGTTTGGATCTTTTTCGAATACAATTCCAATTTCCTTTAGAATAAAATTATTATTATTGTCCAAGAAACCTTGAACATCAATCGAAACAGTATCTTTCAACATTTTTCTAATGTTAAACAACTCGTTGTACTAGTACGTTTAATGGGTTATATTCAACTAAACGGTCATGTATGAGGAGACAGTAAGCTTGGGTATTTTCATGATTTGGTGTCTTCAGTTCTATTGAAATTCTCACATCAATAGGACCAGTTTTGACACATTCGTTTTGATATGAGAGATTAACCACAATAATAGGGGCCTTCAATTTAAATTTATTTGGGGTCAAAAATGGTTGTGACTCACTATTAAAGTAACTAGATTGAAATCTTTTATACATTTCATATAGGTGAGCATACTGATTCTTACTAAAATCAACATTCAGATTATCATATGGATATGACTCAGAATTCCATTTAGTGTACGTCCAATTATGGCAAATCTTGGTTTTTCGCGGTTAGTCGACCATTTCACATTCCAGCTGTGTTGACTCCCACACCCCAACTTGGGGTTAACATATGAATACCAACTCCGAAATGCGATTGGTAGGCTTACACCACTTTTAATAATATCATACATCTTAATTTTTGCAAGATCGTTCGTTCCGAACGGATCCATCCTATTTTAAACTACCCCTGCCGGAAAAAATTAAAACATCTCCTGTCCGGAAATCTCACCTTTTTTCTGCTTTTTGAACAGAATTGATTTATTTTAACAACAACTTTACTCATGGCAATAGACTATTTGGGGTAGCCCTCTAGATTAAGGGACTCAACCCCGAAATTCGCGAAAAAATCGGACATGGTTCTCTTGTAATTGAATTTCAAAGTTCCCAGTTTTGCTATAAAAACAAGGGTGCTTTTCTCATATTTTCAATCAATGTAATTATATTTTAATTAGTAGTTAAAAAATGAATTTAATTTTTAAATGAGTTCCTATAAGCCTAATAAGGGTTTTAAATGAGTTCCTATAAAAATCATGTAACATTGTTTTTCTCTTAATAAAAAATGTAATTTTTATGTGTACTGAAATCATGTTATACGTGGAGTGCGGTCTATAAAGGACACATGATTGATGTCACAGTGGTGTACCATGATTTCAGTGTCGGCCATGAACGATCATGGCCATCCACGGTCCCCCACCATTTTAATGCATTAAATAACACTCCAACAACTTGTATCTTTATATGTATTCAAATAATTTCAATTAACACTTTTCCGAACCACCATCGAGGTAATGTTCCAGGCTCGTTTTCGTATAGTGCAGGAAGCTCAGGAATCTGCACGCCAAATCTCAATAGCCTAGCTCTAGTTGGCCTAGTTTTCGAGATCACAGCGTTTATACGGACAGACTGACTGAGCTTCCTGCGCAGCGCAAGTTTGTTTCAGCAGGGTGTCACGACCACTCTAACGCCCATAAACCGCCCAAATCTGTGGTTCCTACAGTTTTAATGCTAGAATTCAAATTTTAACTGAAATGTATTGTTCTTATCAATACCTATCGATTAATCCAAAAAATGATTGCAGCGCCCAGTTTAACGTCCATAAACCGCCGACAAACTCAAAAAATCGTAAATATAAGCGCGGATATCCCGGAAACTATTGTAACGAACTGATTTTTTTATGGTCTGCTCGCTACGAGATTCGTGCGGCTAGCTCAGTATATTGTGTGTTCGTCCCACCAAATTTATATTAACGGGACCGCCCAGTAGCTCAGTGAGAAAGCACAGAATTCACGGGTTCGTATTGGGTTTTATTGCGGGTATATTATTACAAGTGTCTTAGTCGCTTGGTTGGCCTTGACTCGTTGCTTGTGACCTTCGGTGCTTCTGACGGTCCTGAATGACTCGACGACCTCTCGCCTTGATGACTCGGTGAAGATCCTCGCCGCTCCCTGAAGATCCTCGCAGCTCCCTGAAGACGCTCGCTCGCTGTTCACTTCTCACGCGTGACTTGGTGACTGCTGGTAACGACTCGGACTCGCGAGGGGTATCGGCCGTACGGGCTTAGGGAAGCGTCACCGTTCTCAGACTAGGGTGAACAGAAGCTGCGCTCTCCAGGATCGCTCCTTTCGACACACCGCCGCCTGTCCCTTGTTCTGTCCCGGATGGTCACACTGGGGTTTCTGCTCAGCCCGCGCGGACAGTCAAGGCGGTAACGCCAGGAAGCTGCCTCGCGCCTTACTTCGCTTCCACGCCTAGTGTAAACGAACGTTCCACCCTAGCCTCACCCTTTTGCTTTTTGTCCGGGACGTTTCCGTGTGGCTTTTGGTACTCGGGGGTTCGGGCACGCCGCTCCGGGACCTCGCAAGTCGAATCCGTAGGGCTCTCCTGGATAATTCCACTCGAGACCGTACCGATCGACCGCTCTCCCTTCTGGCTTGTTATACTCGTGGTTCGGGCACGCCGCTCCGGGACCTCGCAAGTCGAATCCGTAAGGCTCTCCTGGACAATTCCACTCGAGACCTTACCGATCGACCGCTCTCCCTTCTGGCTTGTTATACTCTTTCCGGGCGTAACGCCAGGACTTTGTGGACAGGGTTAATCGACCGCCTTGACCTAGCCGTGTGATGCCCTCTGGATCTCAGCTACCTGCGTCTCAATTCGGAGATTCCTGGTATCCCAATCCCGAACGTCTCGACGTAGCAATCTCGCTCCTTGTAGACTCCCACGGCGCTGCTTCTCTGGCGACTCGACTTGCTGCTGCTCCCTTGTAGATTATCTGGTTGTTTGATTGTTCACTTTGGTATCTGAGTGATCTTGACGGTTTGACTCCTTGTGATCGACTGATCCAGCTGCCAGCGCTCTGCGGCCTTATATAGGGCCTCCGGGAACCGTTATTTCCCTTTTGCGCACGGCCCGCTGGATCTCTCCACTCTGGGTCCAAAGTCCGTGCCTCCTGGATGACCCACTTGTCGTTCCCGTACCGCTTCCAATCGATGCTCCGCCCACTGCTGCCATCCCGCTGATTCCCGTGATGCTTGTGGCACGCCTGTGTGCCGCTCCTCCGCCGAGATGTGGCACTTCCTCTCCCGGTCCAAAGTTCACGGGAGAGTCCAAAGTCCGGTGGAGTCCCGTTACCCGCTTTTGCACACGGCACTCTTGCCTTGCCCGCGAAGTCTCCACTCTCTCTCGATCTCCATCCTTGGTCTCCAAACTCTCTCGCTCTCCTTCATTGGTCTCCAAACTCCCTCGCTCTACTTCGTTGGTCTCCAAACTCTCTCGCTCTCCTCGCCGCGCCGTTACTACGTGAATTCGCCGCGTATCTGGCAAGCGGCCGGCCATCTGCTGCTGTTTCTATTTGTGGGGAGTTATTCAACTCCTCACATTCCCCCCTTACTTCGGGAAACATTTTAAACTTGTTCCTACTCTCCGGCGTTTTCTTGTTTATCCTAGCCTTCGAGTCCTTGTGATTCCCGCGGCGCTCCCTCGTTGCTCCCTCGATGCTCCCACGACGCTCTTAACTCCGTTGAGTTTCTACAGCGCTGGTTATCCTCCTCGTAGCAACTTGAATCTCCCGCGCCGATATCTTTCCTGACTCCACTGGGACATCGATACTCGTGTGCTATCGATCCCCAGCTCGCTGCTCATCGCTGCGTTCTACTCCTTTTATTTGCTTCCTCCGCCTGGTCACACCATTCGTGTGTGATCGATGTGCGATATCGATATCGACGGTGCGGCGTTGCCACCTGCTCGTTGCGATATTTCCACCTTTGGCCGATATTACCATTTGACGTGTACCCATCGATCGCACTTTCATCTAGTGCCAATCGATCGCCTATCGAGGCGCCCCCTTCCCTGGCTCATGGTGATTTTGCAACTTTCTAGGTAAGTTTTCGCATTTCCTCACTCCTTTCTATTTCATCCTTTCTCTCTCCACACGACCTCTCTCGCCTCTCGTCTCTCTCTCTCGCCCTTCAATCGTCCTCAGCCGGCTGAGCCTGGCTTTACGCTGGCAACACTCGAAAGCTGGTGCGGAGAGGACTTCGCATTTGCTTCGCTGCAGGTAAGTATTTTGGTGCCGCTTGGCTGCTTCCTGTATTAACCCAATATTGATTTCAGGACGCTGAAGCTGCCATGTATGCCCCTTACTTCTGGCCCCTGTTTCAGCCGCGTTTCCCGTTCTATGTCGGTTTTTTTTTTTTTTTTTTAACTCTGTTTTTCGATTTATTTAACTTTTATTTTTGCTCCTCGAACACTCTCATGCCCGCCAGCCCCAACCGGACGCGGAACGCGCGCCCCTCTCTCCATACGCGCACGCTGCGCCTGCCGCCCAGAATGCGAGCCTCCTGCACCACCGGTGCCTCCGCGATCCCTTCGGGCCACTCCGGCTCCGCGATCTCTCGCCATCGCTGGCCCTCCGGCGCCGGGCCGGGCCACCACCTCGGACACTTCGGGCGCCGAGTGCTGCCGCTTGAGCGGAGGACGGCCGTTTTCCACGGGCTCAGGCCACACCCAGGGTCCTCGCTCCAGAGGCTCCGCGGTTACTGCGCTCCCGGTAGGCGTTGGCGTCGATGGCCCTGTCCTTGGCGTCGTTGGTCCGGTGCTCGGCGTCGGTGGTGCCCACTGCTCCGGTCTGCCACGGGTCCTGGGGTCCAGCGGGCTCACCCGGGGACCACATTCTTCCCAGATCCAGGGTTCTTCCGTCGCTGCCGTCTCCTCCGCGGGTCCCTCCGGCCAGGTCCAGACGACCGTCTGCTGTCGCCACCTTACCCCTTCGGCCACGAACGTCCGGGTGCTGTGGCTCACGTGGGCCGCCGGGATGTCTGTCCGGATGTGTTGCTGCTGCGGTGGTGGCTGCTGCTGCGGTGGTGGCTGCTGCTGCGGTGGCTGCTGCTGCGGTGGTGGCTTCTGCTGTGGTGGCTGCTGCTGCGGTGGTGGCTGCTGCTGAGGTGGCTGCTGCTGCTGCGGTGGCTGCTGCTGCGGTGGCGGCTGCTGCTGTGGTGGCTGCTGCTCGTGCCTCGGCGTGGGCGGTCGTGCTGGCGTCCACCGTGGTGACCCCTCGTACCGCGGTGTGGGCGGGACTTCGGGCAGCCACCGCGGAGGCGAGGGTGCCCAATCGTCTGCCACTTCTTTCGGCGGGGTGCAGGGTTCGGGCGCATACCTCGGCGTAGGTGGGTACCCCGGGTTTTCCCACAGCTGCGTCTCCTCCTCCTCGGCCATCCGTAGTTGGGCCTGCCACCCGGCGACTCCTCCATCTCCTTCAACCGCCGCTCCTCGTTTCGCCTTCGCGCCTCGCACTTGCGCCGGAACTCCCACGTAGCCGCTACCACGGCCTCGGCATGGCTAACGGGAGCCGGCTGGTCCTGGGGCGGTTCTTCACTGGCCCACTCCACCTGCGCCGCGCCAGTCGGGATGCGTCCGTCGGCCCGGTTGAACGCCTTGCGAAGCCGCCATCGCCGTTGCTCCACCCGCGGGTCCTCCACCAACTCGACGTCGCTGTCGGAGCTGATCACCGGATCGGGGACGCCCCGCCCGGAGATCCGCCGCGAGGTTCGGGTAGGCCGGGCTGCCGACCATCCTTGCCCCGAGCTGGATCCTCCGGACGGCTGGTGGGCAGCCATCATCCTGCGCGCTTCGCTTCTCGTCACACGTGTGCTCATGATGCTCGTTGATTTTGATTGTGCAGCTGGAGCCTGGGCTCCCTTTAACGACACCTCGGTTCCGAGTCTTCCTCTTTGCTCAATCCCGCTATTTCCATCGGCCTCTCTTTCTTACTACCCAGATCTACGGTACAGCTCTCTGCTCTGTGCCGTCTTCCCCCTTCCTTCGGCAGACTTTTGATGCGTGTTTTTTCTTTTCCTCCGATCAGTCCCAATCGAGACCTTAGACGCTCTGGTTCGCTCCCTTTGTGTTCTTAACGTTCTCCTGATGTCCTTTATGTGTTTGATTGCGCCTTTGTAGATGCCCTGTAGTATCCTTGGAGGTATCCTTGGAATTTGTTCGTAGTATCCTTTGGGAATCCTTGCAGGTATCCTTGGACTCTTTCCGTAGTACCCTTTGGGAATCCTTGGACGTATCCTTTGACTCCTTTCGAAGTATCCTTTGGGCATCCTTGGAGGTATCCTTGGAATCCTTTCGTAATACCCTTTGTTCATCCTTGGAGGTATCCTTGGTATCCTTGGACTTCTCTCGTAGTATCCTTTGGGCATCCTTGGAGGTATCCTTGGACTCCTTTCGTAGTATCCTTTGGGCATCCTTGGGGGTATCCTTGGACTCCTTTCGTAGTATCCTTTGGGCATCCTTGGAGGTATCCTTGCGATCCTTTCGTAGTGTCCTTTGGTCATCCTTGGAGGTATTCTTGGACTCCCTTCGTAGTATCCTTTGGCCATCCTTGGAGGTATACTTGGGATCCTTTCGTAGTATTCTTTGGTCATCCTCGTAGGTATCCTTGGACTCCTTTCGTAGTATCCTTCGGGCATCCTGTCGTATACGGTTTCTCTGTCGTATAGGGCGCTCGGTAGTCTTGGTTCTCTGCCTTGGGTAATGAACGACGGTGTGTAACCTGTGGATTCTGAAACGCTCGTGTTTACTGCCAGCATGATTTCTGGCCATTTTTCGTCCCAGTCTCTTTGGTTCTGCCCTGCGAACTGCGCAATCATTGTTTTCACCGTCCTATTGGCTCTCTCAGTCGGGTTCTCCTGTGGGGTGTATGGAGCTGTGAACTGTTGCCTGGCTCCCATTTCGGCCAGGAAACTCTTGAAGGTTTTGCTGGTAAACTGGACTCCGTTGTCCGTTATGACTATTTTGGGGACCCCATACCTCGCGATTATGCGTTCTTTAAAAGCTTTCTTTAGGGATTCGGCCGTCGCGCTTCGCAGCGGCCCCAACTCAGTCCACTTGGAGAACCTGTCTATCAATACCTGCAGCATTTGGTTGCCGTTCTTCGAACGCGGCAGGGGTCCGACGAAGTCCGCACATACCGTAGCCCATGGTTCCTCTGGCACCTGCGTAAGCATTTTCCCAGCCATTTGCATCTGATTCGGCTTGAACCTCATGCATGTCTCGCATACTCGCACGTGGGCTCGGGCGTCTCTGTGCATTCCTGGCCAGTAGTACCGGGCTGCCAGACGTGCTATTGTCTTTCGGCTTTCTACATGGCCAGCCGCCGGTGAGTCGTGGTTCTCCTTCAGCACCGTTTCCCGTAGAGCTTTCGGGACGCACATCTTCCATGTTGCAACATCTTCGCTGCCCGCTCTATGAGGTATATTCCTGTACAGGGTGTTACCCTCCATCACGTAGTCTGGATACTTTTGCGGCTGGGTCCTTATCTTTTCGCGCATTTCCAGAATCCAGCTGCATGCTGCAGAAGCTTCCGCCGCCGACGTCTCCTTGATCCCTCGAAGCGTTTCCGGCAGTGGCTGCCTTGACAAAGCGTCTCCCACCACATTAAGTTGCCCTTTGGGAATCCTTGGACGTATCCTTTGACTCCTTTCGAAGTATCCTTGGGGCATCCTTGGAGGTATCCTTGGAATCCTTTCGTAATACCCTTTGTTCATCCTTGGAGGTATCCTTGGTATCCTTGGACTTCTCTCGTAGTATCCTTTGGGCATCCTTGGAGGTATCCTTGGACTCCTTTCGTAGTATCCTTTGGGCATCCTTGGGGGTATCCTTGGACTCCTTTCGTAGTATCCTTTGGGCATCCTTGGAGGTATCCTTGCGATCCTTTCGTAGTGTCCTTTGGTCATCCTTGGAGGTATCCTTGGACTCCCTTCGTAGTATCCTTTGGCCATCCTTGGAGGTATCCTTGGGATCCTTTCGTAGTATCCTTTGGTCATCCTTGTAGGTATCCTTGGACTCCTTTCGTAGTATCCTTCGGGCATCCTTGGAGGTATCCTTGGACTCCTTTCGTAGTATCCTTTGGGCATCCTTGTAGGTATCCTTGGGATCCTTTCGTATTATCCTTTGGTCATCCTTGGAGGTACCCTTGGACTTTTAATGTTGTTTTGCATCTGTTGTGTCTGCTTGCTGTAGCCGCTCGCCTGTGTTTTCCGTTTGTTGCTGTTTCAGCTCGCTTACGTGGATGGTCCGCTCTTTCTTTGTGTTTATGTGTCGTATTTTGCAGATTACTGGTGACGCAAAACCTATGACTTGGTAAGGTCCGTCGTATCTTGGGGCCAATTTTGCTGCGAACCCCTCGGCTGATAAATGGTGTTCCTTGGCCCACACGACGTCACCCACCTTTGGCGTCCATTGCCTCCTCCTTAGGTTATAATGCCTAGCCTGGTCCTGGGATGCTTTCTCCAGGTTCCGCCTTACAATCTCGAAGATTTCCCTGAGTTTGTTTGCATTCTCTTCCGGGGTCTCTGTCGGTCGTCCGGTCCCTACGGTTTCTCTGTCGTATAGGGCGCTCGGTAGTCTTGGTTCTCTGCCTTGGGTAATGAACGACGGTGTGTAACCTGTGGATTCTGAAACGCTCGTGTTTACTGCCAGCATGATTTCTGGCCATTTTTCGTCCCAGTCTCTTTGGTTCTGCCCTGCGAACTGCGCAATCATTGTTTTCACCGTCCTATTGGCTCTCTCAGTCGGGTTCTCCTGTGGGGTGTATGGAGCTGTGAACTGTTGCCTGGCTCCCATTTCGGCCAGGAAACTCTTGAAGGTTTTGCTGGTAAGCTGGACTCCGTTGTCCGTTATGACTATTTTGGGAACCCCATACCTCGCGATTATACGTTCTTTAAAAGCTTTCTTTAGGGATTCGGCCGTCGCGCTTCGCAGCGGCACCAACTCAGTCCACTTGGAGAACCGGTCTATCAATCCCAGCAGCATTTGGTTGCCGTGCTTCGAACGCGGCAGGGGTCCGACGAAATCCGCACATACCGTAGCCCATGGTTCCTCTGGCACCTGCGTAAGCATTTTCCCAGCCATTTGCATCTGATTCGGCTTGAACCTCATGCATGTCTCGCATATTCGCACGTGGGCTCGGGCGTCTCTGTGCATTCCTGGCCAGTAGTACCGGGCTGCCAGACGTGCTATTGTCTTTCGGCTTCCTACATGGCCAGCCGCCGGTGAGTCGTGGTTCTCCTTCAGCACCGTTTCCCGTAGAGCTTTCGGGACGCACATCTTCCATGTTGCAACATCTTCGCTGCCCGCTCTATGAGGTATATTCCTGTATAGGGTGTTACCCTCCATCACGTAGTCTGGATACTTTTGCGGCTGGGTCCTTATCTTTTCGCGCATTTCCAGAATCCAGCTGCATGCTGCAGAAGCTTTCGCCGCCGACGTCTCCTTGATCCCTCGAAGCGTTTCCGGCAGTGGCTGCCTTGACAAAGCGTCTGCCACCACGTTGAGTTGCCCTTTCCTGTACGCTATTTCGAAGTCGTACTGCTGCAACTCCAGGGCCCATCTGGTGATCCTCCCTGAAGGGCTCTCTATGCTGTTGAGCCACTTCAGTGCCATGTGGTCGGTTACTACTTTAAAGTGGTAACCCTCCAGATACGGCTTGAGCTTTCGGATTGCCCAGACGATTGCCAAGCACTCCTTCTCGGTTGTTGAGTAATTCTTCTCAGCGCCGTTGAGCGTTCGGCTTGAGTAAGAGATTACCTTTTCGCCTCGTTCAGTTTCTTGGGTCAAGATTGCCCCGATGCCGTAGTCGCTTGCGTCAGTTTGCAAGATGAATGGTTTGTCGAAGTCCGGGCATGCCAGTACGGGGTCTGCGACGAGTCTTGCCTTCACCTCTTCGAACGCCGTCTAATGTTCCTGTGTCCACACCCATTTATTGCCCTTGCGTAGCAGATCGTTGAGAGGTTTGACTATTTTTGCGAAGTCAGGTACAAACCGGCGGTACCATGATGCTACGCCCAGGTACTGTCGGAGCTCTCTTACTGTCGATGGTGGTTCTAGTTCGGCGATGGCTGCTACCTTTTCCGGATCCGTGCCTATTCCTTCGCTAGTCACTCGATGACCGAGATATAACAGCTCTTTCTTGAAAAATTGACACTTCTCCGGGTTTAGTCTCAGATTTGCCTCCTTTAGTCGTCGGAACACTTCCTTTAGGTTGGCCTTATGTTCTTCCAGTGAGCGCCCGATCACTATGATGTCGTCCTGGTAAGCAAATGCGTGCGGCGACATTTCTGGGCCGATCACCCGGTCCAGCACCCGTTGAAAGGTCGCAGACTCCGAATGAAGTCCGAATGGCATTACTTTCCATTGGAATAAACCTTTCCCCGGCACTGTAAATGCCGTATACTGCCTGCTGTCCGCTCTCAGTGGGATTTGCCAGTACCCATCCTTTAGGTCCAAGCTGCTGATGTACCGTGCTTTCCTCAGTTGGTCGAGAATATAATTTATTCGGGGCATCGGGTAGGCATCCTTTACAGATTTGGCGTTTATTTGCCTAAAGTCGACGCACAGTCTCCATTTGCCCGTCTTTTTTCTAACCATCACGATGGGAGAACTGTATGGGCTTGTTGAGTGTTCTATGTATCCCATTTGGAGAAGCTCGTCCACCTTCGCATTGATCTCCCCTTGAACTTTCGGATTCTTGGGATAGTATCGCTGCTTTATTGGTTTGTCGTCTTTCATCGTGATCTGATGCTCTGCCATGTTTGATGCTCCCTTCATGCTGCTGAAAGTCAATAGCTCTGCCTCCAGGAATTTCGTCGTGTCGTCATCTTCGCTTGCCCGTTGTACGACTGCCACCGACAACTTTTCCTCGAGCCATCCCTTGTGACGATTCCTGGCCGGTATTATCACTTCGTGTCCAGCGCACTTAATTTCGGTACCGACTTGTGTTAGAAAGTTCCATCCCAACACCAATGAATCCACTACTCCTGGTAGTATCAGCAGGTTCATGCTCAGTCGCTTGTTCCCGAACGCGATTTCCACCTCCAGCTGCTCATCGATTCCGCCACATCTTCCGTCTGCCAACCTAACTTGCCGTCGTATCCTCGTAATCTTTCCGAGGGCAGCCAGGTCGTCCGCCAGCTCTTTGCTTATAAAGCTTGCTGTTGCCCCGGTGTCGATTGTGGCCTTGTATGTGCCCCCACCAATCGTCACCGCTGCGGACAACTGCTGCTCCTCCTCGATCAGCTTTCCCGTTAGTTTGGAGAGGTAGCATCTTGCGACCCCCTCGCCTCTCTGCGGCTGAGATCGCTGGGCATTTCCCGCCTGCTGGCAGCATTCAACGCTCCTGACGCCTACTCTCCCGCACACCCAGCAGAACAACAGGCGTCCATGACCGCCGCACTTTCGGCAGGCCTCCTGGGGGTCTGTGATGTGTGTCGTTTCACGAGGCCTTTGTGTTGTACTTGGTGGCCTCCAAACATTGTTTGCTGGTTGCATCTGTTGCTGTTGTGGTGGTGTCCATTGGCCTCCGCGTGGTGCTCCTGTTGCCTGCTGCCGTGGTACTCGGTTAGGTGGCGACCATTGGTCGTTTCCCCGCGTCTCCTGGATTCCTGTCTCTTCGCATCTTCTGCATGTTACCTGCGCTGGCGATGACGACTTGTTCTTCGAGAATTTGATTTCTTGCGCGAACGCTTCCCGCTCCTTTTCGAGTTCTTCATACTCGTCTGCTAATATCATCAGCGTGTCCAGGTCCGACACTTTGTATGCCCTTAGGAAGATCCTTAGACTGGGGGTGCAGTTCTCCTTGATGATTCTTAGGGTCTCTATAGCGGAGTAATTAAGTGGCCTCACCATCGTCTGCATGTCGATCATGTAGTCTTTGAACGACTCGCTGAAGCCCTGCTTCCGTTGCCTGACCTGATCCGCCAGCCTGGTGAAGAAATCTCTCGGTAGAAAGTATGTGTGGAAACTATCTATGAACTCCGCCCAGGTTTTCCATTGTTTGTTGTTGGCGATGAACCACTTCAAAGCCCTTCCCTTCAGTAATTCAGGCATCGCTCGGGGAATCATGTCTAACTCCAAGCCGTATGTGTTGGCGGACCATTCCACCTGCTCCAGGAACTCGAACGGTTTTTCCGCCCCGTCGAACCTGAACGACCATTCGCGGACCTGTTTAGCGATCCTTGCATAGTCTGATTGATTGGGTCTCGAGATAAGCGCTGTTGTTTTCCTGTCTTGGCTTGATTCTCTCCTGTTTGCCTCCTTTTGTAGGTTGTCGACGCTCAGGCTTGCCACTAAGTTGTCCCCTTCGGCGGTTGCTAACGTGATGCTGGGGCCGGCTTTGTCGTGGTATGTGGCTTCCAAATCGGCCCAGATGTCAACGAGTTGTGGGTCATTATCCGTTTCTGAGTAATACTCGGATAATGCTTTTCTCATGTCCTCTAATCTGCCGTCCAGGGTGACATTAAGCCTCTGTGCGACATTGGCGAAATCCTCCTTTTTAAGTCGGTAGATCCACTTCTTCCCCATTCTGTTTAAATTGCTTTCACTGCTGGGGCCCCACGTTGGGCGCCAGATGTAACGAACTGATTTTTTTATGGTCTGCTCGCTACGAGATTCGTGCGACTAGCTCAGTATATTGTGTGTTCGTCCCACCAAATTTATATTAACGTGACCGCCCAGTAGCTCAGTGAGAAAGCACAGAATTCACGGGTTCGTATTGGGTTTTATTGCGGGTATATTATTACAAGTGTCTTAGTCGCTTGGTTGGCCTTGACTCGTTGCTTGTGACCTTCGGTGCTTCTGACGGTCCTGAATGACTCGACGACCTCTCGCCTTGATAACTCGGTGATCCAGTCCTGTAGCTCCCTGAAGATACTCGCAGCTCCCTGAAGATCGTCGCCGCTCCCTGAAGATCCTCGCAGCTCCCTGAAGACGCTCGCTCGCTGTTCACTTCTCACGCGTGACTTGGTGACTGCTGGTAACGACTGGGACTCGCGAGGGGTATCGGCCGTACGGGCTTAGGGAAGCGTCACCGTTCTCAGACTAGGGTGAACAGAAGCTGCGCTCTCCAGGATCGCTCCTTTCGACACACCGCCGCCTGTCCCTTGCTCTGTCCCGGATGGTCCCACTGGGGTTTCTGCTCAGCCCGCGCGGACAGTCAAGGCGGTAACGCCAGGAAGCTGCCTCGCGCCTTACTTCGCTTCCACGCCTAGTGTAAACGAACGTTCCACCCTAGCCTCACCCTTTTGCTTTTTGTCCGGGACGTTTCCGTGTGGCTTTTGGTACTCGGGGGTTCGGGCACGCCGCTCCGGGACCTCGCAAGTCGAATCCGTAGGGCTCTCCTGGATAATTCCACTCGAGACCGTACCGATCGACCGCTCTCCCTTCTGGCTTGTTATACTCGTGGTTCGGGCACGCCGCTCCGGGACCTCGCAAGTCGAATCCGTAGGGCTCTCCTGGACAATTCCACTCGAGACCTTACCGATCGACCGCTCTCCCTTCTGGCTTGTTATACTCTTTCCGGGCGTAACGCCAGGACTTTGTGGACAGGGTTAATCGACCGCCTTGACCTAGCCGTGTGATGCCCTCTGGATCTCAGCTACCTGCGTCTCAATTCGGAGATTCCTGGTATCCCAATCCCGAACGTCTCGACGTAGCAATCTCGCTCCTTGTAGACTCCCACGGCGCTGCTTCTCTGGCGACTCGACTTGCTGCTGCTCCCTTGTAGATTATCTGGTTGTTTGATTGTTCACTTTGGTATCTGAGTGATCTTGACGGTTTGACTCCTTGTGATCGACTGATCCAGCTGCCAGCGCTCTGCGGCCTTATATAGGGCCTCCGGGAACCGTTATTTCCCTTTTGCGCACGGCCCGCTGGATCTCTCCACTCTGGGTCCAAAGTCCGTGCCTCCTGGATGACCCACTTGTCGTTCCCGTACCGCTTCCAATCGATGCTCCGCCCACTGCTGCCATCCCGCTGATTCCCGTGATGCTTGTGGCACGCCTGTGTGCCGCTCCACCGCCGAGATGTGGCACTTCCTCTCCCGGTCCAAAGTTCACGGGAGAGTCCAAAGTCCGGTGGAGTCCCGTTACCCGCTTTTGCACACGGCACTCTTGCCTTGCCCGCGAAGTCTCCACTCTCTCTCGATCCCCATCCTTGGTCTCCAAACTCTCTCGCTCTCCTTCATTGGTCTCCAAACTCCCTCGCTCTCCTTCGTTGGTCTCCAAACTCTCTCGCTCTCCTCGCCGCGCCGTTACTACGTGAATTCGCCGCGTATCTGGCAAGCGGCCGGCCATCTGCTGCTGCTTCTATTTGTGGGGAGTTACTCAACTCCTCACACTATCAAAGATAGAGAACTGGGACTTCAGATTTAGATTCCGTCGCCTTGTACGCAGCGCAAGTTTGTTACGCAAATATGCCTCGCCCACTCTAACGCCCACAAGCCGCCCAAACCTGTGGCGAACACAATTTCCATGCTAGATAAAATATTTCAACTGAAATGTATTAGTCTCGTCAATACCTATCGATTGGTCAAAAAAAAGTTTGCCACGCCACTCTCACGCCCATAACGCTTAAATCTGTCTACCGCCCACATAACTATATGTTAAGATCGCTGGTAGGTGGCGCATTTCAATCTCGCTTTGCTGCTTGCATATCTCCATTTCAGTAGTAGGGAAAGACGGGTTCTGGGACAATTAGCATATTAATGGCCCCCGGCCCCCCTCATTAGCATATGCGGGTTCTAGGACATTTAGCATAATTCAATAAGTTCACTGATTTTAATGGGCTTTGAAGTCATACAAATGTCACGATCATGTCCATTAGGAGTATACTTTATTGCCCCCATCGCCCCCACATCCCCATGTGACAATATTGATCATGTATCCTTCCCCTCATTATGTGCATTTAATAGTCAGGTGACAATATTGAGCATGTATCCTTCCCCTTATTATGTGCAATTAATAGTCAGGTGAAAAAGGTGCACGTGA
Source organism: Drosophila subpulchrella (assembly GCF_014743375.2). Classification (NCBI taxonomy): domain Eukaryota; kingdom Metazoa; phylum Arthropoda; class Insecta; order Diptera; family Drosophilidae; genus Drosophila; species Drosophila subpulchrella. The sequence continues at coordinate 1,962,144 of NW_023665585.1, read as the reverse complement.
GAAAGTTCGCACAACCATAGTATCCAAAGGTTGTTATCTTAGAGGAACATGTCCGATCATGTTGAGGAATAATATTTTCTATGATTGTAAAATTAATTTAGAAATCAAATTCATTTGGAGCCAAAAATGGTTGTGACTCATTATTAAAGCAAGTAGATTGAAATCTTATATACATTTCATATAGGTGAGCATACTGATTCTTACTAGAATCAACATTCAGATTATCATATGGATATGACTCAGAATTCAAGTGAACTTTCAAGTTTGATAAGTTGGGGGTTAACCTAAGAATACCAATTCCGAAATGCGATTGGTAGGCTTACACCACTTTTAATAATATCATACATCTTAATTTTTGCAAAATCGCTCGGAGTTACATGGGGAATTTTCCAGGTTATTTTCGTCACTTCCAGCTTAAAAGATTGTTCATTTCTGGTTTGTTCAAACACATCGCCAAGATTCTTAGTTAGCATCAACACTAGTTCATGTTTACATTTTAACAAAACGTTTTTATAATCCTCAGCAAATCTCAACAAAATTTTAATGGTACAGAAAAGTTGAAGTGGGGTCCCGTAAAAATTTCGTCTCCACTGCTCCATCCAGAATTTAATAGATTTAGACTTTGAAGATTATCCAGATATATACAATTTTTTTAGAGTAGTACTCATATTGACATGGACTTGACACGTTGGACACGTTGTATTTAGTTGTTACCTAGCAGTATTTTGATTGTTACTTTCTGTTTAGTCTTGTTTTTGGATGGTTACTTTGTGTATAGTACCTGTAAAGTACTTGGTTTTAGATGGTAACTAACTGTTAATAAGTGTTATGAGTTGTTATAGTCTCTTATTAAGAATTATCAAAGCATACAAACCAACTTACCGCGAACTATAATTACCTGACCGTCATTAAAGTCACATGCACAAGACCTAAGGAGCAGGACGTCTGCTAAGATCATGCATCTCAAGACCATTGATAAGGGCTGACGTTACGACCGTGAAACAACTTGCAAGTAGCCGACGTACCTCATTGAACAAAATACTTTCCCTTCATTCGTACTTGTAGTTTTAATTACAGTCAGAAAGAAATTTTGTAGGATCATTATATATTATTTATTATATTATTATTTTATTTATTTTATTATTGTAAACATATTTCATTTAATTCACAATTAAATATATATTTATATATTTTTATATAATTAATTTTCTGACTCCTCCCTCTGTAAGAAATATATGGGTTGTTAACCTTCGTTCCAAACGCATATTTTCGTTTGGTTTCCGTAGATAGATGTTAAATAATTCTCACAATTTAATGTTTCTCAGATGTTGGATTATTTTTAAAGCATTCATTTGTTCACTCAGAAACAAATTTTGTAGGATCATTTAATATTATTTTATTTATTTTATTATTGTAAACATATTTAATTAAATTCATAACTAAATATATATTATATATATTTTTATATAATTAATTTTCAGACTCCTTACTCTGTAAGAAATATATGGGTTGTTAACCTTCGTTCTAAACGCATATTTTCGCTTGGTTCCCATAGTTAGATGTAAAATAGTTCTCACAATTTAATGTTTCTCAGATGTTGGATTATTTTTAAACCATTCATTTGTTCAGACAGAACAGAAATATAATAAATAAGAAATATATGGGTTGTTAACCTTCGTTCCAAACGCATATTTTCGCTTGGTTTCAGTAGATAGATGTAAAATAATTCTCACAATTTAATGTTTCTCAGACGTTGGATTATTTTTAAAGCATTCATTTGTTCTGACAGAGAAAAATTTTGTACAATCATTTAATATTATTTTATTTATTTTATTTTTGTAAACATATTTCATTTAATTCATAATTAAATATATATTATATTTATTTTTATATAATTAATTTTCTGACTCCTCCCTCTGTAAGAAGTATATGGGTTGTTAACCTTCGTTCCAAACGCATATTTTCGCTTGGTTCCCGTAGATAGATGTAAAATCTCATAATTTAATGTTTCTCAGATGTTGGAATATTTTTAAGGCATTTATTTGCTCTAACCCATATTAATATTATAACATATTTCGAAAGCATCATTAACTAACATAGGACCGTCTTTCAATTTAATTTCTGATTCAAGTTTATGATAGAGGTGTTGGGACCTGGTAATATCGGTGTATGTTGTCAACTATTTTTCTAGTTCTAGTTTTCTAGTTCTATTCTATTTGTATACTATTTTTATGAGTAAGGCATTATTGTCTAAGATTTTGAATAAGCGTAATAAACTCTTTAATTACAATACTTATCTGGTTTTCGTGATTCTTGATGGCGGTTGAGCTGCTTGGACTTTGATTACTAGCTGTTGTTAACTGTTATGAGCTATTATTAGATTGTTACTCCCTGCTTAGTAGATGTCTATTAGCTGCTTACTAGTTGTTATTAGCTGGTTAGTATATGTTTAGTAGATGTATACAAGTTGTTTACTAGCTGTTTAGTATCTGGTTGCTATATGTTTAGTAGATGTATACAAGTTGTTTAGTAGATTTGTTTACTAGCTGTTTAGTATCTGGTTTCTATATGTTTAGTAGATGTATACAAAATATTATTAACATTGTAACATAACTTTTTGTGTTGTTGGTAAGTGTTATAAATGGTTCGCAAACAAAAAATACTTTCCAAATTATATTTTTTATGACCTTTTTTATGAAGGGATAATATTCCAAGAATTTTTTCCATTACTTTGACCTTTGCGCCTGCGTCGAGATACACTGGTCGGCATATGTATTTTGACAAAACAAAAGTTAAGTATACTCATAACTTGAATTTACTTCTTGCAAATTATAGGCATCAATGGAAAGGTAATTTCAATGCCGTTTGAATGATACAATACAATACATTTCTTAACCCATTCAGTATTTATTGAAAAGGACGAATTTGTGTAAATCAAATTTTAAATTTTTTTTAAAACTTTTTTCCTTGACTTGAAAATTTAAATTTTTTGATGCAGAAAGTTTCTTCAAACAAAAATAATAGTAACTGCAAAAAAAATTTTTCAAAAATCATTTTTCTTATATTTTTTATGATTTTTTGAAAATGCTTAAAAACATGCATTTGAGTCATATTTTTCTCTTTTTCATACAAATTTTTACCGACATTGTCACCTTCAAAAAATCATAAAAAATATAAGCAAAATGATTTTTGAAAAATTCTTTTAACAGTTACTATTATTTTTGTTTGAAGAAACTTTCTGCATCAAAAAATTTAAATTTTCAAGTCAAGGAAAAAAGTTTTAAAAAAAATTTAAAATTTGGCTATAGGTAATTTCTCAATTGCCTTTTAGCCTGAGAATAAATAAATAAATAAATAAATAAATTAAAAAAAATTTAAAATTTGATTTACACAAATTCGTCCTTTTCAATTAATACTGAATGGGTTAAGAAATGTATTGTATTGTATCATTCAAACGGCATTGAAATTACCTTTCCATTGATGCCTATAATTTGCAAGAAGTAAATTCAAGTTATGAGTATACTTAACTTTTGTTTTGTCAAAATACATATGCCGACCAGTGTATCTCGACGCAGGCGCAAAGGTCAAAGTAATGGAAAAAATTCTTGGAATATTAACCCTTCATAAAAAGGTCATAAAAAATATAATTAGGAAAGTATTTTTTGTTTGCGAACCATTTATAACTCTTACTAACAACACAAAAAGTTATGTTACAATGTTAATAATAATTAGTAAACAACTTGTATACATCTACTAAACATATAGAAACCAGATACTAAACAGCTAGTAAACAAATCTACTAAACAACTTGTATACATCTACTAAACATATAGCAACCAGATACTAAACAGCTAGTAAACAACTTGTATACATCTACTAAACATATACTAACCAGCTAATAACAACTAGTAAGCAACTAATAGACATCTACTAAGCAGAGAGTAACCATCTAATAATAGCTCATAACAGTTAACAACAGCTAGTAATCAAAGTCAAAGCAGCTCAACCGCCATCAAGAATCACGAAAACCAGATGAGTATTGTAATTAAAGAGTTTATTACGCTTATTCAAAATCTTAGACAATAATGCCTTACTCATACAAATAGTATACAAATAGAATAGAACTTGAAAACTAGAACTAGAAAAATAGTTGACAACAAAAACCGATATTACCAGGTCCCAACACCTCTATCATAAACTTGAATCAGAAATTAAATTGAAAGACGGTCCTATGTTAGTTAATGATGCTTTCGAAATATGTTATAATATTAATATGGGTTAGAGCAAATAAATGCCTTAAAAATATTCCAACATCTGAGGAACATTAAATTATGAGAATTATTTTACATCTATCTACGGGAACCAAGCGAAAATATGCGTTTGGAACGAAGGTTAACAACCCATATACTTCTTACAGAGGGAGGAGTCAGAAAATTAATTATATAAAAATAAATATAATATATATTTAATTATGAATTAAATGAAATATGTTTACAATAATAAAATAAATAAAATAATATTAAATGATTCTACAAAATTTTTTTCTGTCAGAACAAATGAATGCTTTAAAAATAATCCAACGTCTGAGAAACATTAAATTGTGAGAATTATTTTACATCTATCTACTGAAACCAAGCGAAAATATGCGTTTGGAACGAAGGTTAACAACCCATATATTTCTTACAGAGGGAGGAGTCAGAAAATTAATTATATAAAAATAAATATAATATATATTTAATTATGAATTAAATGAATTATGTTTACAATAATAAAATAAATAAAATAATATTAAATGATTCTACAAAATTTTTTTCTGACTGAACAAATGAATGCTTTAAAAATAATCCAACGTCTGAGAAACATTAAATTGTGAGAATTATTTTACATCTATCTACTGAAACCAAGCGAAAATATGCGTTTGGAACGAAGGTTAACAACCCATATATTTCTTATTTATTATATTTCTGTTCTGTCTGAACAAATGAATGGCTTAAAAATAATCCAACATCTGAGAAACATTAAATTGTGAGAACTATTTTACATCTAACTATGGGAACCAAGCGAAAATATGGGTTTAGAACGAAGGTTAACAACCCATATATTTCTTACAGAGGGGGTAGTCTGAAAATTAATTATATAAAAATATATACAATATATATGTAATTATGAATTTAATGAAATATGTTTACAATAATAAAATAAATAAAATAATATTAAGTGATCCTACAAAATTTGTTTCTGACTGAACAAATGAATGCTTTAAAAATAATCCCACATCTGAGAAACATTGAATTGTGAGAATTATTTTACATCTATCTACGGAAACCAAGCGAAAATATGCGTTTGGAACGAGGATTAATAACCGACATGTTTCTTACAGAGGGATGGAGTCAGAAAATTAATTATATACAAATATACATAAAATATATTTTATTATGAATTAAATGAAATATGTTTAGAATAATAAAATAAATAAAATAATATTAAATGATTCTACAAAATTTGTTTCTGACTGAACAAATGAATGCATTAAAAATAATCCAACGTCTGAGAAAAATTAAATTGTGAGAATTATTTTATATCTATCTACTGGAACCAAGCGAAAATATGCGTTTGGAACGAAGGTTAACAACCCATATATTTCTTATTTATTATATTTCTGTTTTGACTGAACAAATGAATGGTTTAAAAATAATCCAACATCTGAGAAACATTAAATTGTGAGAACTATTTTACATCTAATTATGGGAACCAAGCGAAAATATGCGTTTAGAACGAAGGTTAACAACCCATATATTTCTTACAGAGGGAGGAGTCTGAAAATTAATTATATAAAAAAATATATTTAATATATATTTAATTATGAATTAAATGAAATATGTTTACAATAATAAAATAAATAAAATAATATTAAATGATCCTACAAAATTTGTTTCTGACTGAACAAATGAATGCTTTAAAAATAATCCAACTTCTGAGAAACATTAAATTGTGAGAATTATTTTACATCTATCTACTGGAACCAAGCGAAAATATGCGTTTGGAACGAAGGTTAACAACCCATATATTTCTTATTTATTATATTTCTGTTCTGACTTAACAAATGAATGGCTGAAAAATAATCCAACATCTGAGAAACACTAAATTGTGAGAACTATTTTACATCTAACTATGGGAACCAAGCGAAAATATGCGTTTAGAACGAAGGTTAACAACCCATATATTTCTTACAGAGGGAGGAGTCAGAAAATTAATTATATAAAAAAATATATATAATATATATTTAATTATGAATTTAATTAAATATGTTTACAATAATAAAATAAATAAAATAATATTAAATAATCCTACAAAATTTCTGTCTGACTGTAATTAAAACTACAAGTACGAATGAAGGGAAAGTATTGTGTTCAATGAGGTACGTCGGCTACTTGCGAGTTGTTGCACGGTCGTAACTTCATCCCTTATCAATGGTCTTGAGATGTATGATCTTAGCAGACGTCCTGCTCCCTAGGTCTTGGGCATGTGACTTTAATGACGGTCAGGTAATTATAGTTCACGGTAAGTTGGTTTTGGTTTGGTTGGTATGCTTTGATAATTCTTAATAAGAGACTATAACAACTCATAACACTTGTTAACAATTAGTAACCATCTAAAACCAAGTACTTTACAGATACTATACAAAAAGTTATCATCCAAAACCAAGTACTTTACAGGTACTATACACAAAGTAACAATACAAAAATAAGACTAAACAGAAAGTAACCATCAAAATACTGCTAGGTAACAACTAAATACAACGTGTCCAACGTGTCAAGTCCATGTCAATATGAGTACTACCCTATAAAAATGGTATATCTCTGACTTTGAAGATTATCTCAAAGTCAAAATCTATTAAATTCTGGTTGGAGCAGTGGAGACGAAATTTCTACGGGACCCCACTTCCACATTTCTGTACCATTAAAATTTTGTTGAGATTTGCAGAGGCTTATAAAAAAGCTTTCTTAAAATGTTAGCATGAACTAGTGTTGATGCTAACTAAGAATCTTGGTGATGTGTTTGAACAAACCAGAAATGAACAATCTTTTAAGCTGGAAGTGACGAAAATAACCTGGAAAATTCCCCATGTAACTCCGAGCGATTTTGCAAAAATTAAGATGTATGATATTATTAAAAGTGGTGTAAGCCTACCAATCGCATTTCGGAGTTGGTATTTATATGTTAATCCCAAGTTGGGGTGTGGGAGTCAACACAGCTGGAATGTGAAATGGTCGGCTAACCGCGAAAAACCAAGATTTGCCATAATTGGATTTACACTAAATGGAGAACTTATCGCAAATAACTTATCAAACTTGAAAGTATGCTCAGTATGCTCACCTATATGAAATATATACAAGATTTCAATCTAGTTACTTTAATCGTGAGTCACAACCATTTTTGACCCCAAATGAATTTAAATTGAAGGCCCCTATTATTGTGGTTGATCTTTCATATCAAAACGAATCAGTCAAAACTGGTCCTATTGATGTGAGAATTTCAATAGAACTGAAGACACCAAATCATGAAAATACCCAAGCTTACTGTCTCCTTATACAAGACCGTTTAGTTGAATATAACCCATTAAACGTACTAGTACAACGAGTTGTTTAACATTAGAAAAATGTTGAAATATACTGTTTCGATTGATGTTCAAGGTTTCTTGGATAATAATAATAATAATTTTATTCTAAAGGAAATTGGAATTGTATTCGAAAAAGATCCAAACTTGAATAATAGTTTTTTAATAGAACCACCATATGATTTTACTTTGCTAAATACAAAATCTCAAAAGACTGCAATTTAGTTAACCAATACACATCACAACATTTTTTGGAACGATGGAGAAAAAACTTTTCCACAATCTCGAAAGTATCTAAGGACAATTACAAACGGAAAGCAAATTATTTGAAAGGTGTGGAAAAGAAACGATTTCTACAGACGTTTTTTGGGAGTGTTCAGCTCATTAATATCGAGGAAATGGGCTATCCATCATTAAACAGGTTTAAAGGAAACCGGTTTCCCTATTGTGAAACACACCTTAAGGGCGGGGTTTGTAATCTTAACAATGCATACATTATTTTGACATTTTTTAAAAGTAGCTTCAAAACAATAAAATAATTTTTATACATCATTTTAAAGTTGAGGCTAGATGTGTAAAGACCTACAAGAAAACAAAATTAAAAAAATGAAATTTCATGAGGAAATTTACCAATTTGTTGAACAATTTAAAGAACAGATAATTGGTCAGCACTTTCAATACCTTCTAAACACAAAAACTATGTTCATGAATCGAGGTGGACATGATCTCAAAACTACGAAATATGGTGAACACTTTACATTTTTTAATCCTAAATTGACGTCGGAAACGTGCGCCTACCTCTTTTATGCAAATCACCGGAATGAAGTCAGAAAAGTAATTTCAATATATAATAAAACGTGTTCGCAATACCAAAATAAATTAATAAATGTATTATTATGGTACAAAATAAACTTCTTACTTTTTATTTCGAGTTAAAATTACAGGTACGGAGAATGGAAAATATTTTCTTGTCTAAGATATGTCGGCTACTTGCGAGTTGTTGCGCGGTCGTGATTTCAACCCCTATTATGGGACGTATTAGAGCTAGCAGTCAGCCGTGAGGTCGTTGGCGTGAGGCCCATGATCTTGTCAATAAGCGTGCGCCTTCAGGCTTGTGCATGTGTCTCTTTTATTGCGCTTGTCAATGAGCGTGCGCCTTCAGGCTTGTGCATGTGCCCCTTTTATTGCGATCAGGTAATGGACAGGTTCGCATGTTCGGGTAGCTCTTGCTTGAATCCCTTTTATGACATGTTTATGACCCATTTGTGGAAAGGAGAGAATCTTAGACAATGTACCAGTTAAACGTTCTGGGGCGGAAACAAAAATGTGTGTTTGAAAATATTCCACATCTGACAATCATTAACTTGTGAGATTTATTTTATTGGGGTTCTTTTGATTTCTAAATTAATTTTACAATCATAGAAAATATTATTCCTCAACATGATCGGACATGTTCCTCTAATATAACCATCTTTGAATACTTTGGGAGTGCGACCTTTCTCACTTGCACAGCAACACCTGTGATAATGAGGAAAAAGGGTACGTGGTCACACCTTTTCCCAACATGATCGGATATGTTCCGCTAAGATAACAACCTTTGGATAATATGGTATGGCGATGGGGACAATCTCCTCTGAGATAACAACCTTTGGATTCTATGGGTGTGCGACCTTTCTCACCTGACTATTAATTTCACATAATGAGGGGAAGGATACATGATCAATATTGTAACATGGGGATGTGGGGGCGATGGAGGCAATTAAGTATACTCTTAATGGACATGATCGTGACATTTTTATGACTTCAAAGCCCATTAAAATCAGTGAATTTATTGAATTATGCTAATTGCGGGGAGGGGGTAGAGGGGGCCGGGGGCCATTAATATGCTAATTGTCCCAGAACCCATCTTTCCCTACTACTCATTTCCCTTTGGTCCCTTTATCTGAGTAACTGGTATCTGATAGTCTAGGTACTCGACTATAGCGTTCTCCCTTGCTTAATAATATAATATTTGAATATGAATGAAAATCTTGCCTTAAATGGACACTGCCTCCTTATTTTCTTCTTCACCGGCAGACCCACATTATCTTTCCATAATCCTCCATTGTTTTGCATGGGGTACAGCAGGTTGGACAGACCCGCTTGTCCAAAACAACCCCGTGGTCTTGAAGAAAGCGGAAATGAGCTTTCCCATCCATTCCGAGGATAAACTTCCGTTTAGCTCCAACGCCCGATTTTTTTCAAACTTTCCATATCAACGTGTTTTTGGGTCCTGAATAACGGTAAAGACCATAAATTTTTTTGTTTTTTTGCTGTTTTTTCCGAAAATATAAGGAAAATCAAAAAATGTCTCAGACAAAAACAAAAGATATTTATAATACGGATATTTTTTGTGATAATCATTTATTCCGAAAACTTAACGGTTAAAAAACGGAAAATAAAAATTTTAAATAGTAGGTGAACATTTAAAAATATTGCATTATCCCGCCATAAAAAATGGGATCAGATAGTTACGATTAATCGATAACAGCAGTTTAGGTGATGGACCATTTTCGAATTTTTTTACGATATATAGTACTCATGTTTCTTTTTCCCATATAGCGAATTATACAATCACTATGCATTCAAAGCTTGAACTGAGAGGACCTGAAAATTGAAGAACTTAATTTGTTCAAATCGGTCTCATTCTGTGCACCCGGGAGAGTACTTTGCAATGGCTGCGGGATGTCGGGTTAAGATCGCTATTGCCATAAACATAAGCAGAGCATGATTTTGTTAGATCATAAATCAATATGCGGGGAATTTAGATGCGTTAAAAGGGGAAAGCAGGACCATTCCAAGAGTGTTGCGAAGAAGACGTGGCTGAAAGTAAAGCGCCGCAGTCAAAAATTTTTTTTTAACAAAAATCGCCGCGGTTATTTCCGTTTTATAATTTGAATTTGATTTCGTTTTCTTATCTTATTTTTAACTACGACAACTGAAATGGTCCTTCCAACATTTCTATTTTGCATTTTCTTTTCATTTAGACTTTATTATTTTAATTTCGTGTTCCTAAAAATTTTAATGCCGTTCTCGTGTCTTGGTCGTTCTATCACTAAAACATCGAGTGACATCGATATCAATATCGACACGCCGATATAATAACAAGCTTTCGTGCGATATATCGGTCAAGAGGACGCAAGTGTGCTCCAACGGTTTTTTTCTTTCAAACCTTGTGAAAATGTAATCTTATTCAGCGTTCTTAACGAAAACTATTAGTTTTACAGAAAAAATGTATAAAACATAAATAACTCATTTCCTTAATAGCCTTCACTTCTCCTTGGCAAACTTTTTGATTAGGTTAATATATTCAAAGATATTTACGAAAAACTGTTTTTACCGTTATTTTCCATGATCCCGTTATTTGCGCCAACTTTGACTATTTTTCCCGTAATCAGGACCCCAAATAACGTGGATACTGAAAGTTTTAACGAAATCGGGCGTTGGAGCTAAACGGAAGTTCAGCAGGATTGGCACGTCATGTTGAACAGAATGAATCAATAAACAACAATGTTTGATACAAATTTCGATATCACATAAATTTTGAAGACAACTCGATTTTATAGCAAGTATGAGAAAAGCACACTTGTTTTTTCTAGCAAAACCGGGAACTTTGAAATTCAATTACAAGAGAACCATGTCCGACCGCCAAGTTCTTTTTACAAGAAATCGCGGTCCATCAGGGATACATCTTTCGCGAGTTTCGGGGGTGAGTCCCCTAATCTAGACAATTACCCTTTTTGGTATTGTTAGATAGCTCTGAATACCTATCAATGTATGTATGGTAACGCAACTTGTTTACTCCCCACTATTTCTGTCTTCCGTACCAGAATTTAACAGGAAAGAACGCGTTAGTGCTAACCTACGTTAGCTCAACCTCAGCGCAGCTCAGCATCGCCCTTGGTCCGGCATCGCAGTAACCATCGTTACCATTGCCGCGACGCGATCGGCTTGCGAGTGTCTACTTAGATTAGGCACAAACACATACAATACAAAATTGTCTGCGCACAACAAGGCTATGGAATCTAAATCTGAAATCCCAATTCTTTATCTTTGATAGTTTCCGGGATATCCGTGTTCATACTTACGATTTTTTGAAATTTGTGGGCGGTTTCTGGGTGGTTTGTGGGCGTGGAAAATTTGTTTTGGGTCAATCGATAGGTATTGATGAGAACATTGCATTTCCGTTAACATTTTTATTCTAGCATCAAAGCTGTAAGAGCAACCGTTTTGGGCGGTTTGTGGGCGTTTGCGCTGCGCAAGAAGCTCAGGAGTCTTCATGCCAAATCCCAATATCCTAGCTCTTATAGTTTCCGAGATCTCAGCGTTCATCCGGACGGACAGACAGACGGACAGACGGGCATGGCTAGATCGACTCGGCTAGAATATATATACTTTATGGGGTCGAAAATGCTTCCTTCTGCCTGTTACATACCTTCCGAAGAATCTAGTAAGCCCTTTAACTCTACGAGTAACGGATATATAAACTGGATGTGTCGCACAAAAGATTCCAGTAAAGCTTACTGCAAGTGTTGCACATTTTGGTTATTTTCGAAATTTGATCAATTCCGTGTGCAAAAATTGCCGTGTTCAGAAGAACAACATGATCAAAGGATCAAGTTTGTTCTACTGACGGTAATGATACATAACGACGTTAAAAAAGTAAAATATTTTACCTGAAAAACTCCACTGTGCAATTCAAATGTCTTTTTAAATTTTTCCTAGTGTAAGGTTTCGACAATCACTTTATAAACAAATGTTTTTTAATTAAAATTGCGTTTGTAAAAACGATATCGGTTGGCACCGCAACTGTAGCATTGCGCACAGCAATGTGGCAATCGAGCAATCGTGGCCACCTAAAAATCAAAAAGAGGTGGCAGTTAAAAAGAATTTAACTTACTTCATGGTTTTTTAATAATAATTAAGTTAGTTCTTATCAATATTTCACTCATCAATACACACCAGCAGCAATGTATCACGTTTCACGAAAAGGTAGCGTACTATTTATACTCTCCCTTTTTACTGATTATGATCTTTAGTGTAAAGACGTCTTTGATTTGTTTTAATAATCTTTATTTTAATCTGGAGCAACATTAGTGCCGCTACCAACGTCCAGTTGTTCCTGACTTAACATTTTTCCTTAGGTTCTAAGTAAGCCTAAGTCTCGTAGCTGCGCTGCCCACAGTTGGACGGCACAGAGGCGGCTATGTATATCTTATATACAAGGGTGGTCAAAAGTATTTTCACAAAAAAAAAGTTAAATATATTCATAATTTGAACTTACATCTTGTTAACTTTGGCATCAATGGAAAGGTAATTTAAATGCCGTTTGAATGATACAATACATTTCTTAACACATTCAGTACTTATTGAAAAGGACGAATTTGTGTGAAAATGTCCTTTTTGAACTTTTTTCCTCGACTTGAAAACTTAAATTTTTTGATGCAAAAAGTTTCTTCAAACAAAAATAATAGTAACTGCAAAAAGAATTTTTCAAAAATCATTTTGCTTATATTTTTTATGATTTTTTGAAAATGCTTAGAAACATGCATTTTAGCCATATTTTTCTCTTTTTCATACAAATTTTTTCCGACAGTGTCACCTTTAAAAAATCATAAAAAATATAAGAAAAATAATTTTTGAAAAATTCTTTTTGCAGTTACTATTATTTTTGTTTGAAGAAACTTTTTGCATCAAAAAATTTAAGTTTTCAAGTCGAGGAAAAAAGTTCAAAAAGGACATTTTCACACAAATTCGTCCTTTTCAATAAGTACTGAATGTGTTAAGAAATGTATTGTATCATTCAAACGGCATTTAAATTACCTTTCCATTGATGCCAAAGTTAACAAGATGTAAGTTCAAATTATGAATATATTTAACTTTTTTTTTGTGAAAATACTTTTGACCACCCTTGTATATTATGTGTATTTAATTATGCTCTCTTAAGCTGGAGCGCGAGGGTATATGCATGTACTTGAGTTCGGTTGAGCGGCTTGCGCGTGTAACAGAATGCTGACACTTGCACTTTCTGTGAGCGCAACGATCAACTCATGTTTCGGCCACTTAGGGTTTTGACCGGGCCTTTGTTTATGTAAACACTGCAACAAAGTGTTACAGTCTGTTTACTTTAAGTACTCTTGGTACAGTAGATATTCAATATATGCATTCTACAGTGCCGTCATACATGGTGTTCCGGGCATTCCGTACTGCGAACCGTAGGGAAAGACGCTTGGATGCTGCTTTCCGTGCGGATGAGCAAGCGGCCGATACTCGACGTCGTTCTAATAGACGACAAAATAGCCAAGTGCGAGCTATAGAGCAGGCTCAAAACACTGCTGACCACTTGGAGAGGCGCTTGGATCCTGTTTTTCGTGCGGGAGAACAAGCAGCCGATACTAGTCGTCGTTCTATTAGGCGGCAAAATAGCGAAGTCCGAGCTACAGAGCAGGTGCAAAATACTGCTGACCACTCGGAAAGCCGCTCGAATCCTGCTTTCCGTGCGGATGAGCAAGCAGCCGATACTCGGCGTCGTTCTATTAGACGGCGAAACAGTCAAGTGCGAGCTACAGAGCAGGCTCAAAACACTGCTGACCACTTTTGGAGAGGCGCTTGGATCCTGTTTTTCGTGCGGGCGAACAAGCAGCCGATACTAGTCGTCGTTCTATTAGGCGGCGAAATAGGCAAGTCCGAGCTACAGAGCAGGTTCAAAATACTGCTGACCACTCGGAAAGGCGCTTGAAACCTGCTTTCCGTGCGGATGAGCAAGCGGCCGATACTCGTCGTCGTTCTATTAGGCGGCGAAATAGCCAAGTCCGAGCTACAGAGCAGGTGCAAAATACTGCTGACCACTCGGAAAGGCGCTCGAATCCTGCTTTCCGTGCGGATGAGCAAGCAGCCGATACTCGGCGTCGTTCAATTAGGCGCTTGGATCCTACGTATCGTGCGGGTGAGCAAGAAGCAAATACCCTGCAACGAGCACAGGTTAGATCAACACAGGATCGCCTGTTGGAAAGAGCGCAGGATAGGGCTAGGAGAGCTACAGTTAGAAGTTTTAGGGATCGCAGGGTCGTGGAGCAGGCGAGAAATACACTGGCTCGACGAAGTGCACGTATAGCTGCTCGACAAGCAACCATCGATGCAATTCAAAATATAAGTCAAAGAGTTAGTCAGTATAGAAGCCTTAGTGGAAACAGGGAAGCAGAAAACCTTCGGAACTTAATCCGAAGTCAGGAGATACGGCATATTATATCTCAGGAGCATAGGCCCAGTAGAAGACCTACTGAATTGGAAGTTCTTATAGCCACTTTTAATAGAAAAGTAAAGCTTGGTCCCGATCAGATTTGCCTTTGTTGTAAAGGATTGTGGTTCCCAAAGCAAATAAATAAGCTTTCTAGAGCCTATTTAGAAGAACATTGCGAGTTCAGGGAAGAGATTTACCAAAATGCAAGCCAGCTTGCTTTCACTGGTGAATCTTTTACGTTCTGTGCAACCTGTCACAGCAATATAAAAGCCGGCAGAAAGCCCAAAGGTGCCATTTCCAACGGCCTAGATTTTCCAGAAATTCCTCATTGCTTAAGGGGGCTTACTCCCTTGGAGGAACGACTGATTTCACCTCGCCTTCCATTTATGATTATTAAGTCGATAGGTCATGAGCGTCAGAGTGCTATAAAAGGAGCTGTTGTAAATGTTCCAATTCCAGTAAGCAATATTGTGACGTCCCTCCCACGAGCTTTCAATGAAGCTGAGGTTATACAGCTCCACCTCAAGCGAAGAATGGAATACGGGCATGATTTCATGGCAGAGACCATTAGGCCTTCTAAAATTGCTGACGATATTTACTTAGTAAATACCGAGCTTTACAGAAAGCATAATGTGTCAGTAAACGAGCAGTGGATCTCTGATTTTACATCCGAAACTGTTCCCTTCATAGCATCTCAAGCTGACTTAGCATTAGTAGAAGAGCAATTAGCCATCCAGCAGGAGGATGTAAATTCGGAGGCGACAAATTCCGATGAGAATGCGGAAGCCGAAGAGCTAAATCCTGGAGGACAAGAAACGATGCTTGAGAATAACCAGACACACAATGTAGGAATTCCGAGAATTACAATGGCTCCAGGTGAGGGCCAAAGACCTCTCGACGTGATTCTCGATGCTGACTCTGAAGAATTAGCGTTCCCAAGCATATATGCTGGCGTCAAGAGACCATCTTCAGAGAGTTATACAACCGTAGTTAGGTCTGAACTTAGGAACGTAGATAGAAGAGGTTGTAGAACTGACAAATTATTCTTCAATTATAAGAAGTTGGAATTGATTAAAATTCGAAACAATATTTCAACTTGCTTACGTAAGCGCAGCGCCTCCAGCGCTATAAAAGCTGCTAACGTACTTGATGAAGATTTTATGGGCAACTTAATTAGCCATGATGAAGGATATCGAATTCTTAAGGATATTCGCACGTCTCCTGCTCACTGGGAAGATGAAAAGAAGAAAGTCATGGCTATGATTCGCCAGTTTGGCTTGCCAACTTTCTTTATAACTCTGTCGGCCGCTGAAACTAGGTGGCCAGAGCTGATAGTACTGCTCAAGCGCAATGTAGATAGGGTTGAAATAAATGACGAAGAAGCTTTAAATTTACAATTTAGGGAAAAGGCGCGCCTGATTAGGACAGACCCAGTGACGTGTGCTAGATATTTTGATTATAGATATAGGGAAGTTCTTAAGTTAATGAAGAAACCTGGGGGTATCTTTGGAAGTAATTTTGTTACTACCTATTATTGGCGAGTTGAGTTTCAACAGAGAGGTTCACCACATATTCACGGTATGTTTTGGCTGAAAGATGCCCCGGAAGTGGATTTCAACAATGAAGAATCTATGCCTAGTGTAATAGCCTTCATTGATCAGTTTGTAACTGTGGATGTTACAAACACAGATTTGGCTCCGTATGTTGAATACCAAAAGCATAAGCACGGGCATTCGTGTCTTAAAAAGGTGCGCGGACAATCTGTTTGTCGATTCGGTATTCCATATCCTCCAATGCCCCAAACGGAAATATTGAAGCCACTTCCTGAAGAAACTCACAACTTTTCTCTTCACCACGAAAACTTAAAAAAAATTCGTAGCTTTTTGCTTTGCGATCAATCAGATGATTTGATTAGCCATCTTAGCATATTTGAAAATTTTCTTTCTCATGATCAGGTGAGCCTCAGTTACGAGGACTACATATATGCTATTAGGTCTAGTTTGAAAAAACCACAGATTTTTCTGAAAAGAACATTTGCAGAAATTCAAGTTAATGCTTATAATAAACACATTCTTTCTATGCAAAGGGCAAATATGGATATCCAGTTAATTTTGGACCCTTTTGCTTGCTGTAGCTACATAATTAATTATATTAACAAATCCCAAAGGGGTATTTCGAAGTTAATGCGAGAAGCAGCTAATGACATTCGAAGAGGCAATTCAAGCATTCGGCAAAAGCTACAGTATCTTGGTCACAAATTTGTTTCGGGCACTGAGATCTCTGCTCAGGAGGCCGTATATTGTTGTATGGGATTGGCGTTGTCAGAATCTAGCAATAAATGCGTTCACGTAAACACCTTCCCTCCAGAACAACGAGTTCGTATGCTTAGACCTACAAGCGTCCTGCAAAACATGCCTCAGAATTCCACTGACATCTTTCAGAATGGTTTGCTGGACAGATACGAACAAAGACCAGGTTCTCATGAAGGCCTGTGTTTAGCCGATTTTGCTGCAAACTATGAGTTTTCAAAAAGACGGGGAAGAACTCGTCAAGGGAGAAATAGTGACAACGAAGCTGAAGAAGAAAATGATATTTTAGGAGAAGTTTATTTCGCGCTTCGCGATGGTAGTGGTTTTATTAGAGAAAGGAATAGGCCGAGTATTATTAGGTATAGCCCCTTCAATATTAATATAGATAGACAGAATTATTTTAGAGCATTAGTAATGCTTTTTTCTCCGTGGAGAGACGAACAGGTAGATTTAGTACAGAGAAATTGTGAGGAGTTTTACCTAGGAAATGAAGAGGCTATTAAAGCCAATATTGATAGATTTAATTCCATAGAAAGTTTGGAAGACGCGCTTAGAAGGGCCATGGAAGTAGAGGAGAATAATGAGGAAAATATAGATGAGGAGGCCGCAGTTAATGAGGAGTTTAGGGCCCTAGCTTTTCCGGAAATATCTTCTCAAATAAATGTTTTAAACTTAAACAATAATGTTCAAGAAATTGATCCGGATAGCAATATCCGGATAATAAATCTCCCGCCAATTATTTCTGCCGAAAACTTAGCAACTTTAGTTAGATCCCTCAATTTGAAGCAACGCATGTTTTGCATAATGCAAGAAGAAATGCTAGTTTTTATGAGTTCGTAGGAGGCGGAGCAGGTGCCGGCAAGAGTAGACTTATTTCTACGCTATTTCAGTCCCTTTCCAAGGAGTATAATGGTAGAGCAGGATGCGACCCAACTTCGGTTAAAATATTATTGTGCGCTCCCACAGGCAAAGCTGCTTTTGGAATCGGAGGCTCCACTCTTCATTCCATGTTCTCTCTCCCTGTAAATCAGGCTGGGTCTGCATTTAGGAGCTTAAGCCCTGATTTGTTAAATACCCTGCGTTCTAGATTTATTGATCTAAAAGTACTTATAATAGACGAAATTTTTATGGTCGGCGCAACAATGTTTTCCCATTTGGACTCTCGCCTAAAGCAAATTTTTTCCAACGTCGATGCTCCCTTCGGAGGTATTTCGGTCATCGTGTTCGGCGATCTTAGACAATTGCGGCCAGTATGTGATCGTTGGATTTTTCAGCCGCCGTCGCATGATCCATACAGTGCTATATTTGGATCTTACCTGTGGAGCCCTTTTAAGTTTTTCGAACTCACAGAGATAATGCGACAGCGAGATGACCAGCCGTTTGCAATTGCACTCAATAACATGGCGTCCGGCCAAATGTCGTCTGATGATATAAGCTTACTTAGAACCCGAATTTCCGATGAAAGTCAAGTACCAAATGACGCAATTCACCTTTTCTCAAGCAATCAGGACACAGATCGGTACAATAGGGAGAAGCTCAGCTCGATTCTCACTGATCAGTTTAACTCGGAAGCTATAGACTCAGTTAAGTCTGCACAACTTAGCTCAGAGCAGAGGAACAGATGTCTGGAACAAGCTAGGGTATTAAAAACATCTGAAACACAAGGTTTGTGTACCTCACTGATTTTAAAAACCACTGCTAAATATATGATGACGGTCAATGTAGATACATCAGATGGTCTCGTTAATGGAGCCACAGGTGTTCTTAGGGAGATAGGCTTTAGTACGTCCAACACTCCGAATATTCTTTGGATACAATTTTTAGATGAAAGCATAGGAGTTAGTGCACGATCAAAGTGCAGTCACCGTCAAGAGCCTTCATGGACCCCAGTTGTTAAGATTATCAAGAGCTTTCAGATTAATTCTAGCCAGGCCACTACCATTGACCGAAAGCAGTTTCCAGTGGTACCTGCAGAAGCCATTACTATTCATAAAAGTCAAGGAGCTACGTACAGCAAAGTGGTGGTTCACACTAGTCCAGGCATGCAGAGAGCTGGACTGTATGTAGCCTGTAGCAGAGCCACAAGTGCAGCAGGTCTTTATATCATTGGACCTTTCGTCCCTCCAAGATCCGCTCAGGACTCAGATTCAGAAGAAGAGCTACGAGAATTGCGTTCCGCTAAGTTACTAAATACCCATTTCGATTGCTTACTCAATAGTCCGAACCTTCATGTCTTTTTCCATAATACGGAAAGCTTGCACTGCCACATTAGCGATGTATGTTCCGATCAGCTAATGCTTAAGTCTTCACTTTTGTTCTTCGTTGAGGCTTCCACATACTCAAATGAAGCATACTTATGATATTCCTGGCTTTACCCCAGCAGTGCGACTAGATTGCCAGTCAGTAGCTAGCGGAGCTCGGCCAAAAAGAGGCATTCTCGTATTCATTCGAAACGAACTTTTTGAGAATGTTCGTCTTTGTTCAAGTGGTCGCTTTTTTGCTAATTCTACAAATTTAGCCTCTCCAGTGTTCGAGTTTGCCACCTTTAAGTACCGTTCTTTAGGGATTATTGTTATATATAAAAGTCCGACGTATCCGTTGATAAAGTTTGAAACAGAATTTAAGGATTTATTTCAGTGGCACACGTTTTTAAATAGTAATTGTTTAGTGTTAGGAGATTTTAATTCACTCCATCTCTGGCTGCTGTAGGAGAATTTTCGATTTTTTAGCAGATGCAAAAGGTTTTAGTTCGTTACTAGATTTGAATTCGTCCACAACCAATTGCAATACGCATATTGATTGGGCGTTTTCAAATATTTTCGATAATAGGGCCACTGCGCGCACATTTGAGACCACGTATAGCTACCACAGTGGTATATTACTTAGCATAAGGGAGGCAGAGTAGGTAGTGTACATATGTATATTCTTAAATATAACATTAATAATATATATTTAAAAAAAAAAAACAAAAAAAATTAAGTAATAAAAATTAAATTAATTATTTATTACCAAAAAAAAAATTAAAAAACAAAAAAAAATTGTGTCTGGATGTCTGTGTGTCTGTGTGTCTGTCTGTCTGTCTGTCTGAATGTCTGTCTGTCTGAATGTCTGTCTGTCTGAATGTCTGTCTGTCTGTCTGAATGTCTGTCTGTCTGAATGTCTTTCTGTCTGTCTGTCTGTCTGTCTGAATGTCTGTCTGAATGTCTGTCTGTCTGTCTGTCTGAACGTCTGTCTGTCTGTCTGAATGTCTGTCTAAATGTCTGTCTGTCTGAATGTCTGTCTGTCTGTCTGAATGTCTGTCTGTCTGTCTGAATGTCTGTCTGTCTGAATGTCTGTCTGTCTGAATGTCTGTCTGTCTGTCTGAATGTCTGTCTGTCTGAATGTCTGTCTGTCTGTCTGTCTGTCTGTCTGTCTGTCTGAATGTCTGTCTGAATGTCTGTCTGTCTGTCTGTCTGAACGTCTGTCTGTCTGTCTGAATGTCTGTCTAAATGTCTGTCTGTCTGTTTGTCTGTCTGTCTGACTATCGGTCTGTCTGAATGTCTGTCTGTCTGAATGTCTGTATGCCTGTCTGTCTGTCTGTCTGTCTGTCTGTCTGTCTGTCTGTCTGAATGTCTGTCTGAATGTCTCTCTGTCTGCCTGTCTGTCTGTCTGCCTGTCTGTCTGTTTGTCTGTCTGTCTGTCTGTCTGTCTGTCTGTCTGTCTGTCTGTCTGACTGTCTGTCTGTCTGTTTGTCTGACTGTCTGTCTGTTTGTCTGTCTGAATGTCTGTCTGTCTGAATGTCTGTCTGTCTGTCTGAATGTCTGTCTGTCTGAATGTCTGATTGTCTGAATGTCTGTCTGAATGTCTGATTGTCTGAATGTCTGAATGTTTGAATGTCTGTCTGTCTGTCTGTCTGTCTGTCTGAATGTCTGTCTGAATGTCTGTCTGAATGTCTGTCTGTCTGTCTGTCTGAACGTCTGTCTGTCTGTCTGAATGTCTGTATAAATGTCTGTCTGTCTGTTTGTCTGTCTGTCTGTCTGTCTGTCTGTCTGTCTGTCTGTCTGTCTGTCTGTCTGTCTGAATGTCTGTCTGTCTGAATGTCTGTCTGTCTGAATATCTGTCTGTCTGAATGTCTGTATGCCTGTCTGTCTGTCTGTCTGTCTGTCTGTCTGTATGAATGTCTGTCTGAATGTCTCTCTGTCTGCCTGTCTGTCTGTCTGTCTGTCTGCCTGTCTGTCTGTTTGTCTGTCTGTCTGTCTGTCTGTCTGTCTGTCTGTCTGTCTGTCTGTCTGACTGTCTGTCTGTCTGTCTGCTTGTCTGACTGTCTGTCTGTCTGTCTGTCTGTCTGAATGTCTGTCTGTCTGTCTGAATGTCTGTCTGTCTGTCTGAATGTCTGTCTGTCTGTCTGAATGTCTGTCTGTCTGAATGTCTGAATGTTTGAATGTCTGTCTGTCTGTCTGTTTTGTTGGCTGGCTGTCTGTCTGTATGTCTTACAAAAAAACACAAGTATTAACTAATATTAAGGTAAAATAAATATTCCTAAAAAAAAACATAAAAAATTAAGTAGTTAGCTTACTGCTAACTATTTAATTGTTTATGTTTTTTTTTTTTTAAACAAAAAACCAAAAAAAAAATTTATTACATTTAACTTTATTTTATAAAAACTAAATAGGTATTATTGTAGCAAATTATTGAAAAAACTAAAAAAACAAAAAAAAAGTATGAGTAGGTTGTAGTAACGTAAAATAAGTAATATATATTTTAATTTATTTGGTACCATTAATAATTATGCCTTCCGTATGGTACGGATAATCAAAATTTTTGGGGAACATGGAGTTTTCAAATTTGTACAAAGTTAGACAACTCAAGTCGACTCGAAGGTCCCCAAAATTGAATTTTGGTTTGAAAGACCCCGTTGCAAAGCAACGGCCTCCTCGTGGTGTTCCCTGGGTACCGATTTCAACATAGTAATCGGGAGCAAATTCGAGCGGCGAAAAACATACATGAAGGCATATTTATTTTAAAGTTTTTTATCTGAGTAACGGGTATCTGATAGTCGAGGTACTCGACTATAGCGTTCTTCCTTGTTTTAATATAAATTCTTTAAATGGAAGAATGATGTTTTCTTCTGTTAAAGAATGTTGGTTTAAAATGTTTCCGTTATCATAATTTAATTTTCTTATATACCGATATATTTAATAACTCCCTTAGCTGTATCAATTACAGCTCCTATTTTTTTCAATAGGTTATAGCCCACCAGTAAATCTGAGTCTAGCCCATCTATTTCATAAAAAGTTTATCGCATATCAAAAATAGTTATCATATGATAATATTTATTTATTTATCCATTCACTGTGGATACTCTTTTGTATATTGGAAGCTCGTTCTCATTTTTATAAATTCCTGTTCTTATATAACACGAGGTTGCCCCAGTGTCATTTCTAATTAAGTAGGGTAAGCCTACTCCTGACTTTTGTCTAAAAAATGGTTCTCCTCAATGTTATTGAGTCTCATCGTCTTGTTAGCCGGTTGGTTAACAGTTCCAGTTGGTACCCTTTTATTTTGGGCTTGGCCTTGCTGAGTGTTCTGGGTATCAAATTTTTTAGTTTGATCCCACTTGTTCCGGCTATAATTATTATTTTGATACACCAGTTTACAAAAAAAAATTGATGAAATACGCACTTCAGGAAACCTTTGTTTTCCGGTAAGATACATCTCCCTGATTAAGAAAAGGGCATTTAAAATTTTTTCTATGGTACCAATTTTTTTTAAAGTGTAAAAAACGTTTTTCGCACTTTTTTATTTTCTAACTCGAGTTGTGATAAACCGAATTCGGTCATTAAAGACTCATTTTACTGATAATGGAATGCCCTTTAACTTTCTTATACACATCATTGAGTTCCATTTAATAGTTTAGAAGCTACACTTCGTCAAAGTTGAAAAAGTTGGAAAAAATGCAAAAACGCTGGCATAAATTGCTTCGTTAAAAATACACGCCTAAGAACCGAAATTAGTTTTATGTTGTTTTCTTAAAGGCTGAACTTTAACGGAGAATATAAGCCATTGATCACGACAATCCGTTGGTAAATCGATTTTTTACAGATTTTTAAACGTATATACCCAAGTTCAGTGTTCGGGAGCAGCGGCCGTTAAACATTATTTTAAATTTTCAGTGTTGGGGAACGTAAGATTTTGGTGCAAGTAGTTTTGCATAACGTCAGTTTCTTTGCTATTAGTGCTGGGCAAGCTAAAAAGTATGCGATTGCAGTTACAAGGAAATCATTTTCATATATTTTTAGCAAGGAAATAGCAAGGAAACTGACGTTATGCACTACAATTTGCACCAAATTCTTACGTTCCCCAACACTGAAAATTTAAAATAATGTTTAACGGCCGCTGCTCCCGAACACTGAACTTGGGTATATACGTTTAAAAATCTGTAAATCTCAATGATGTGTATAAGAAAGTTAAAGGGCATTCCATTACCAGTAAAATGAGTCTTTGATGACCGAATTCGGTTTATCACAACTCGAGTTAGAAAATAAAAAAGTGCGAAAAACGTTTTTTACACTTTAAAAAAAATTGGTACCATAGGAAAAATTTTAAATGCCCTTTTCTTAATCAGGGAGATGTATCTTTCCGGAAAACAAAGGTTTCCTGAAGTGCGTATTTCATCAATTTTTTTTTGTAAACTGGTGATATTTATTATAGTTTTGATTATAGCCGTTGTTAGCCCTATTCTGAACCTGAATAGACTCGTCTACCTTCATTGGTTCCGACTTATTTTGTGGCTGCCTATAGGTGTTCCACTGATTTTGTTGGTTATTACTAAATCTGCCCTGGTTCAAAGAATTATTTTTATTCTGATTATAAGACCCATAAGTATTTTTGTTCTCTTTGTTGTCATGATTAAACCTTAAATTATTATTGTTACTCTGGTTACTGTAACTATTGTTTTGCTGTCTTATCTTGTGGTTGAAATGTGTTTGTCCATTTCCACTAGAGTTTGGCTCGCTATTTTTTCTCTGAGCAGTAGAGAAACTATTTGCGAAATGAGCCTTCATGTTGTTGCTTTCAATTCCTGAACTATGACCATTGCATTTGGTAGGTCAGCTGGATTCATTGAGAAAATAGTATCTGAAATTTGACCGTTGAGACAGGTAATGAAAACTCTAAGAGGTGTCTTCCTATGTTTTTCATTCATTGCCGCTGTTATTGGTTTGTTTCTACCGTAGTTCATAATAGTTGTATTAATTAGTAGAGTTAATTTTCTATTAACTGTACAATAACAATCCATTATGGATAATTTTCCCTGACTCAATACACTTAATTCCTGTTCAATAATATGAATTGGTCGTCTGTCGCTAAAGACAAAGTCAAGTCTGGCCATTATGGCATCGAAATTTAATACCGTACCGTCATGGGTTAAGGCATCGTTTGCCATTCCTGTTATTTTGTTTCGTAATATAGATAAGGCAGAATAAAATCTTTCACTCCCTCTGTCATATTGCCCTATGATTCTCTCCAGCTTACAAATTTATCCTCTTCACCTTTATATTCCCTAACAGATTTGATGATCTCATAAGGTGTGTCGCACTTTATATTTGGATCTATAATCTCTATCTGATAATCCTCAACCGTTTTAATTTTGTGAGAAAGCTGCGATCTTAAGTTTATAATCTCCTTCTTTAACGGATCTAATTCAAAATTTACAATTTGTTTAACTAAATCTCCTACATTTAACATGGTATTGTTTGTTATTGTCACAAATTTGCTCTTCCACTTTGTATATTTATATTTCCTTTCTTACAAATTTTTTATATATTAATAATAATAAAAAATATATAACAATAATAATAATAAAAAGATAGTATCGCTCACGAATCGTCCTCCTTATTTTTTTCTTCTCGTTGTTTTTTTGAGCCTGTGGGGGTCGTCCTTATCTTGAATGATGATCCTGATTGGGGTCGTCCTTCCTTTTTTTGATTTTAGATTTTATCTTGGGGTCTTCCCTCTTTTATCGGCTTTTAAATTGGGGTCTTCCTTCTTTTCCAATATTTGGCGAGGGATTGCCCTTCAGCCTGTTTTCTTAGAATGTCTTTTTGTTGATGATTTTTAAGATTTTTTTAATTTTTGATTTTAAACATTTGTTTAATTAAATTGTTTTTCACAATGGTTATTTTTTTCGATGAAATTTTTTGTCACTTTTTGATTTTTATATTGTCCGAACAGTGAATTTGTAATTTGAGATTTTAAGGGGATTATTTCATTAATTATTTTCCGCCTTAGTTTTTTTAATCAACACAAACTTTTTATTTTTTTGCCGGTTTTATAGAGTTTAAGGGGATTATTGTATTTATTACTTTCCACCTTATTTTTATCAACACAGGCTTTATTTATTTGTCGGTTGTATCGGGTTTTTGGCCGCGCTAAATTCTTTTTTCACTTTAAAACTTTTTTGTGTTTATCTTAAAGTTTTGCTTTTAGAATTTTTTAATCACACGGCCCCACGTTGAGCGCCAATTATGTTTCTCACTTGTGAATTAATTAAAAATTTTTTTTTTATTTTTGTATAATAACTTATTCACTATTACAATTTTTTTAATAGGTCGAACTTGTTTTATTCATTGCTCGTTTACTTTTTCTCGATTTGTTGTACTGCTCGATTAGGATCTCAAAACGGACTGCCTGCTCTCTAGTTCAATGATCAATAATCAAGCCTCGGCTTAAGAGATTTTAATCCCAAAAATTGATAAAGAGAATCACTCAAGAGAGTCGGAAAATAGGATGATGCAATTTGCCAATTAAATTTGAAGTCCAATCTTGGCCGGGAATTGGTGTTTACATTAGCGGAGCTTAGGGACCGCTTTGGGGATCTTTTTGTTTACGTTAGCGGACTCGGGGCTCGCTTTGGGGATCTTTTGTTTACGTTAGCGGACTGGATGTTTACAGCATCCGTTAAATTTGGGCTGCGTGAAATTGATCTGGGTGGGAATGATTCGGAGGCCTGGTTGACAGAAATAGCTGACCACGGATTTATCTCGGGTCTGTTAGAGTTATTTGGAAATTAGCTCTCGGCTAAAAGTTGTTTATAAATTGGGTAAGAGCCCCTAAATAATGTGTCATATAACTTACACACATATATATAAGTTAACTAAGTTAACCGAGCGGCGGCAATGACCGTTCGTTCGACAGCTCGCTCCGGCCAAAACTGCTGACACAGCGTTTGGCCGGATGCCCATGCATAGCCGGCAAACACAGCATATTTGCGTGGCCGCTATGATTCCAATTTTTGTTAGCTTTAAGTTCAGTTTTCATTCTGATTTCAATAAAGAACAGACATGCTTGAATATAACTCCGGCCACCGTCGTTAACTTACTTATCTCTTGGAACACTAACTGAGTCTCTAGGCCAGTAGTGAAAGGAAGACAGTCATCTTCCCAACATAATCTTCGTAACTCATCAGTTGGCGACGAGCTAAACACCGGCCAACCGGCTATTCACACGGAGGACTAGAAGTTGTCCACCGCCCCTATAATACAGGACAGCAGCGTGGGACCAGCAGCCGACGTGCGTAATTCGCAATTATTACGGGACAGCAGCGGGGGACCAGCAGCCGATCCACACAACTTAATAATTGGCGCTCAACGTAAAATACGGATTGCAATAAATTTAGGGAATCATGTAAGTGAGCATTTTTATTCACACATGCCCTCTATCTGCATTCATTTTGTAAAAAAAAATCAAATACACTGCCAGAAAAATTTCTGCAGTTCCATTATTGACATTTCACATTAATTTCGTAAATTTACTCTCATTAATTGATTGGCATTTACAATTCTTTTATAATAAATTTAAGATAAAAGAAGAAAATAAAATTTTTTAAATCTTATATAATAAATATATTTTAACTTAATATATTATTAATGGTGACATATTGACAATATTACCAAATATTATTGGGTATTGTTTGCATACTATTTTCTTTTATTTGCAAATAGATAAACCAATATTTTAGTGCACTTTAAATATCCCGACCGAATATCTCGTATTCTCAGCGTTAGCTTCGCAGTCTTGTTGGTTTTATTGTCTCCCCACCCCACATCCGCGAACCCGATACGGTCGCGCATGCATTTGTGTGTCAATTGTCGTTTTTCATTTTCTCGGTTTGCCATAGCGGAGGCTCAGTACCCGCGCACCCCTCACCTTGTCACTGCCTGGCAAGGCAACAACTCAGTCTGAACAGCCCCCTTCCATCGTGGGCAAAGCGGCGACTCAGCCCCCGCGTCCCCCTCGACAGGCAAGCTGCCTACACAAGCATACAGCTTGACCATGATTTAACTCTTCAGGGCGATTTTGTAATTGCAGACCCGCATGAACAATCCGTTTCAGCAGTATAGGAATAATAAACAAATCTCCAGCGGCTCTGATTCTGAAACCGAAGGCCCAGCCAGAACTTCTACACCGAAACGTGTACGCGCTAATATTCCCGCAGCTGTAAACATGGCTTTTAGTTTGGAACAAATGACAGCCGCCATACAGGCGGCAGTTGCCCATGCCGTTCAAGAGGCAACCCTGGAGAGCCAGCGTAGGGAAAACGAACTACGCCAAGCCATACAGCAGCTGACCGCCCAGGTTAATGCGGTACAAATCGCTCCCGCCCAAGCGGAAGCCCCTCAGATTAAAGCCTACGAGCCCTAGATATTAAAAATAATGTTAAATGTGACGAGCCCCTGGACGCCGTTAAGTGCCTGCCCGAATTTACGGGAGCACAGGATGCATACGTCTCTTGGCGGCAAGCGGCAGTAGCCGCATATTATATTTTTAGAAATTATGTGGATAGCTCCCGCCATTATCAGTCAGTTATTATTATTAGGAGTAAAATAAGAGGCCCTGCCGATGCAGTGCTGTCTTCGTTCGGCACTGTGTTGAATTTTGATGCGATCATAAATCGGCTCGATTTTACATACAGCGACAAACGCCAGATCCACGTAATCGAGCAGGAGATGGGCATCCTCAGACAGGGAAGCCTAACACTCTTGCAGAACTATGACGAGGTCGAAAAAAAACTGACCTTGCTCACCAACAAGGTCACAATGTCGTACGAATTGTCGGCGACAAATTCCGGGATGATGCACTCCGTGTATTTATTTCGGGACTTAGGCGCAACCTCACAGATGTCCTCTTCTCGGCAAAGCCGAAGGACATGCCAATGGCTCTGGCTCTAGCTCAAGAGGTGGAAGCAAACCACGAGAGGTACACGTTTGCATCGTCGTTTGCAAAGAGTCAGGAGGATAGGGACAGGAAAACAAATCCAAAGACGCAAGAACGCCAGCAAACATCCCAACAGGCATACACGCAAGTAAGTGCTGGAAAAAGTCCACACTTTACTAAACAGCATAAGGCACAGGTGCACCCTGCTCCACGCGGCGATGGGCACCGTGGAGGCACTCCGGAACCCATGGAAGTGGATCCATCACTGTCTAGACTGTTGAAACCATCACAGGCCCCGGCATACCTGAATAGGAAGCCGGCGGCGTCTGACAAAACGCACCCACAAAAAAGGCAAAGGGTAAATCACATTGCCCAGAGCGCTGACAAAACTGGTGATACATACACCACAGCGGCCTCTAGCGCGGTTCAAAAAATTGATGATGACGCCATCACAGAATATGATTCGGATGCCATCAATTTTTTAGGAGTAAATCCCTGCTACCCGTCCTCAGACGAAGAGTAGCGGGGAATTCCATGAAATTCCTTATAGACACGGGCGCATCTAAAAACTTTATTAGACCTTACAAGGGGCTAAAAGGCGTCCGTCCAGTAGAAACCCCTTTCAATATTCATTCAATCCATGGAACAACACAAATAACACAGAAATGCCTTGTCTCAATTTTTAATATAAAAGCAACGTTCTTTATTCTATCGGACCTATCAACGTTCGATGGGATAATCGGCCTCGACCTGTTAACACAAGCTGGGGCATCGCTTTGCTTAAAATCTGGGAGTCTTAAATGGGGTACGGAAGTCGAAGAAATTTCCTTCCATACCTGTGCTGATGTCAATTTTACTAACGTAGTTTGCTCTGACGCACCCCCTGCAATCAAAGATGCCTTTATAAAAATGCTTAAAAGCAAATATCTATGCCAAATATCGCCATGATATTGGGAAACCTAGGCAAGGCTAAATATTTTACAACATTGGACCTTAAGTCAGGATACCACCAGATCATGCTCGCAAAGCGTGATCGCGAAAAAACTTCCTTTTCGGTAAACGGAGGGAAATATGAATTTCGCAGACTCCCTTTTGGTCTGAAAAATGCTGCCAGCATTTTTCAAAGGACAATCGACGACATCTTGCGAGAGCAAATCGGCAAATTTTGCTACGTATACGTGGATGATTTGATTATTTTTTCTGAAAATGAAGAATCACATGTCACACACGTAGATTGGGTTTTAAAGAACCTCTACGAAGCAAACATGAGGGTGTCTGTAGAAAAATCACGCTTCTTTAAAAAGAGCGTAGGCTTTTTGGGATTCATAGTCACCAGCAACGGTGCAACAACTGACCCAGAGAAGGTCAAAGCCATTGAAGACTTCCCGGGACCAAAATCCGTGTTTGAAGTCAGATCATTCCTTGGCCTGGCAAGCTACTACAGATGTTTCATAAAGGATTTTGCGGCAATAGCAAGACCCATTTCGGACATCCTGAAAGGGGAAAACGGAACGGTTAGTAGACATAGGTCAAGGAACATTTCGGTCCAGTTCTCTGAGGCGCAGCAACAAGCGTTTCAGAAGCTGCGAAATATCTTGGCATCTGAGGACGTCATGCTAAGATACCCTGATTATAAAAAAGCATTTGATCTAACGACAGATGCATCAGCCTATGGCATTGGCGCGGTATTGTCCCAAGAGGGTCGGCCAATCACAATGATCTCAAGGACATTGAAGGACAGGGAAATAAATTATGCTACAAATGAAAGGGAATTGTTAGCTATTATTTGGGCATTAGCCAAATTACGGCACTATCTGTACGCAGTAAAAGACATAAATATCTTTACTGACCATCAGCCCTTAACCTTTGCGGTCTCGGAGTCGAATCCGAACGCTAAAATCAAGAGGTGGAAGGCGCGCATTAATGAGTCAGGTGCGCGTATTTTTTATAAGCCTGGCAAAGAGAACTTGGTCGTGGACGCGCTGTCCAGACAACAACTCAATGCCATGGAAGAGCAGGAAGCTAAATCATGCATAGCCACGATACACAGCGAACTCTCCCTGACCCACACCATTGATTCTACGGACAAACCGCTGAATTGCTTCCAGAACCAATTGGTTCTCGAAGAGGCGCGCTTCCCATCGAAACGCAGCTTCATACTGTTTGGGAACAAAAGGCGTCACTTAGTTAGCTTCTCGTGCAAAGAATCATTGCTCAGAGAAATCGCAGATATTATCGTTCCTAATGGCGTAAACGCCATCCATTGTGACCTACACACGTTGGCCATGGTACAGGACCAGCTGGTGCGACAATTTCCAGCAACAAAATTTTGGTACTGCAAAAATCAAGTAACAGACATTTTCGCAGTTGCTGAGAGGTGGGAAATTATCACAGCTGAGCATAATAGGGCCCATAGATCGGCCCAGGAAAATGTGAAGCAAGTGCTCTCCGAGTACTACTTCCCGAAGATGGCAAAATTGGCCAGCGAAATCGTCTCAAACTGTAAGACATGCGCGAGAGCCAAATATGACAGACATCCAAAAAAAACAGGAACTCGGCGAAACGCCAGTCCCATCGCAGGTGGGGGAAATGCTGCACATAGACATTTTCTCTACAGGCAGGAAATACTTCCTCACATGCATTGACAAGTTTTCAAAATTTGCAATGGTCCAACCGATTCCCTCTAGAACAATAGAGGATCTCAAACCGGCCCTATTACAACTCTTGAACGTTTTCCCCAAAGCTAAGGTCATCTACTGCGACAATGAACCGTTATTGAATTCGCACACTATTTTGACCATGCTGGAAAACCACTTCGGCGGTAGCGTCTCGAATGCGCCGCCCCTCCACAGCGTCTCGAACGGACAAGTGGAACGCTTCCACAGCACTCTGGTGGAACTTGCCAGATGCCTCAAAATCGACAAAGGCATCGGCGACACTGTAGAGTTGATTTAATACTGGCCACGACAAAATACAACAAATCTATCCATTCGGTCATCGGTAAGAGGCCCGCCGACGTGGTAGTCACTCAATCAAATGACCCACAGTGCGATATAGAGGGTAGAACAAGGCATGCCCAGGACAAGCTAAGAAGCAGGGAAAATGTCTCCCGGCAGAACAGAATATTCAATGCCGGCGACAAAGTCCTAGTAAAATCCAACACGAGACTAGGAAACAAGCTTTCGCCGTTATGCGAAGAAAAAACGGTGGAAGCGGACATGGGGACCACAGTCCTCATTAAGGGGAGGGTGGTCCACAAAGACAACCTTAGGTAGGCCAAGCATAACCATGTTATCGCTCGCCTGATAATTTTTCATTTTTCATAAGCGTAAGCTTTTCTTTACTATTATTTTTAATCATACTGCTTTTTCTGTGCTTTTGTGGTGGGTTAACCCGTCTTTAACAAACAATACAGTATATCCGAATTACAGGTTTACAATCATACCCCTGCTATTCTTCTTGACCGTAGCTTCGGCGCACATAACAGACTACTCAAAAGCCAAATACATTCCCATCGTTGATGGTCGAATTTTGGTATGGGAAGAGTTCGCATTTGTAAGACACTCAGCGAATCTCTCGGAGTATAGGCGCGTGGTGGAAGAGACAGACGGGATGACCGACAGGTTCCCACAATCGCATATGCAAAAACTTTTGAGCGTTGATACCGCTCAGTTGCGTGACCTGCTCGAGTCATTAAGCATTCACCATAGAGTAGCCAGGAGTTTAGACTTCCTAGGTAAAGCCTTAAAGGTAGTGGCGGGAACGCCGGACGCCGAGGATTTTGAAAAAATTAAATTCAACGAATTTCTACTCATTGATGCAAACAATAGGCAATTAAATATTAATACCAAAGTCCAAGACCAAATCAATAAAATATCCACTACTGTCAATCAACTTCTGAGGTCGGCTAAGGAATCCCAAATTGATACTGGACACCTATACGAGATGTTACTAGCTCGTAATAGGATGATGGTAATGGAGCTGCAGAATTTGATGCTTGCAGTCGCCCTTGCGAAAATTAATGTCGTTAGCCCTAGCATACTAGATTATGCAGACCTAGAAAGTGTGTGGATGGAAGAGCCCACGGAGACCGCCATCAAAGATGTTTTGTCCGTAGCGTCCGTGAAAGTTTTACAATCCATTAACATCTTACACTTTGTTATTAAATTTCCTAAAATTAAGTCAGCCTGCAACAAAATTACCGTTTTTCCTGTGTCACATCATGGCACCATTCTCAGGCTGGAAGATAATATAATAGCGGAATGCAATGGGGAGATCCGCACGGTAAAAAACTGCTCCGTAACACCAGGGGCCACATTTTGCCAACTGGCACTAAGAAGTTCGTGCGCCCAGGAGCTCCACGCTGGAGGCACTGCGCACTGCGAAATTCAGCAAAGTGACTTGCATCCCGTCATTGTAAATGATCGTCATTGTAAATGATCGCCCGGCTCGTGTGAGTGTGGACAATGGCACTTACGTCCACGTACAGTGTACCTACCTCATCACCTTCATTGAGAGTACCACAGTCAACGAAACCCGATTTGTCAATCAGGACATAGCCCAGAAAAGGGCTCCGGGAGTAGCCAGCTCGCCTTCTCTGAACGTCACTATGGAACGAAACATCCTTAGTCTTCCATACCTTCATCGATTAAGTGAACGTAATTTGGAACACACCAAACGATTCGGAGAAGAGGTCAACGACTATCGCTTGTATCAGATAATGCTAATTGCAGGAGCAATTTGCTGCGCGTTGATCTGCATCGGATTAACCTATCGGGGATTCACCCAGGCCAGAAGAACTACGGCCCAGCTAAAAGAGATGATTGCCGGACTAGGGTCGGCCGAGGGCGGCCTCATTCCTGAGGGGGGAGTAGTTAACTAAGTTAACCGAGCGGCGGCAATGACCGTTCGTTCGACAGCTCGCTCCGGCCAAAACTGCTGACACAGCGTCTGGCCGGATGCCCATGCATAGCCGGCAAACACAGCATATTTGCGTGGCCGCTATGATTCCAATTTTTGTTAGCTTTAAGTTCAGTTTTCATTCTGATTTCAATAAAGAACAGACATAATTGAATATAACTCCGGCCACCGTCGTTAACTTACTTATCTCTTGGAACACTAACTGAGTCTCTAGGCCAGTAGTGAAAGGAAGACAGTCATCTTCCCAACATAATCTTCGTAACTCATCAGTTGGCGAGGAGCTAAACACCGGCCAACCGGCTATTCACACGGACTAGAAGTTGTCCACCGCTCCTATAATACAGGACAGCAGCGTGGGACCAGCAGACGACGTGCGTAATTCGCAATTATTACGGGACAGCAGCGGGGGACCAGCAGCCGATCCACACAACTTAATAATTTATATACATACAGCATCCATCCGCAGTGCAAAGATCCAGTTTTTTTTAACATGTTTCTTTTTTTAAAAATTAAACCACACCAACAATAAGAAACCAGGCTTACGAATTTCACTACAACACCACCTACTTGGCACACTTCTCGGACCTGCGAGTCTGAAGGTGGCGGCAACCAGTTTTTTAATCTCCGCGGCATCCAGAACGGAAAACACAACCCCAAAATCATTTAGCTGATGTTTCAGAAGGTTTTTTAATTATTGGATGGTTGTTTGCGTATATTTACATTGTACACTGGTGTGTGTGCTGTAGTAAAAAGATGTTCTCTATATTTATTTGAATAATCTTTTATTGTATTTGGAGCAGCAAAGGTGCCGCTACCAACGTTCAGTTGTTTCTATTCATAAATTTTTCCTTAGGTTCTAAGTAAGCCTAAGTCTCGTAGCTGCGCTTCCCACAGTTGGACAGCAGAGAAACGGCTTTGTATATCTAATAAATTATATTTATAAAATTATGCTGTCTTAAGCTGAAGCGCTGGGGAATATGCATATACTAGAGTTCGGTTAAGCGGTCTGCGCGTGCAACAGAATGCTGACTCTTGCACTTTCTGTGAGCGCACCGATCGACTCATGTTTCGGCCACTTAGGGTTTTGACCGGCCCTTTTTTCATGTAAACACTGCAACAAGTGTTACAGTGTGTTTACTTCAAGTACTCTTGGTACAGTAGATCTTCAATATATTTGCATACTACACTGGCTTCTCCCGCACCATGCGCAGGCAAATGAGGGAAAGGTGGCACTCCACTGCCTTCCACTTGTTCCTGGGGATCCTGCCCTCCGGATTTCCCCTGTCAATTAGGCCGAGTAGGACACGGTTCTTCGTGATTTCGGCGAACGAGACCGATGGCTGGATCTTAGTTCTCTCCGCCGATAGTCCGGGTAGTTCGAGGGATCGCTGCCTTTTCGCCAGAGCCCCATCTAAGGTGGGCTTATCCTGCCCGTAGTTAGGAAGCACCTTTCTTGCCCATTCTACCTTCTTTAGCCATTCAGGCGAAGGTGTGGCAATGTTGCTCCTAGTATGAGAGCGCAGAGAGAGAGGACCATTGAACACAATGGTCCCTCGCAGTCATTCGGGCATGTCTTCTTCAGCTTGGGAATCTCAATTTTTTCTGGTGGAGGCAGTTTTTGTATAGTTTTGGCAAGATTTTGAATTACAGGGTAGGTGGATGTGTGTGTGGCTGTGATTTGATATTTACGTACTGCTAGCAAATTTATGATGTGTTCAACTTCGGCATGTAGTTTTACCGAGTTGTTCAAACTTTTTGCATTGCCGCTGTTCAGCAGTTGGACCAAAGTCACGGTCGCCATGTAGTGTAAAGACATCTTTGATTTGTTTTTAATAAGCTTTATTTAAATCTGGAGCAGCATTAGTGCCGCTACCAACGTCCAGTTGTTTCTGATTTTGCATTTTTCCTTAGCTTCTAAGTAAGCCTAAGTCTCGTAGCTGCGGTGCCCACAGTTGGACGGCAGAGAGACGGCAATGTATATCTTATATATATTATGTGTATTTAGTTATGCTCTCTTAAGCTGGAGCGCGAGGGTATATGCATGTACTTGAGTTCGGTTGAGCGGCCTGCGTGTGTAACAGAATGCTGACACTTGCACTTTCTGTGAGCGCACCGATCGACTCATGTTCCAGCCACTTAGGTTTTTGACCGGCCCTTTTTTTATGTAAACACTGCAACAAAGTGTTACAGTATGTTTACTTCAAGTACTCTTGGTACAGTAGATATTCAATATATGTGCATACTACAGATCAAGAATTTTTGCATCATGATATCTGATCATGTACATTCAGCAGAACTATCGTATGAATTTCATCAGTGATCAGGTATCATGAGCAAAACGCCAAAGAACTAGCTTAAATTTCCAGCTAAGCCAAAGGATAATGTTTGTGTGCAGAAAGCGGTATTATCCATGTATTTAGCTCAACACAGTTGAGTAGAACCAGTTAGGCAATTGTCGGAAATATGTAAACGTGTGTATGGATGACGAAACTATAGAATCGGCCATCAAAATATTATAGTTTCTGTTCTCTAAATTAAAACAATAAAATATTTTCATCACTCTAACACAATGAAATATTAATTTTTTTTGATGATTACCTTTTGTCTGATTTCTTGTCCTTTTATATTAAGATTTTTCCCGTTTTTTTCTGGCTGATCTGTCTGGATTTTTAGGCTGAGTGTTGGCATGACTGTGTGTTAGTGATAAAAACAGATTTATATAAACTTTGGCTTCCTTTCTTGTTTCAAATTGTTTTAAGAATACGACCTTATATCTGCTGACAAGTCTAGAAAATTCAGGTTTATTTATGGTATTTTTTTTCTGTCTTTGCTCTCTTTTCACAGAAATTTATTCTGGGACCCGAATAATTATTTTATTTGTGTTTTCCAGTGTGGTACGAAGTCGTCGGTTGGTTGTTCAAGGCGAAAAGTTAAGAATGGGTCGACCAAGAAACAACGGAACGTAAATTTTTTTTTTTAAAGCGTATCGGTGAGTAATAAGCTATAAACATCACAAACAGTGAATTTCAAAAAATATCAAGAAAACGAAAATATTACAAAAAATTACAAAGTTCAAATTGTTAGAACGGATGGAAGGCCTTTCTTGCTACTAGACAGCGATGGATTCCGCGAGATTGTGATCCCAATGTATGACTCGCTCTCTATGCGTCGGATAAAATCGGGGAATGTGATGCATTATGTGAAATTAAAAGACCAGTTCATTTACTACAGTATACGAAGATTAATGAAAGAAAAGCTGTTAGCAATAAAATCGATGTTTCCACAAGATTGAACAAAGCCATTTATTTATTTCTTTTATTAAAGGAACGATTTTGAAAGTTCTACAGGATTACGGAATATAACGTGATCAAATATTCAGGAAGTTATAGGCATTGATTTTCAATTAAAGGATATTTAATATCCATATTATTCTTTTCGAAATATTTCTTTGGATAATGGAAGAAACATGACCAATGCCGTGGATATCAGAAATGAATATGCCCTGAAATGACCTCTTTTTTGAAAGACAACAAACAAAAAGACGACCTTAAATAAAATCTGAGTTCCATTCAACTGTTCTCGTTGTTCGATGCGTTGCTTACACCCTTCAATTAGACGAGATCAGCAGCAATATAAACAATTACCAAAGGATATGCAAAGGGTTGCGTACGTGAACCGATAGGTAAGATAACACTATGTAACATAAACAATTTTCCGATGGCTGCTAGAAAATCGTATTTGCTTTAAATCGCCATTTTGAACTGTGCTAAATAAAAATCACCTACGCAAGGATTCTAAGAAGATAGACCTCAATGTTTAAGAAATGCAGTTTTATTACTTATTTTAGGCCTCAATTACAGTCGAACGGAACGCAATAACAGGATTCTTGGTTTGCTAATATAACAATAATAATATAACACTAATAATAATTAACATATAATTGATTTTAAGGGAAGTATAAACGAAAGAAGACACTTGAACTAAAACAGTAGAAAACGTATTAGTGAAAACAGCTAATTCGCTGCATTTGTTGTGCAACTCTGATTGAATTGGAATGTATTGATTATTATTTGGTTAAACCTTTTTAATGGCCGATTTCCTTTATTAGGCATGTAGATGGGCATTAAGTGTAGGAACAAACTCTCATTTAGATTTTTACAAAAAATATGGTCGCTAGATGGGTTTTAGTCTTACAGTCGTTTGTGGGCGTTAGAGTTGGCGTGGCACCTTGCTGAAATATACTTATGCTGCGCTGGAAGTCTAAGAATCGGTATGCCAAGTCCCAACTTTCTAGCTTTTATAGTTTCCGAGATCTCGGTGTTCATACGGACAGACGAACATGGCTAGATAGACTCGGCTAGTGATACCTTATGAGGTTGAAAACACTTCCTTCTACCTGTTATATACTTTCTGCCAAAACTAGTGTACGCATTTTACTCTACAAGTAACGGGTATAAAAACAAGAGAAAACGATATAGTCGATGCCATCGACTATCAAATACCCGTTACTCAGCTAGCAAATCGACTGTTTACAATGGCACACCCTGCAACGGCGCCACCTAGCCTCGATTTCTTTATTTGCATTTATCTTTTCTTAACTTTTTCTTTTCTAACTTTTTTTTAACTTTTTTCTGCAAAAATGTGGGCGCTAGTGTGGACATGACACCCTGCTGAAATAAACTTGCGCTGTCCCAGAACCCCTGGTATCTGCATGCCAAATCGCAGCTTTCCTTAATTTAGAACAATTTCTCTGATAAAAAACCATTTTCTTGTTATTATACTCGTTGAGTATAAGGGTATATTGTATTCGGGGAAAAGTGTGTGTTCAGGTAGAAGGAAGCGTATCCGACCCCATAAAGTATATATATTCTTGATCAGGACCACTAGCCGAGTCTGTCCGTTTAAACGCTGTGATCTCGAAAACTATAAGAGCTACAGAGTTTAAATTTCACGCCGACTCTAATGTCCACAAACCTCCAAGACTGTGGCGCCCACAGTTTTCATGCCAGAAAAAAAAATTTAACTGAAATGTATTGGCCTCGTCAATACTTACCGATTGAATCAAAAACAGGGAAGAACGCTATAGTCGAGTACCTCGACTTTCACATACCCGTTACTCAGCTAAAGGGACCAAAGGGAAATGGAGATATGCAAGCAGCAAAGCGAGATCGAAATGCGCCACCTACCGGCGGTAGACAGATTTAAGCGTTATGGGCGTTAGAGGGGGCGTGACAAATTCTTGGATTAATCGATAGGTATTGACGAGACCAATACATTTCAGTTAACATTTTTTATCTAGCATGAAAATTGTGGGCGTCACAGGTTTGGGCGGTTTGTGGGCGTTAGAGTGGGCGTGAAATCAGATCGGCTTGTGAAATAATGGAAGAAAATACAAGGCGTACATAAGGACAGGGCCGCGGTAATGTGACCGATGCTCGTGTAGACGCACCAAATTGTGGAGCTACTGGCAGCGCAAACAATCTTGGCGCTCATGGAGGCGCTTTTCTTCCTGGCGCAAGTGCAGGCGCATCCTATTCTGGAAGTATTGAATGTGCTCAAACGCTTAGCGCTCCTGAAGGGGCAGACAATTCTGGCGCTCATGGAGGCGCCCCAACTCCTGGCGCTACTGGCAGCGTAAACAATCTTGGAGCTCATGGAGGCGCTTTTACTCATGGTGCTAATGTAGGCGCACTTGTTGGCACGCATTTGCTCGAGGCCCTACTAGAGGAAGTCATGGTTCTGGCATTGCTGGAGACACATTTGGTCTTCAAACTCGGTAC
Organism: Drosophila subpulchrella; assembly: GCF_014743375.2. Taxonomy (NCBI): domain Eukaryota; kingdom Metazoa; phylum Arthropoda; class Insecta; order Diptera; family Drosophilidae; genus Drosophila; species Drosophila subpulchrella. The sequence continues at coordinate 1,923,045 of NW_023665585.1, read as the reverse complement.
ATTAATCATAACGTGGTTGAACAACATCACTCCCGAGGTATATATCCAAGAAAACTGGTAGATTTGCAAGAATTCAATGGGAATCCAGAAACATGGTCTGTACTCTCAACTAGTTTTTGGGTACCAACGAGCGCATATGGGTATTTAAATTTGGAGAACCTTTTGCGTTTACAGAAGAGTCTCAAAGGAGTGGCTGGACAAGAGGTTAAGGGTCCATTAATTAATCCGGCTAATGTAGGATATATTATAGATCGACTTCAGTTTACTTATGGAAGGCCAGAAATGTTAATTCATAGTCAGATGAATAAGGTTAACCAAATAACACCGGTAACAGATAATAACTTAGAAAAGATCCTATTTGCATTTTAGGGTGACAATTTATTTATATTTTTAAAATCAGCAAATGCCACTAAACATTTTAGAAATCATGCCCTGATAGAAAGCCTATTAAGTAAGTTTCCACTAAGTAAGCGGATTCAATGGCCTTCAGCCTTATCCAAATTTAGACCACTTTAGTAATTGGTTGAGCACAATGGCAAGAAGCGTTCCAACAGCAATCATAACAGCCCCGATGAAATTAATTTTATATTCTTCCGAAAAGGAAACTACATAAAATCAATGTTATCAACGTCGGGATGAACATTATCTGTAAAACTGTAAACACTATTTAAAGGCTGATATTCCAGAAAAGTGGAAGATGATAAAGGATCTTCGTTTATGTTTTGGTTGTCCTCGGCATGGAAACACTCTGCAAACTTGCAAGTAAAAGCGGAAGTGTACGAAAAATGGATGCAAGAAAAACCACTATATGTTCTTACATCCAGAAAATTCTCTAAAAGAAGAGAAAGTCGAACCCAAAAAGCTACGATTAACACGACCAAGCTTACCCACAGTTGTTGTTTAAGGTTTTGCCCGTTGAAATGTTGGGGCCAAATAATAAAATCATAAAGTCGTACGCATTTTAAAACGATGGTTCGTCTGCTTCATTAATAAACGAGAAGTTAGCAGAGAGTCTGGGATTACTTGAAACAAAAAAAATATTTACTTTAAGCTGGATAGAAAACCATGGAAACTCAGTGAGCATCTCGAGATCACTGAGAAGTATGCACCGCTTAGAAATTTAACAATAAAGGGATATACATATGCAGAACCTATGATTTTAATTGAAATTAACAACTGACACTTAATAGCAAACGTTAAAAGTGTATATCTAGATACAAACCTAATCGCAGTCAAGCCACCATTGGGTTGGCTTGTTTATGGATCAGCGATGATCAAGAGAAAGAATCACCACGAGTATCTGTAGTTTTACACGCATGCTTCAAAAAAGAAAGCAATGACCAAGACATTCATGACATGATAGCAGACTACTTTACAACACAGAACTTTGGTGTAAAAATATCAATAAAGCCCTTAGAATCTGCAGGTATATCAAGAGCCAGGGATATATTATAGAAGCCGTCTAGGAAACTAAATGGCTGTTATGAAACTGGACTTTCTTGGAAGGAGGATGTGATCAAATTCCCTCACAGTTACAATATGGCTCTGCAAAGGATGCAGATGTAGAAAACAAAGTGCACAGGCTTGGAAAGATGGTGGAATATGATAACGCCATTATGGACTTTGTAAATAAAGGATATGCAGTTAAAATGTCGGATCATGAAGCCGCTCTCGTTGGACCGCGAACGTGGTACTTACCTCACTTCGGTGTTGTTAATATAAACAAGCCCAAAAAGATAAAATTGGTGTTTGATGTAGCGGCTACGATCAACGGCATTTCCCTAAATACTAGCCTTTTAAAGAGACCTAATGAAAACCCACCATTGACGACGATCCTCTTTAAATTCAGGCAAGGCAGGGTAGCAGTATGTACTGATATTATGGAAATGTTTCCATACGAACTTGTGTTCTCTATTTTTTTTTGCGTCTCTCCGTTATGTTCGGCTAGCGACTAATATTTCGGCGGAAAAATTTTCGTGGAGCAGCGACATGTGAATGCCCTAATATTTTAGGAGCATTATTGTATATCGAAAAAAAAAAACTAATATTGTTTTATAAAAGTAAATTATTTGGTTATAGTAAAATTAAGTAAATTGAATTTACTTATAATGTTATTGTTAACAAATAAGACCCCAGAAGTGTAACTGTTTCAATTGATTTTTATTTGTCTTCACCGAACACTTAATATAATTTAGTACAATCAATCTCGATGCGCTGTGGTTGCGTTGGTAGCAAAAATGTGACTGACTGTAGCTGGGTAGATTACTACAAGAGTAGGCTGAATTAAGTCGTTAACACGTTACCGTAAGAGATGAATGGAAAAGTACTGACCGAGGCAATGCATTTGGCAAAGCTCTTGCACGTACATACGATTAAGCTGCGCTTCATGCGCGTGTATGTGTAAATAGATAACAAAGGCGAGCGAGAGATAAAGTTTACAAGAATAAATGTATAGGGTGTCTGGTTCCCCAACATACCGCCCCCTTTGAACGGCTGTTCAGCAAAGGGGCAAGATCGCCAATTTGGTAATTGGCCGCTTGAAGACTCCTTGGGCGGTTTTTACGGTAACAACTCGGACCTTGTCGTCTTGTCCGGCGTGTACCTCCTGGATACGTCCAAGAATCCATTTCGATGGAGGTAAATTTGGTTCCTTAAGCACTACCAGTGTGTCGACCTTCAAATTATCGTCCTCCAGTTGCCATTTGGTGCGCTCGTGCAGAGAGGTTAGGTACTCCATATGCCAGCGTTTCCAAAAACCTTGGACCATTGTAGTTGAGTCCATCGTTCCAAGCGGTTGATGGGGACGTCTAGACGGGATGGCTCCGGTAAGGCAGTATAGGGAGCGCCAGTCAAAAAATGGGCAGGAGTAAGCGGATCCAAAATAGAATCCCCTGATGAGCAAAGAGGACGAGAGTTAAGTAAGGCTTCAATCTGTATTAAAACGGTAGACAATTCCTCGAAGGTTAGGGCTGACGATCCCATTATCCTTTTCATATGAAGCTTGATGGACCGAACTCCGGCTTCCCATATTCCCCCGAAGTGTGGGGCAGAAGGCGGTATGAAGTGCCACAGGATTCCTTCGTTGGCGAAGAAGTTTGCTAAATTCTCATCCTTGCGTTGCTCCATGGCTAGCAGCCGCATTTCGTCGAGTACTCGTTTGCTGCCATGAAAGGTGGAACCGTTGTCTGAGTAGAGATTAGTTGGTTTGGATCGCCGAGCAATGAATCGTTGGTTGTTAAATCGGTGACTGCTTCGATGTGGAGAGCCTTCGTTGTTAGACAAACTAATATTGCGAACCATGCCTTTCCGATCATTGGTGTGCGCCCAGTTGAACCTTTAATTGAAATTGGCCCGGCATAATCCAAGCCGGTATGTTGAAAGCAACGGCTGGCTTGAACCCGAGGTACAGGTAGCTCTCCCATGATCTGACTACTTGTGCTCTTGCGTTGGAGGAAACAGCGTTTACACTGAAAGACAGTCTTTCGGACGATATTTCGTGCACCCAAGATCCAGTACTGTTGTCGAAGATGTCCACGCCAGTGTGAAGATTCGTCACATGAGAATGTCGTACCAGGAGCTCGGCGATTGGAGAACTCTTTGGAATTATAACCGGGTGCTTGGCGTTGTAGTTAAGGGTCGACCTCTCGATTCGTCCGCCAACTCGCATTAGTCCGTCCTTATCAAGAAATGGAGAAAACCGGATCAGCTGCGATTTGGCATGAAGCTGGCGTCCGTTTTCTAGCTGCGTATACTCTCTTTGAAAGGCCTTTCGTTGGATGTGACGAAGGAGTTGGTCTCGAGCTGTCTGCAGTTCCGTTGAAGTGAGGTACTCAGAATAAGGGCTGTGCTGCAAACGAAGACGATGAATAAAGCGATAACAATAGCTAGTTACCCTTATGAGCCGAGTCCAGGATGAGATCTTGTTGATGAGCAACTCGTCGATACTTTCGTCAGGAAAGCTATGTAGAGTTGTTGGCTTGGCTGGACGTTCCTCTGCTCTGACCTCCAAGTGTGTATCAACTCGGAACTTGCTAGTAGACAGAGGCCATTCGTATTGTGGCAAGGCCATCCAGGATGGGCCTTTCCACCAAAGTTCGTGGTCAAGAAGCTTAGATGGGTGAAGTCCCCTGGATGCGCAGTCGGCAGGATTATCCTCGGAGCGGACATGGCTCCAGCAGCTACGTGGGTATTCGCTCAGTATCTCAGCCGTTCTGTTGCAGACGTATGTGTTCCAATTCCGTGGTGGTGCGGACAGCCAGTGAAGCACGATCTCCGAATCTGTCCAGCAGATCGTGTTGTTAACAGGAATAGTTAACGACGCTTTAACAATAGTGAGCAGCCGCGTCAGGAGTAGGGCAGCGTTCAATTCCAGGCGTGGAATTGAGACTGATTTTATTGGAGCCACACGTGTTTTGGCGGCTACGAGATTTATGTGGAACTTCCCATCCGATGCTACTCGACTATAAACAACAGCACCGTACGCGTGCATGGATGCGTCTGCGAATCCGTGCAGTTGGATGTGTTGGTAGGGTGCAGCAATATACCGAGGAACTTGGCATTGTGTTAGCGACGAGAAATCCTCTACTAATGCCCTCCAGCGTGCATTCAGGGCTTCAGGAATAGGTTCGTCCCAGTGTATTACAGCGGTCCAACTTTCTTGGAAGATGAGCTTGAGAAGCACGGTGGTAGGCGCTGCAATCCCGAGTGGGTCATAGATCTTGGAAAGTTGCGATAATAGTTCTCGTTTCGTGGGGACAGTGCTGAGATCGAATTCTGTAGGTTTGACGAACATTACATCACGACCTGGATTCCACTGAATTCCAAGGACCTTGACGGGCGATTCCATGGGTGAACCTTTGGTGAGCTGAACTGGGTCATAACATCGATCCTTTTCAGGTAATGATTGCAAAAGGTTCCAGCAGTTAGAGCTCCATTTCCGTAGTTTGAACTTCGCTTTTCCTAAGAGTCCAATCAGCTCCATCTTTAGAACCAAAAGAACTTCTACCGAATCGCATCCAGTTGGGATATCGTCCACATAAGCATCTTGTGATAATGCTTGTGATGCGGCCGGGTACTCGAGGCGATGATCGTCAGCTAGTTGCTTCAAAACTTCCCAGAAATGGAGAGGGCGCTAGGCCGTACGTGACTGTTAACAGCCGAAAATGAAGCATAGGTTCATTATCATTTTTGCGCCACACAATACGTTGAAAATTGATGTGACGCCTGGAAACTTGAATCCCTCTAAACATCTTTTCAATATCTGCGCATAGAACATATCGGTGCTGCCGGAAACGTAGGCAAACCCCGAGCAAGTCCCGCTGAATCGGTGGTCCAATATGAAGTCTGTCGTTTAAGGAGATTCCAGAACTGTCTTTCCCAGATCCATCGAAGACCACCCGACATTTGGTCGTCAGGCTATCCTGCTTGATGACAGCGTAGTGCGGTAGATAAACGCAAGTGTCAGGGTCGTCCATTACTTGGGCTGATGTCAGCTGTTCCATATGACCGCGTTGCAAGTAGTCATCCAAAAACTCCTCGTACTGTTTTTTGAGTTCCGGATGTCGACGAAACCGTCGCTCCAATGAGACTAGGCGGCTGGTGGCCTGGGGAAGAGTTGAGTCGATAGGCGGGGCTCCATCATTGAAGGGATACTCGACGATATAGACCCCGTCTTCGGAGCGCGTGTGAGTGCTGGCAAAGTGACTCTCTGTGGGATCACTGGAGTCCAAGAGAGACTGGTTAGGTTGCACATTGTCCATTTCCATGAACGATCTAACCATCGTGTCGAGATCCGCGTGATGGGTCATGGCCGGAGTAATGTGGTCGTCGCAGGCAGTGTACGAGCCTGCAATAATCCAACCAAAAATTGTATTGAGGGCGATGGGATAGTTCTTACCAAAATATTTTCTTTCTCCAGTATATAGAGACCATAGTTGATCAGATCCAACGATGACATCTATAGATCCAGGAGTGCAGAACGTCGGATCTGCTAAGGGAAGTGCTGAAATTTCCTTCCAGGTTGAAGATGATGTGTCAATAGTTTGCGCTGGAAGCGATGACGTCAGCGAGGACAAAATGAAGGAGTCCATCTCGATGATATGATCCGAATGCTGAGAGCGCAGCTTAAAGTGTGCGCGCCCTCGAGTATGACCGGCGTTGTTTGCGGCCAGACCAAGAATTGAAATTTGTGCATGCGTTCGATGCACGCCAATCCGCTGAACAAATGATTCCGATGCCAAAGTAATGGTGGATCCCGTGTCTAAGAGCATTCTGCAAGTTGTTGTGTTTCCCCAAGCGTCGTCGACGTCTGCGAGAATGGTTGGCAATAGGGTTTGCGAACCTGCATACGGAATATTTTCCAGGGTATAATGAGTGTAATTGTTTCCCACGGGAGGAACGCTGCCTGAGGGTGCATCTTCGTGAGAGCGAAGTTGATTGTTTGTGCTGAAAGAGCTAGGTCGGGGTGTTGAGGGCAGATTGCCGGTGTTTACGCTAGGCGACTCATTAGGCTCTCCAGTTCGAAAAGGCTGCGGCATGTCGTGAACCAATGTATGATGTTTGCGGTGGCAGACCCGGCATGTGTGTTTCGAGGTGCAATTGCCGACCATGTGTGAAGCGCTGAGGCAGTTAAAACAGAGCTTTCTGGTTTTCAGAAATTCTCGGCGAGCTGCGATGTCCAACGTTAGAAATTGGTCACACCTGTACAGTTGATGAGTCTGCTGGCAATACAAACACTTGTTTTCGTCGTGTCTCTGGTGGGCCTCAGCATGATGAGTAGCAGCAGATCGTCGAGCTTGAGGCGCGCGACCGAGTTGGCAGGCTTCAAAGGTGTCGCAGTGAGATGTGAGAAAAGTTAGAAATTGGTCGATCGTCACACTGGAATTTTCAGATTCTGCGCGCTGGGCCCATGACTGCCGAGTTTCAGGATCTAATTTTGATAATAATATAAAAACTAACCAGGGATCTCGTTCCCACGAATAACTTCATCTGCGCCGTCAACCAATTTACGCACAGTGCTGATGCTACTGGTTGTGGCACTAGGTAGCGTTAAAAAAATGTTCAGAAATGATCGGATAATAAGCGGTTTCTTGTTGTACCGCTTTTCCAACTTATCCCAGGCTTCACTGTAATTTTCATTAGTCACGGGAATATGTTTCACTAATGCGAGCGCCTCACCAGACAGGTAGGATTTCAAATAGTGAAATCTTTGACAATCCGTGAAATTCGTATTTGATGCAATCGATGCCGTGAACATGTCCGAAAAATGTTTCCAATCCTCATAATTTCCTGAAAAGGTTGGGAGCTTGATTCGCTCGAACTGAAAGTCCACATGGCTTCTGGGAGTAGAGTTGAATGATTGATCGGAAACCATAATTGTATTGTTACCGACTTCAGCCTTTAAATCTTCCAGCGTATTGCTGAGAATAGCGTATGTAGCGTAGTGTTTTTCCTCGTATATATCAACGTCTTCAGCAGGGTCTTCCCAACCCTCTTCAGACTCGTAGGCGTACAAATCCTCCGTAAGCCGCACAAACCGCAAATAGTTGTCCTGTAGCTGGGCCAATCGCGCGACTAATGTCGGGATTGACTGAATATCTTCCACAAATTTCGTGGCATTGTTATGCGCACGAGTGATTTGGCTTTTGCAAAAGCCCCGCTGTTGAATCACACTCCGCATGACGATTGATGCAGATATCTATAGATCACCGTTGACAATTACTAATTTTAATTAAAATGTCCCGAAAACAAACACGTTTTTGGCTATCCGGCTCGAAGGACCAGCAATTTTATGTTAACAAATAAGACGCCAGAAGTGTAACTGTTTCAATTGATTTTTATTTGTCTTCACCGAACACTTAATATAATTTAGTACAATCAATCTCGATGCGCTGTGGTTGCGTTGGTAGCAAAAATGTGACTGACTGTAGCTGGGTAGATTACTACAAGAGTAGGCTGAATTAAGTCGTAAACACGTTACCGTAAGAGATGAATGGAAAAGTACTGACCGAGGCAATGCATTTGGCAAAGCTCTTGCACGTACATACGATTAAGCTGCGCTTCATGCGCGTGTATGTGTAAATAGATAACAAAGGCGAGCGAGAGATAAAGTTTACAAGAATAAATGTATAGGGTGTCTGGTTCCCCAACAGTTATGTTTACTTATTATACATGTTTATTACAATATATTTTTTAGTGTAATTATAGAAAATTAGTCCGTTAAAATTGATTTCAATATTTAAAACATTAGTAGTATTAGTATAAACTTTTTTTAAAAATTCGTATTGTATTTTTTACTGAAGAAGTACAAATTATATAGTCGGATATATTTCGCCTTAGAAAGGGTATAAGTGCAGTGGCACGCGCCAACAGCAAAGAGAAAACAAAGGAAATCGAGTAAAGGGGTGAGAAGAAGACTTGGTGCATTCTTTTTGAGTGATTCAAAGGGAAGCATCCATTTTAATTGTGCGCAGCAGAGTTACTTTAATCGTCTCTTTAAGTTAATATCATAAGGTCAGGTAAGTGATACGTTAAGTTTAAGATGTTGTGCATTGATCTTAGTTTAACGTACGTATATTTTGAAGGTATTAAATGGGTTTCGTTAGCCGAAAGTGGATGACGAAATGTTTTGTGGCAAAAAAGATCCCGCAAAGGGTTTATACACAGCTCTAAAAGGTAAATATACAAATAAACAAGTAAAACGAATTTTTTAATCATATCCCCATACATTTTTTAGGAGCGTTGACCAAGGATTCGGAGGACCCGGACAAAGGTTTAAGGAAAGCGATGACCAATGTAAAAAGCCAATAACGTAACATAAAACTAGGCTTACTATAATAATTGTCATTTAACAGATAACCTAAATAACACTATTTAATTAAAATTAATTTAAAAGTAAATAAAATGTATGTATTTTAAATTCTATATTTTCATAAGAGAAAACTCATGGAAAAATTCTGATTTTCCCAAGTGATTTCACTTGGGACGTGTCACTTGCAAGTGATTTCACAAGTGAAAACTCATGGACAAATTCTGATTTTCACAAGTGATTCACTTGGGACGTGTCATCGGCACGTGACAGGCCATACGAAAAATGAGTATAAGGAACAAGTGAAATCCCGTAGGACTTCGAAAAATTTTCATTTGAATTTTCACTTGTGAAAATGCGGACATCCCATGCAATTTTCTGTATGGAGCGTCACTTGTTCTTCACTTGTGCAAGAGGACATGTCCCACGTGATTCCCAAGGTGATTCACAAGTGAAACTTTTTTTTTGGAACTCCAGGGTGTGCATGCATGCAAACTGATTACCGTGCAGTACCATTCAGCGCCTTTTGAGCACTCAATCACTGCAAAAAGCTCATCACTAAGCGCTCAATGAGCGCACAATTTGTAAGAAAATGAGTGCTTAAATTAACATGTCCTAGGGTTCATCAGTGCTCAAAAACCAGCACGCATTGAGCGCTTTATAAAGCACCCTTTTGAGCACTTTTTTGAGCAGCAGAAAAAGCCTGCTTGGTCAAGCTCGTACTTTTTGTTTCGATCCTTTTTCAGGCTCTCGTGAAGTGGAGCTGCAGTTTGTAGTTCTTAATAAAACGCCGGTACCATCCGGGCAATCCCAAAAACCTCCGCATTTGCTTAGGGGAAGTGGCCTGGGGAAACTCTCGTATCGCCTGTACTTTTGACTGGTCGGTTTTTATGCAATCCCCGCCCACAATATACCCGAGGTACTTGGCTTGGCTGTAGCAGAATTTACTTTTTGCAACATTAATTGTCAGCATTGCCCTTGTCAACAATCACTGACCTGCCGATACACATTTAAATTTTCCTCAAAGTAGGCGAACAAACCAGTAAATGGTCGAGATACACAAATACATGCTCACGAAGCGCGGCTGGAATAACTTTATCCATCAGTCGGCTCATTCTTTGCGCTGCAATGCATAAGAGAAACGGCATCACCGTATTCTGATACAAAGGCCGACCTGGCATTGTAAAAGCTGACTGTTGTCTGCTTTTTGCTTCCAGTGGTATTTGCCAGAAGACATCCTCTAAATCGATTGCCGAAATATAGTATGTCCCAACAGTGCTTCAATGTGTGGTAAGGGGTATGCATCTTTTATAGTCCGCAAATTTACATTGCGTGCGTCTAAGCAAAGGCGGTTCTTGGTTCCCTTCTGCACCTAGGTGACTGGGGAACTCCAGCTACACAGGTTCAGCACTCGTTGAGCACTTGTTTAAGCAGCAGAAAAAGCACACGTTCAGCACACGTTGAGCGCTTGTTTAAGCAGCAGAAAAAGCATACGTTCAGCACACGTTGAGCGCTTGTTTAAGGAGCTAAAAAGCACATGTAAAGCACCTCTTCATCGCGTAGCAGCAAATATATTTACACTTTTATTTATTTTCTATATTTTTTTAATTTTATTTATTTTATGGTTTTAAAATGTTGGCTTGGGGGTTCCCGGTCCTATCGGAGTTCTTGGCACCACCTCGCTAGTAACTGGGGTCTGCGTTGCCTTCTTTTTAGTGCAGCTTAGATTCTTTACGCAGCGCATTGCCTTCTGCAGCGCCTTTTCGGGAGGCACCGAGGGCTCCACCAGAGCGATTGCATCTAGTATTGAAAAAAAATTAGTTTTAAAAATAGAACGAGACAAGAATAAACACGAGTGACCGACAATCGTTACTTGCAAGTTTTATTTATAAATAAAAAACTGTTATTTTTGGCATTAAAAGTAAAAGTCCCAGAAGTCGTTTAAAAATTTAAATTACAATTAATAGTTACTTTTCGCTCGAAAAAAAACGAACTTATTAGACCTTCAATTTTTTTTGATTCTGGAACAAGTTTTAAAATCAAACATCTCCTATTTTTGTTCCTTTGGAAGTTTGCACTTAATAAGATTTTTAAATTCTTTCACAGATTTATTCATTTGCTTATTTATATGCACCATTTGTTGTTTTTCACGTCAAAAATTAATATTTTTCACAGCTATTTTTTTTCCGCCACGTGCTTTCTTTGGGAATCTTGTATTTTCCTTATTTTTAATATAGATTATTTTTTTTCACTCTCACTGTTTAAAAAATTATTGGTCTGCGACAGACTTACCTGGGAATCGTTTCTCTATCACTTAAAAACTACTTATTTATTTAATATATTAAAGTTAATTGCTTGTACTTGTGCTTGTACTTCTAACTCCTACACATAAATAAATGCAAGTGAAAAAGACGAAAAAAGGCGCGTGCCTTCCAGAAAAACAACAAGCAACAAAAAAAAACGGTTCCGCCAATCCGTTGTTGCTCTGTTTTTTTGGCATGTCCCGTTTGTTCTATGCACCTTTCATTGCACATAGAAGCTGGGTATTTATAGACATATCCGACTATGCAAATCGTTATATAAAAATATATTTTTAAAACTTCACATATCTATAAATAATATTAATAAACATAAAAATTTTTTTTTAAGAAATACATGTATTTTAAAGCCCACACCAATTATTTTAATTGGTTGTTGCATTTTTCCAGCTGAGACATGGCGAGACAGGGAGAGCCCAAAAGTACTTTTTGTGCGTTCTCTTTGCGGACCCCTACTGAGAGCGCGTCTCTTTGCCGCCGTTGCGTACAGCTCATGATACAATTACTGAAGGTAGTCCCGTCGGCAAAATCTCGTCTCTACAATGAGTGCGAGTGAGAGGGACTCGCCCAGTAAGTGCGAGCGAATCGATAATTGAGCGTGTGGATTAACCCTTAGATGGTGCGTGGGGCTTTAAGTTGCGTGTTGTAATAAAAAGAGTTGAAGGTTTTTTTTATAGTTTAATTTTTAATAATTTAGAATTTGACAACAGGCGTTGTTTTTGTTTTTGGCTTGCAAGCCGTTTGTTGAGGTTCTTAATTCTAAAATATATTCTAATCTTAAAATAAAACTTTTTTATATCTAAATTAATATTTACATTTTCCGCTGATCTTAATAATATTTGCTTAACATTTTTGGTTTTTTGAAAATCATCATTAACAAAGACTAAAAATAGTTGCTCCAATTTTTTTAGTTTTTCTATAAACTGGACAGACGGTCATTTTTGCATAAGGGTTAAAATTGCCAAGAAAATGGTCCGCAGACGTGCTCTCGCGTCAAGCAACGAACATGCACTGAAGCCGAACACGACCGCTTCGTGAGCCGACGGGACTACCTTGTATAATTCTACCATGGTACAGCCAAAGACCATAGAATAACAAGATGCGTAACAGCCATACAACTGAATGTACGGCAAAATTTTTGGTGTGGATTTTCGATGTGGATTTTCGATCTTGCTTGTGTGCGTTGTCTGTGTAAAGCTCTTTGGTTGTGTTGGTGAATCATTTCGTGTGGTCTGCTGCAATAAGGGCTCAATGTCGCATTTGACTAACGCAAGGTGTCAAAGGCCTGTAGGCCAGGGGTCTAGTCGCTCAACCACGGAATTGCAGGTTGGAGTTCAACTCCGACTGGGGACGACTTTTTTTTTTTTATGCAGCCGGTCTTTTATTTAAACAATTAAATTAAATTAAACCTCAAGCCAATATTTTGTAGGTTATATTGCTAAGGAATCAAACAACTGCAAAAGATGTGAAGCGATTATTTTAAAACAGGGAAAAATGTTAAATTCGCCTTCCAAAATTTTTATTGCAGAAAAAAATTTCTGTAACGATTCGGACTTTGGAAAGTTAAGTGCTTCTTCAGATATATTTTTTAATGTATGTAAAATACGTATCAAGGTTTTTGAAAACATTTTTAATAACAATAAAAACAAGAACACAATAAACAGTTTATAATGAGTAAATGTGTAACGTGTACTGGAGAAAGCGATTTTTCAGCGGTTTGATGAAAATGATAAGTGCTATTCACATAAAATGCTTATGTTAGATAAATTGATTAGAGTTTTGCTGTATAAACATTGTAAGTGGCAAGACTCCCCAGACAAATGTAAAACTAGCAGCTAAATATACTTCGTCATAAATAAATAAATATCTGGGTATCTTTGAACAGTAAAGCTCAAATCTATTTATTGAACATTTGCATTTTATATGGAAAGCACTCACCATATTCATCAAAATATAATGAAAAATCCTTTTCTCGAGTACACACTTTGATTCAAAGTAAATTGCTTATTGTGTTCATGTTTTTATTGTTATTAGATATTTTATTAAAACCTTTGATATGTAATTTACCCAAAATAAAATATATCTATTGGAGCGATTAATTCCTAAAGTCCAAGTTGGTACATCTAAAATAACATAAAAAAAACTTAAAAAAAAGTAAGAAAAACTAAAAAAAAATAAAAAACAAAAAATAAATAAAAAAACTAAAAAATCTATTTGTAAAAAACTAAAAAAAATAAAAAAACAAAAAAAATCTATTTGTGAAAAATTAAAAAAATAAAACAACAAAAAATAAATTTAAAAAACTAAAAAATCTATCAAAAATATTTTTAAAAAAAAATTGTCAAAAAAGTACAGCTAAAAAAATATTAAAATAAAAAAAAAAATATAAAAAAATATTAAGTTGAATCCAGCCTCAGAGTGGACTCGAACATGGAATTCAAATCCATTATCCGCGGGTCACCAACATACGCAGAGCGCCACAGCCCGCTTATAAGTCGCTTGAGCAATGCGTCTTTTAGATCGATTCCTTTTCGTCAACATAATTCAAGAATCGACAATTGAGACAAAAATTGGATTTTGACTTTTTCACAGCGCGGAGTGTCGTGAGCGAGATAGCAAGAGAGAGGGAGAGAGAAGGAAGCAAAGCAACGGCATTCTAAAAATAGATTCCTATACGTGTAAGGGTTGCTTTGCAAAAATGAGCCCGCCTGTGTACATTTTTTTACTCCTAGTTACGCATCTTGTTATTCTATGGTCTTTGGTACAGCTCTACCGGCGTCGCTGGCTGCTCTGCCGACGTCGCAGTCGACTTCGTGATGATTGGGCGCATATACTCAATTGTGCAACTCCAGGGTCATTACACTCATAAACCGCAAAGTTTCACCATATACAATTTGCAGCAATATAGACGCCGGTAATTTCAAGAGAGGAGTTTGGTCTCTCTCCTCTCACTCTCATTTTGTCTACGTCTTCCCCTCACGTCCCTCGTCTGCAACCACAGAACCGAGATTGATTTTAGTTCGGAATACTAATATCGACATCGCTTCCGTCATGAAACCAAAAAGAACAAGGAAGAACGCTATAGTCGAGTACCTCAACTATCAGATACCCGTTACTCAGCTAAAGGGATCAAAGGGAAATGGAGACATGCAAGCAGCAAGGCGAGATTGAAATGCGCCACCTACCGGCGGTAGACAGATTTAAGCGTAATGGCGTAAGAGTGGGCGTGGCAAATTTTTTTTGGATTAACCGATAGGTATTGACGAGACCAATACATTTCAGTTAAAATTTTTTATCTAGCATGAATAATGTGGGCGCCACAGGTTTGGGGGGCTTGTGGGCGTTAGAGTGAGTGAGCGTTAAAGTGGGCGTGACAAACTTTTTTGGGTCAATCGATAGGTATTGATGATAACAAAACATTTCAGTTAAAATTTTTATTCTAGCACCAAAAATGTAGGAGCCCCAGTTTTGGGCGGTTTGTGGGCGTTAGAGTGGGGGTGGCACTCTGCTGAAACAAACTTGCGCTGCGTAAGAAACTCAGGAATCTGCACGCCAAATCTCAATAGCCTAGCTTTTATAGTTTCTGAGAGCTCAGCGTTCATCCGGACAGACAGACGGACATGGCTAGATCGACTCGGCTAGTGATCCTGATCAATATATACACTTTATGGGGTCGGAAACGCTTCCTTCTGCCTGTTACATACTATCCGACGAATCTAGTATTCCCTTTTACTCTACGAGTAACGGGTATAAATATATATATTGCATCTAAAGGGTGAAACTATAGCGGATTGGCCGTATAAAAACGGAGGAACAAAAACTTACAAAATTAGAACAATTCAAAGGTCTCAAAGAGGAGATCAACAACGGGAGCTGTAGGCATTCCCTCGCCCCTCCAAAGAGACGAAACAACGTAAGGGGAGCTATAGGTTAGCAGCAGCGGTAGCGGCGACGGCAACAACGACAACAACGAAAGCCAACGACGACAGCATATATATAAGAAATGTGAGTAGGCTTTTTGTCTGAACTGTTCGCCAATAAAAAACATATTCGGGAAATAAATTCGACGGTGTTCAACAGTGGGAACATTATTAATTCCCTCGAATGACATTTTTACCTTTTAATTTATAAAATTAAATAATAATTAAAACACCAAATATTTTCCTTCAAAAATTTAAATGAAATATATTAAAATTTTTAACTTTTGTATTTAGTTGTCAATAAATAAAACGATAAATTTCAAAGACAAAAATATTAAAAAGCTCTTAATTGAATTTTTTAGCACCTATAAAAACCGTCTGATACGATTCATTTTGTTTTTGTACGCCGGGGGTAGCGGGGTACGGCGCTGGCGGAATGGCGTGGGAGGCGACGCGGGAACTGGCGGCGTCGGCGGGAACTGTTGAACGCGCTGGGCTGGGCTTCGGCGTAGGGCTGCTGGTGCGGCTGGCGGGCGTCGGATGCGGCGATCTGCCTGGTGGCTGTAAGGGAGAAAACACACGCTGCGCGAAGTGCCCCTTAACCGAAAAGAAGTTACGCACAAAAGTTAACTGGTAATAGTAGGCGGGGTTGCGACCGCGGCTTACTTCTATTGAACTCCAAAATCGAACTAACTAAGTCTAAGCTCCGCTCTGCGCTCCAAAGCGCAGGGGAGACTTCATGGAGGGAGCTGGAGACAGCGCAGGAGAGAGGTGCAGCTGGATAGCGGGGCCGGTTCAGATTCGCCGGACAGTGGGCCTGAACAGTTTTTGTTTTATTGCCGTTGGAAAAAAAAATAAATTGTATTGAAAATAAATTCTTCGGCAACTCTTGGTCTATCAAACCCATGAAACCTTTTCAAATACGAGCTCATGTATAGAAAAACAGAGACGTTTCATCGGACGAGGAAATTCTCGCAGAATATAAGAAGCTGTTGGAAGCAAAAGTAGCGAAAGAAAAACCACAGCAAGATCAGGAAACTGAGGCAGGTTGTAACCCATCTACTAGTAGGGTAGCACTTATTCGAGACAGTGCTCTCAACGTCACTAATCCAACAGCAACAGGCACTAAAAATGCAGGCAGAACAAATTTCGAGTATGGAGGCCGGCATAGCCGGTGCACTCCAAAAACAACAGGAGCTATTTGATAAAAAATTAGCCGCAGTTATATGGGAGTTGAACTCGTTTAAGGTTTGTTATCTTTAACCTTAAACGAGTTCAACTCCCATATCCCACAATCCCACAAATTCAAACATTTCCAGAAATCGAAACCAGAGATACAGTGTAATGAGCCCCTTGACATGGTCAAGTCAATCCTAGAGTTTGACGGCAAGCAGGAAAATTACGTTTCCTGGAGGCAAACCGCCACCGCAGCTAATAAAGTATTCGAACCTTATGACTGCAGTAGCCGACATTATCAAGCTGTTGGGATACTAAAAAATAAAGTAAGGGGACCAGCAGCTGCTGTATTATCCTCTTTTAACACAGTATTTAATGTTTATGCCATACTGGCACACCTAGACTTTACGTACGCGGATGAAACTCCGAAGCATGTAATTAAGCAAGAAATGAGTCTGTCGAGACAGGGGGAACTACCCCTGCTCAAATACTATGACGAAATAGAACGGAAGGTAACGCTTTTTACTAACAAAACAATTTTGACGCATGACGCATCCGCAGCGGCCGTCTTAAATGAACAACACAGAATAGACGTTTTGCATGCATTCATATCTGGTTTAAAAAAATCTCTGTAAATAGCCGGGACACAGCCACGGGACTTGCCTTCGGCATTAGCGCTAGCGCAAGAAGCTGAATCAAGTAACGAAAGAAGTGTCTTTGCAGCCACTTTCGCCCGTCACAACGATGAGAAAACTTATAGGCCGAACAACCAGCGACAAGCGGGTTGGAAAAATTCCCAGGCACACTACGAACAGAACCAACACTCAGGGACAATTAAAAAAGCCCCTCACTTCGTTAGGACCCAAAGGGGAGCCGACAACCAAAATGGTTATTTTAGACATAGACCGCACAATAACGCAGGGAATACTCAGGGTCAGCCAGCACCAGAGCCGGTGGAGGTCGACACCTCCTCCAGGTTTAAACAACCCACAGCATGGCGAAAAGGGCAGTCAGCGCGGTTTCAACAAAAAATAAACTTCATGCCGGACTACGAAGATTATGACTCCGTTGCTCAGGCCTGTGCCACCGAAATAGAAGATGAGCTGCACACAGAAGACTCCTGTAATTTTTTAGGGTAAGATTCCTGATCCCTTACATAACACAAACACAGGTAGGAAATAAAATTACTAGTAGATACAGGCACTTCAAAAAATTATATTACTCCAATCCCGGGGCTGAAATGCATCGTGGCAGCGGAGAAACGCTTCCCAGTGGAGTCCATCCGTGGTTTCACTAAAATAGACAAAAAATGTCTAGTTTCAGTGTTTAACGTAAAAACACCCTTTTTCATGTTAAATAACCTTAGAGACTTTGAAGGTATTATCGGGCTCGACTTGCTTAAACAAGTAAATGCGAAACTCGATTTTACCGGCAATGTCCTGCACACAAACAACGGAAACGAAAAGATCCGGTTCACTAAGGTAGAAAACGTCAACTTTATTAAAATTGATGATGAGGACGTTCCCTTGGCAATTAAAGCCACTTTTAATAAAATGATTGTAAAAAATCAAAAAGCCTTCGCCGATCCAGACGAAGCACTGCCATTTAACACAAACACAATCACTACAATAAAAACTTACGGGGAGCCGGTATACTCCAAGTCATACCCGCTCTCCATGGGTGTAACCGAATTCGTCAATGCAGAAGTTAAACAACTTCTTGCGTACGGCGTGATAAGGCCATCCAGGTCCCCCTATAAAACAACCCTACCTGGGTTGTGGATAAAAAAGGGACAGACCAAAATGGGGTAAGGAAGAAGCGATTAGTTATCGACTTCAGGAAGTTAAATCAGAAAACCGTAGATGATAGATATCCTATCCCTACAATATCGACAATACTGTCGAACATGGGCGAGTCACATTTTTAATGAAGCTTGATCTCAAATCGGGTTTTTTCCAGATAGAGCTAGCAGAAAAAGACAGGGAAAAGACAGCATTTTCTATAAACAACGGCAAATTCGAATTTTGTAGACTGCCATTCGGACTTATAAATGCCCCAAGCATCTTCCAAAGGGCCATTGACGACGTCCTTAGAGAAGGAATCTCTAAGTTACGCTACGTGTACATAGATGACGTTATAATTTTCTCGAAAACAAAGGAGGGCCACGTTAGAGACGTGGATTGGGTCTTAACGAAACTCTTAGAAGCAGGCATGAGAGTATCCCAAGAGAAATCAAAGCTCTTTAAAAAGAGCGTTAAATACTTGGTGTTCATAGTGTCACAAGTGGGGCTTCGAACTTCACCAGAAAAGGTAAAAGCCATTCAAGAATTTCCCCCACCAAAAACGCTCTGCGACCTCAGATCCTTTCTGGGGCTAGCAAGCTACTACAGGTGTTTCATAAAAAACTTTGCGACCTCGGAAGACCTTGACATCAATATGAACAAAGAACAGAGAGAAACGTTTGACAGACTGAGAGAAATCTTGGCATCAGAGGACATTTTGCTCTCATACCCAGACCTTAAGAGGCAATTCGATTTAACAACGGATGCGTTAGGCTTTGATCTAGGGGCGGTACTATCTCAAGATGGCCGCCCAATCACAATGAAATCACGTGCCCTGCGTGACAGCGAAAAGAATTACGCAACCAACGAGCGAGAGATCCTCGCCATTGTTTGGGCACTAAAAAACGTCTGGAATTATTTATACAGAGTAAAGGGCTGGCAGATCTTTACCGATCACCAGCCACTTACATTTGCCGTCTCGGACAAAAATCCTAACGCAAAGCTGAAGCGCTGGAAGGGGATTATTGACGATCATGGCGCAAAACTGGTTTATAAACCAGGCAAAAAAAATCTCGAGCAGACGTATTGTCTCGCTAGACCATAAACGCCCTAGAGGACGTACAAGAATCAGATGCAGCCACCATACTATCGATACAATTGACAACACAGCAAACTGTTTCCGAAATCAAATAATAATTGAGGATGCAAACAGTTTCTCGGTGGACACATTCATCTTATTTAAGAGCAAAGTTAGGCACATAATTAGCACCCCCAACCGGGAAAATCTACTAAATGTATTACAAGATGTAGTAAACACTGAGGTAGTAAACGCAATACATTGCTCCCTACCAACCTTGGCGTTTATCCAACACCGACTAGTCGAGTCGTTCCCTAGCACCTCATTCAAGTACACGAAAAGCTTTGTACAGGACATAATGGACACAACCGAGCAGAGGGAAATCGCTATAACAGAACACAACAGGGCTCAAAGAGCAGCAAAAGAGAACGTGAAACAAATCCTTAGGGAATGCTTTTTTCCAAAAATGCTTCGGCTAGCAACGGAAATAACCTCGAACCCATGGAAATAGTTCACTCAAAGTCGGCAGAATTCGAGAGAGGAACTAGTAGGAAGATTAAACAGGCCCAGGAAAAGTCCCTCAACCATTTAAACAAAGATCGGACTTATAAAGACTATCGGGTCGGTGAAAGGGTTTTCCTAAAAGCAAATAAACGATTAGGAAACAAGCTCTCACCACTATGTTCTGAAGAAGTTATTGAAGCAGACCTGGGGACCACGGTCCTAGTTAAGGGGAGGGTGGTCCACAAGTACATCTACGCTTACCGTCTTCGCTAGACTCCTGACCTTTTTTTATACATCTTACACTTTCAATACTTAACAAATAAAAATTTCTTCCTTTATTATTTTATATTTTCTAGGCTAGGAAAATACATTTTAATTTGGGCTCTAACGGCTGTCAGAACGGACGCGACAGTAAAACTGAATGACTACACGAACGCGGACTACATCCCAATAGAGGACTTTGACATTGTAGTCTGCGAATCTTACGGATACTTACAACACGCAACAAACATGACGACCTACGATATTGTAGCAATGTATGTTCCTTGAGTTTTGTTTTTAAATATTGGAATGCGTTTTGGCATTCATCTGTCCATTCAAAAGGAACATTCTTTTACATAATCTTGTTATGTGCCGTGAATATTCGTCGAGATTTTTTATGAAACGCCTATAATAATTGCAAAATGCTACGAAACGTCTAGCGCTGTCCGCATTGTGCGGCTTAGGGTAATAGGCACTAAAAATGCAGGCAGAACAAATTTCGAGTATGGAGGCCGGCATAGCCGGTGCACTCCAAAAACAACAGGAGCTATTTGATAAAAAATTAGCCGCAGTTATATGGGAGTTGAACTCGTTTAAGGTTAAAGATAACATCCCACAAATTCAAACATTTCCAGAAATCGAAACCAGAGATACAGTGTAATGAGCCCCTTGACATGGTCAAGTCAATCCTAGAGTTTGACGGCAAGCAGGAAAATTACGTTTCCTGGAGGCAAACCGCCACCGCAGCTAATAAAGTATTCGAACCTTATGACTGCAGTAGCCGACATTATCAAGCTGTTGGGATACTAAAAAATAAAGTAAGGGGACCAGCAGCTGCTGTATTATCCTCTTTTAACACAGTATTTAATGTTTATGCCGTACTGGCACACCTAGACTTTACGTACGCGGATGAAACTCCGAAGCATGTAATTAAGCAAGAAATGAGTCTGTCGAGACAGGGGGAACTACCCCTGCTCAAATACTATGACGAAATAGAACGGAAGGTAACGCTTTTTACTAACAAAACAATTTTGACGCATGACGCATCCGCAGCGGCCGTCTTAAATGAACAACACAGAATAGACGTTTTGCATGCATTCATATCTGGTTTAAAAAAATCTCTGTAAATAGCCGGGACACAGCCACGGGACTTGCCTTCGGCATTAGCGCTAGCGCAAGAAGCTGAATCAAGTAACGAAAGAAGTGTCTTTGCAGCCACTTTCGCCCGTCACAACGATGAGAAAACTTATAGGCCGAACAACCAGCGACAAGCGGGTTGGAAAAATTCCCAGGCACACTACGAACAGAACCAACACTCAGGGACAATTAAAAAAGCCCCTCACTTCGTTAGGACCCAAAGGGGAGCCGACAACCAAAATGGTTATTTTAGACATAGACCGCACAATAACGCAGGGAATACTCAGGGTCAGCCAGCACCAGAGCCGGTGGAGGTCGACACCTCCTCCAGGTTTAAACAACCCACAGCATGGCGAAAAGGGCAGTCAGCGCGGTTTCAACAAAAAATAAACTTCATGCCGGACTACGAAGATTATGACTCCGTTGCTCAGGCCTGTGCCACCGAAATAGAAGATGAGCTGCACACAGAAGACTCCTGTAATTTTTTAGGGTAAGATTCCTGATCCCTTACATAACACAAACACAGGTAGGAAATAAAATTACTAGTAGATACAGGCACTTCAAAAAATTATATTACTCCAATCCCGGGGCTGAAATGCATCGTGGCAGCGGAGAAACGCTTCCCAGTGGAGTCCATCCGTGGTTTCACTAAAATAGACAAAAAATGTCTAGTTTCAGTGTTTAACGTAAAAACACCCTTTTTCATGTTAAATAACCTTAGAGACTTTGAAGGTATTATCGGGCTCGACTTGCTTAAACAAGTAAATGCGAAACTCGATTTTACCGGCAATGTCCTGCACACAAACAACGGAAACGAAAAGATCCGGTTCACTAAGGTAGAAAACGTCAACTTTATTAAAATTGATGATGAGGACGTTCCCTTGGCAATTAAAGCCACTTTTAATAAAATGATTGTAAAAAATCAAAAAGCCTTCGCCGATCCAGACGAAGCACTGCCATTTAACACAAACACAATCACTACAATAAAAACTTACGGGGAGCCGGTATACTCCAAGTCATACCCGCTCTCCATGGGTGTAACCGAATTCGTCAATGCAGAAGTTAAACAACTTCTTGCGTACGGCGTGATAAGGCCATCCAGGTCCCCCTATAAAACAACCCTACCTGGGTTGTGGATAAAAAAGGGACAGACCAAAATGGGGTAAGGAAGAAGCGATTAGTTATCGACTTCAGGAAGTTAAATCAGAAAACCGTAGATGATAGATATCCTATCCCTACAATATCGACAATACTGTCGAACATGGGCGAGTCACATTTTTAATGAAGCTTGATCTCAAATCGGGTTTTTTCCAGATAGAGCTAGCAGAAAAAGACAGGGAAAAGACAGCATTTTCTATAAACAACGAACTTATAAATGCCCCAAGCATCTTCCAATGGGCCATTGACGACGTCCTTAGAGAAGGAATTTCTAAGTTATGCTACGTGTACATAGATGACGTTATAATTTTCTCGAAAACAAAGGAGGGCCACGTTAGAGACGTGGATTGGGTCTTAACGAAACTCTTAGAAGCAGGCATGAGAGTATCCCAAGAGAAATCAAAGTTCTTTAAAAAGAGCGTTAAATACTTGGAGTTCATAGTGTCACAAGTGGGGCTTCGAACTTCACCTGAAAAGGTAAAAGCCATTCAAGAATTTCCCCCACCAAAAACGCTCTGCGACCTCAGATCCTTTCTGGGGCTAGCAAGCTACTACAGGTGTTTCATAAAAAACTTTGCGACCTCGGAAGACCTTGACATCAATATGAACAAAGAACAGAGAGAAACGTTTGACAGACTGAGAGAAATCTTGGCATCAGAGGACGTTTTGCTCTCATACACAGACCTTAAGAGGCCATTCGGCTTAACAACGGATGCGTTAGGTCTTGATCTAGGGGCGGTACTATCTCAAGATGGCCGCCCAATCACAATGAAATCACGTGCCCTGCGTGACAGCGAAAAGAATTACGCAACCAACGAGCGAGAGATCCTCGCCATTGTTTGGGCACTAAAAAACGTCTGGAATTATTTATACAGAGTAAAGGGCTGGCAGATCTTTACCGATCACCAGCCACTTACATTTGCCGTCTCGGACAAAAATCCTAACGCAAAGCTGAAGCGCTGGAAGGGGATTATTGACGATCATGGCGCAAAACTGGTTTATAAACCAGGCAAAAAAAATCTCGAGCAGACGTATTGTCTCGCTAGACCATAAACGCCCTAGAGGACGTACAAGAATCAGATGCAGCCACCATACTATCGATACAATTGACAACACAGCAAACTGTTTCCGAAATCAAATAATAATTGAGGATGCAAACAGTTTCTCGGTGGACACATTCATCTTATTTAAGAGCAAAGTTAGGCACATAATTAGCACCCCCA
This sequence comes from Drosophila subpulchrella, assembly GCF_014743375.2. Taxonomy (NCBI): domain Eukaryota; kingdom Metazoa; phylum Arthropoda; class Insecta; order Diptera; family Drosophilidae; genus Drosophila; species Drosophila subpulchrella. The sequence goes on along the minus strand of NW_023665585.1, from coordinate 1,899,683 downwards.
ACCGGGAAAATCTACTAAATGTATTACAAGATGTAGTAAACACTGAGGTAGTAAACGCAATACATTGCTCCCTACCAACCTTGGCGTTTATCCAACACCGACTAGTCGAGTCGTTCCCTAGCACCTCATTCAAGTACACGAAAAGCTTTGTACAGGACATAATGGACACAACCGAGCAGAGGGAAATCGCTATAACAGAACACAACAGGGCTCAAAGAGCAGCAAAAGAGAACGTGAAACAAATCCTTAGGGAATGCTTTTTTCCAAAAATGCTTCGGCTAGCAACGGAAATAACCTCGAACCCATGGAAATAGTTCACTCAAAGTCGGCAGAATTCGAGAGAGGAACTAGTAGGAAGATTAAACAGGCCCAGGAAAAGTCCCTCAACCATTTAAACAAAGATCGGACTTATAAAGACTATCGGGTCGGTGAAAGGGTTTTCCTAAAAGCAAATAAACGATTAGGAAACAAGCTCTCACCACTATGTTCTGAAGAAGTTATTGAAGCAGACCTGGGGACCACGGTCCTAGTTAAGGGGAGGGTGGTCCACAAGTACATCTACGCTTACCGTCTTCGCTAGACTCCTGACCTTTTTTTATACATCTTACACTTTCAATACTTAACAAATAAAAATTTCTTCCTTTATTATTTTATATTTTCTAGGCTAGGAAAATACATTTTAATTTGGGCTCTAACGGCTGTCAGAACGGACGCGACAGTAAAACTGAATGACTACACGAACGCGGACTACATCCCAATAGAGGACTTTGACATTGTAGTCTGCGAATCTTACGGATACTTATAACACGCAACAAACATGACGACCTACGATATTGTAGCAATGTATGTTCCTTGAGTTTTGTTTTTAAATATTGGAATGCGTTTTGGCATTCATCTGTCCATTCAAAAGGAACATTCTTTTACATAATCTTGTTATGTGCCGTGAATATTCGTCGAGATTTTTTATGAAACGCCTATAATAATTGCAAAATGCTACGAAACGTCTAGCGCTGTCCGCATTGTGCGGCTTAGGGTAATTCATAATGACGTCATATTCCTTTATCTTTGCATTTATGACCGAAAAAAGTCACCTCATGCATAAAAAATTAACATTTTTCTGGATGTAATTTTAGATTGTATCATACTCTGAAATGAATTAGGCGCTATTATTAATCCGAAAGGTAATCACGTGAAGCGATACAAGCCATTGCTCGTTGAAAATGACGTAATATCTCTTGAACTTTTTTCGAGTTCTCTTTGATGAAATCCTGACATTAAGTCAAGGCATGAAAAATATTTTGCTCGTCCTAGTTGATCCAAAGTATCATCAATTAAAAAAATTGCAACGCCCACCTTTACGCCCACAAACCGCTCACAAGCTTCAAAAAATCGTAAATATGAACGTGGATATCTCGGAAACTATCAAAGATAGAGAATTGGGATCTCAGACCGTAGCCTTGTACGCAGCGCAAGTTTGTTACGCGAATATGCCACGCCCACTCTAACGCCCACAAACCGCCCAAGCCTGTGGCGACCACAATTTTCATGCTAGATAAAAAATTTTAACTGAAAAGTATTGGTCTCGTCAATACCCATAGATTGATATAAGAAAAAAATTTGCCATGTCCACTATAACGCCCATGACGCTTCAATCTGTCTACCGCCTGTAGGTGGCGCATTTCAATCTCGCTTTGCTGCTTGCATATCTCCATTTCCCTTTGATCCCTTTAGCTGAGTAGCTGATATCTGATAGTCGAGGTACTCGACTATAGCGTTCTTCCTTGTTATACCCGTTACTCGTAGAGTAAAAGGGTATACTAGATTCGTCGGAAAGTATGTAACAGGCAGAAGGAAGCGTTTCCGACCCCATAAAGTATATATATTCTTGATCAGGATCACAAGCCGAGTCGATCTAGCCATGTCCGTCTGTCCGTCTGTCTGTCTGTCCGGATGAACGCTGAGATCTTGGAAACTATAAGAGCTAGGCTATTGAGATTTGGCGTGCAGATTCCTGAGCTTCTTACGCAGCGCAAGTTTGCTTCAGTAGAGCGCCACGCCCACTCTAACGCCCACAAACCGCCCAAAACTGTGGCTCCTACAGTTTTGATGCTAGAACAAAAATTTTAACTGAAATGTATTGTTCTTATCAATACCTACCGATTGACCTAAAAAATAGTTTGCCACGCCCACTTTAACGCCCACAAACCGCCCACAAACTTCAAAAAATCGTAAATATGAACGCGGATATCTCGGAAAATATCAAAGATAGAGAAACGGGATTTCAGATTTAGATTTCGTAGGCTTGAGCGCAGCGCAAGTTTGTTACGCGAATATGCCACGCCCACTCTAACGCCCACAAACCGCCCAAGTCTGTGGCGCCCACAATTTTCATGCTACATAAAAAATTTTAACTGAAATGTATTGGTCTCGTCAATACCTATCGATTGACCCAAAAAAAACTTTGCCACGCCCACTCTAACGCCCACAACGCTTAAATCTGTCTACCGCCGGTAGGTGGCGCATTTGCTGCTTGCATAACTCCATTTTCCTTTGGTCCCTTTAGCTGAGTAACGGATATCTGATAGTCGAGGTACTCGACTATAGCGTTCTTCCTTGTTTTTTATTAATTTGACGATAGTCAATCACTAACCGCCATTTCTTTTGTTCTGAACCTGTTGGTTGTTTTTTTAGGAACAAGTAATAATGGGCTATTATATTCAGATACAGATAGTTCAACAATCCCGTCGGTGATCAAGTTTCCAACTTGTTTCTGTATTTCGTTCACCTGACTGTGTGAGCTTCTGTAATTTTTTATGTTCACTGGTTCATAATCTTTTAATCTCAGTTTTTGTTTATAAAATGTATTTATGTCAATGGTTCGGTTTCCAATCCGAATATATCATTATATTGGGTGCATAAGCTTAAAAGCTGTGATTTGTTGTTGAGGAAAGTTTTATGAAAGATGAGATAATACGGATTTTTCTCTATTTTCCAGATTAGTTTTGACTACTTCGTAGTTCGAAAGTGATTCATATGCTAAATTATTTGTACTGACTACTTGATCTTTATTTGTTGTATTGAGTAGTTTTATAAAAGCGTTTTTAGATGTTGCTTGGTACTTGCTACGTAAATACCATGCCTAATTTCTTGATTTAGAATCAATACATTGTCTTCTTTTGAATTAAGTTGAATTTTTCTAGAAACTTGGGATCTTGCTGGCAGAAGTTTTGGGTTGTTGCCAGAACTGTATGTTATTGGAACATAAATTGGAAATTTTAAGTTATTAGGTCTAATTATAACCCAATCTTCAGATGGCTTGAAGTCTAATTGACAGTTGTATTTTTTAATAAAATCGATTCCTAATATGCCATCACAAGGAATAGCGAATTTTAAACCCACGATAAGAAAATCGTGTTGGATTATGTACTTAGTGGTCTGTATCTCAATAGAAGTTAACCCCTTTGATTTGGTTACCTCTTGACTTATTCCTTTTATGTACATGATATAATTATCTTTTATGTCTTGAAAGACATCAGATTTCTCTTTTACTATTGAAATGTCTGGACCTGTGCCTACTAAAAAGACAAGTTCTTTTCCTATAGCCACATGGTTGAATGATACAAATGTGTTCTGACTGAGATTAACGGTATGAACCCTTGCATTTTCTACTGTTGAGTATATAAAGGGTTTTGTGAGTTTCCCGATGTGTTATTGGTTACTCGGACATTACTTGGGTTGTTATTGTTGTGGCCTCGACTCGAGTTTGAAAGGACCTCTTTACTTTCCTCTATATTGGAATATATATTGGAATATTGGTAATATAGGAAAGTGATTGCCTGTCCGGTTGATTCTGTGCAACTATTTACAATCTTGGATACGGAATCATTCATAGTATTGAAGGTACCAGCTTGCATGATAAGTTTTACCTTATCGATTGTGCAATTTTAAGTCATTGCTTTGACTCCATGTTGAGTGGAATAACTTCTGGCTAACTCTAGGGGTAAGCCGTCTGTTATACAAGGTGAGTTCCAAAGTAAACAGGACTTTTTGAATCTAGCGCCCTCTAGTGGCGCCATCTATATGTCAACTGGATCGTTAGAATCTGCTATCGTTTATCGACTTCCAGTAAAAATTTCATGACATTTCATCTATTGGAAGTGAGGTTATTGCGTTTTAAGTGTCAGTATGTTTTTGTCATCGGTGCGAAAATGAGCTTCGAACAAAGAGCCAACATTAAATCTTGTTTTAAAATTGGTAAAACTTTTACCGAAACGTTTCAATTGATGAAACAAGTTTATGGCGATGATTGCCTATCCCGTAGCAGAGTGCACGACTGGTTTCAACGTTTTCAAAGTGGTTATGAGGACATAAATGACGATGACACCGAAAATTCCATCGAAACTGTGCGTGAATTCATAAAAAATCAGCCAAAATCATCATTGAAATTCATGGAAATAGAATTGAACATCTCGAAAACATCGATTTATCGCATTTTGACCGAACATTTGGGCTTACGAAAGGTGTGTGCACGGTTTGTTCCGCACAAATTGACTGACGTCCAAAAATTGCTCAGAATTCAACATTCGAAGGACATCATTAAAGAGGCAAAAAAAGACCCGAACTTCCTTTACAAGATTGTGACTGGTGACGAAACGTGGTGTTTTCAATATGACGGAGCCGAAACCCAAAAAATCGAGCCTGGAGAAGTCAAAAGTGAGGACAATGCTGATTTGTTTGCATGATTCCAAGGGTATTGTCCACAAAGAATTTGTTCCACCCGGCCAAAACGTTAATGCGGTATTCTACCTTGGTGTTTTGAAGCGTTTGGTGCGCCGTGTTCGACGTGTTCGGCCCGAATATCGCGAAGATGGAAGTTGGCGTTTGTTGCACGATAATGCGCCGTCTCATCGATCGACGCTTGTGTCCGACTATTTGACCAAAAATCACATATTAACCATCAACCACTCCCCTTATTCACCTGATATGGCACCGTGCGACTTCTACCTTTTCGAAAAAATACATTTGCTGATGAAAGGAAAGCGTTATGCAGACGTAGAGGCCATTCAAAAGGCTTGCACCGGCATACTGTCGGCCATACCGGGCAACGAGCTACAACACTCGTTCGACATGCTTTTGGACCGTGCAAAACGCTGTATTAAAGCAGAAGGAGACTATTTTGAATAAAATAAATTGATTTTGCCGAAAACACTATTTGTTCTGTCTTTTTTTTAAAAGTCCTGTTTACTTTGGAACTCACCTTGTATGCACCTTTTAAAGCTTTTGTCATCTGCTCAACCTCTAGTATGTACTGGCTAGCAGTTTAATTGCTTTGCTGTAGGTTCATCAGTTTTGCTGACAATACTTCTACAGTTTCGCCTTTGACGTTGCTTTTTTATCTGGAAATGACTACAGTTACTGTTGTTTCATTTTCGATTAGATTTCTGGCGACACCTTTTAGCCTTGTTATACCCGTATTGTTTTCATCAACACCTATCGATTGACCCAAAAAAAAAAAGGTTGCCACGCCCACTTTATCGCCCACAAACCGCCCACAACCTTCAAAAAATCGTAAGTATGAACGTGGATACCTCGGAAACTATTAAAGATAGATAATTGGGATCTCAGATTAAGATTCCGTAGCCTTGTACGCAGCTCAAGTTTGTTACGCGAATATGCCACGCCCACTTCAACGCCCACTCTAAGCTCCATAACGCTTAAATCTGTCTACCGCCGGTAGGTGGCGCATTTCAATCTCGCTTTGCTGCTTGCATATCTCCATTTCCCTTTGGTCACTTTAGCTGAGATACCCGTTAATCTGATAGTCGAGGTACTCGACTATAGCGTTCTTCCTTGTTTTTATTATAGAAACTGCTAATTGTTCGTGCTCGCCTGTTATTGATTCTATTATTTGTAATGCATCAAAAAAACTTGTTAAAATTTCAGCATTACCATCGAAAACTGGTATAAGCTTGGATGCAGTATTAATAAAATCAATATTAGATTGCGCCATTGTGATATTGTTGCTAAACTTATTCTCTATTTTGTTAACTAGTATCAGAATCTGTAGAATTATCCAGATCTGACATTAAAACAGCTGGAATTGTAAGATTATTTAAATCTTTATTTTCTGTTGTAGGGTTTGCAAGCTCTTCTGACTCTCTTTGGTCAATGTCAGTTTGTTCTGTTGATTCCGGTTCATTACCAGTTTCAACTGTTAGAGAAGTGTTAAGTATGGTCGGTACTGAACTATCTAAATTTAACTTTAGCTTAATTGATATTAAATTAGATCGTAGTCTGATAAAAAATTTTGATACTTGGGACCAATGATCTTGATTTAATTTTTTTCTCTGGCCATGTATTAGTATACGTGCTTCATTAAAGCATTTTACTAGTATTTCTACATGTTTTTTAATATTATTTTTTTGAATTGGCCTGTTTTGTGTAAGTGACTTACATATATGATTTATCAAAGATAATTTTTATGTTATTTATTTCGTTATATAATTCGTTCCATTTTATTATATTATGGATATGAATTATTTCTTAAAGACCATCATCACTATTGCTCTACCTAGTATTGGGTGATCGTCTATTACTGATCTAACTTGCACACCTGGAATGGTGGTTAACACAATTCCCTTTTGGGTGCTTGTGCAATGTAATAATGGGGAAGCATCTAAATTAAAGGTTTCAGTATATACATGTTCTAATTCATATATGCTTACTGAAGTTGTTCAGACTAATTGCTGAACTCTTTCTTTAAAATAAGGGTCCCTATCATATGTTTCTCTAATTGCCTTTAGTGTAGCCATATTTTAGTAAATATATATTTTTATTTATATATAATTATATTTATTTTATTCCATTTTCCTAAAGTTTCAAAGTTAATTACAGGATTATATTTTTCAATTAATGTTGTTTGTGCCCTCCTTTTTTTTTAAATTAAATTTTGTCTAGATCATTTGCCTGGCTCATATATTTCTTTTTTTTAAACATTTGTTACGTAGCTTATAGTTTATAAAAGCAATTCGCGCACATTATAACAACAATTATTATCAACAGTGTGTGTATTAATTCTAAGTCATTATTATTTGATTCCACTTTATTAATGACATTAGCAGTGGAGTCCACTGACTTAACGTCGACTATTGCCATTTTGGGTGTATATATTTACACCCTCTACTCGTAGAGTAAAGGGTATACTAGATTCGTCGGAAAGTATGTAACGGGAAGCGTTTCCGACCCCATAAAGTATATATATTCTTGATCAGGATTACTAGCCGAGTCGATCTAGCCATGTCCGTCTGTCCGTCCGTCCGGATGAACGCTGGGATCTCGGAAACTATAAGAGCTAGGCTGTTGAGATTTAACGTGCAGATTCCTGAGCTTCTTACGCAGCGCAAGTTTGATTCAGCAGAGTGCCACGCCTACTCTAACACCCACAAGCCGCCTAAAACTGTGGCACCTGCAGTTTTGATGCTAGAATAAAAATTTTAACTGAAATGTATTGTTCTTATCAATACCTATCGATTAACCCAAAAAAAAGTGTGCCACGCCCACTTTTACGCCCACAAACTTCGAAAAATCGTAAATATGAACGCGGGTATCTCGGATAGCGGGGTACCGTAGGCGCTGGTGGTATGGCGTGGGTGGCTACGGCGGGAACTGGCGGCGTCGGCGGGAACTGCTGGTTTGGGCTTCGGTGGCTTGCTGTTGGTGCGGCTGGCGTACGTTGGCTGCGGCGGACTGCGTCGAGCTGGAAGGGAGAAACACACGATACGCGAAGTGCCCCTTGACCGAAAAGTAGTACGCAAAAAGTTCACTTTGTACAATAGGCGGGGGTGCGACCGCGGTTTATTCAGAACGAGTGCCAAAATCTAACTACTTAAGTCTAAGCTCAGATCCGCGCTCCAAAGCGAAGCGGTGACTTCTCGGAGGGGAGCTGGGAACAGAGCGGGAGAGCGGGAGCGCGAGAGCGCGAGAGAGCGGGAGAGCGGTGCAGTTGGATAGCGGGGCCGGGGTCCAGATTCGCCGGACAGTGGGCCTGAACATTCCGCCCCCCGTGCAATCGCTAGCGTTGCAAAAAGAGACGGAACCCCGGCCAGTCGCCTACGCCTCTTCTGGGCTACTGGCAGTCCCTCGTCGACCATGTGGAAGCCCGGCTGTATCACCTTCGGGTAGACGTCCGCGCCCAGGATCAAGGAAATAGTGGCTGGCCGGTGGAAACGCTCATCCGCGAGCGGTAGCTTCTTAAATTTCTGGACGACGCTCTCACTGAGCGCACGGATGGGGGTGCGGATGCGCACGTTCGGCTCGATCTTGAGGACCACCTCCAGCTTGATGGCCTCGTCGACCTTCGAACGAATCGTCGCCGTGCAGATGCTCTCATCGCCCACGTTTGTTGTCGGCAAACGAAACGCGGCGGCCAGGGATTCATCGATGGAGCTTGTCGGGGTGCACGGATCGATGAGTGCGGCGGTGTCGAACGTCTTCTCCCCGGTCTCGACGATCACCAAAGCAGTCGGGAGGATATTGACGCTATGACGCTGGAGAAGTGCCGCGAGCGACGAAGCTGGTGTCGAGGATGCTGAGCGCGGTGGAGGGGCAAGCGTTTGGCGAGTTGGCGGATCTTGCCGGCGCGAACGCTGCTTAGAAGCGGGCTGTTGCTTGGAGCCGGACTTTTTCCGGGAAACAAGGTCGTGCATGTGGAGGTCCAGTGGAGTGCTCGTGTGCGAGACAGTTCGCGCAGTACTTGTTTATAAGAACTGCCCGCAGCCGCTTCTCTGCGCTCAGCTTTAGGAACCTCTGACTCGACTCCGACTCGGCATCGGTAAGACTGAGTACCTCTCGTACGTCTGCTATCCAAAGCCTGAGAGCTACGTGGATGGGGAGCCATTTTCCTGTTTAGAGTGTGGATAAGGAAAAAACCAACAGGGCTGATTAACAATGACGTGGATAATGGCTATGGACTAAGGTGTGTAAGAAACGCGGCTCGTTACGAGGTAGTTTTGGACGGCTCTCTTGGAAGAAGAACCACCTTGGTCACTGGACGTTTGACAATGCCGCGTGTCGTACTAATGTCGACTACGCGGACATTGCCATCGGCTCCCGGAAAAACGGAGTCTATTCTTCCGAGTCGCCACTCATTTGAGGGCAAATTGTCATCCTTAATGATGGGGACTTGCCACTTGTTGCGCTTGTGGTGCTCCTTAAGGTACTTAAGGTCCATCGAGTGCGGAATTGTTGATGGAGAGACTTTAAGTGCTGCCACCGGTTCAGAATGGACTTGGATTCGCCCTTTACTTCAGGTTCCACTATGGATAGAAGAGGTCCACCAACAAGAAAGTGCCCTGGTGTCAACGCTAAGAGATCAGTTGGATCCTCGGACATGGGAGATAGCGGTCTGGAATTCAGACAAGCTTCGATTCTCGCTAGGAGGGTGGACAGCTCTTCAAAGGCGTACTTCCGTGTAGCGGTGGAAGCTCTTGACACCAGCTTCCCATAGGCCTCCCATATGGGGTGCCCCAGGAGGAATGATTTGCCAGGTGAGCTGCTGATGACTATACGCATCGGTCACAGACTCCTTAACGGCTTGCAGGAAGTCTCGGGAAAGCACGGTGGAGGCGCCGACGAAGGTCTTTCCATTGTCGGACTGGACTGTGTACGTGAACGGACGGGAAAAAGACACTCGCTCTTTTGGAAAACTTCCCATCATCTGGACTTGCAATCTCTTTTTGTGGATAACGCAGACCTTGCAGGAGTTAACCACTGCCTTCACCAAGTTCTTTATTCTCGGATCCCAGTATCTGGACCGAGTGAGACGCACCACTAACTGGTTACCACCATGTAACGAAATGAGATGCGTGAATTTTACCAGAAGCCGCGAGAGTGCACATTCGCTTCTGACTCAAGCAGCGGTATTCTTCAGAAAAATACCTGCGCTGAGTGCAAATTGTCATGAGCTGTTCCGCTGATTGTCTTCGAAATCGCTGGACAAATCGATGGAATTACGCGAGGACCCGCAGTGCTCTGTCTAATTTGGAAAAGCGATCTAGGAAATCTTCTGTCGGCATAGACGCCACATGGACTTTAACGGCACGCCTTTCGATCTCAGTCACCGGCAGGTCGGTTCCCTGGCTGGGCCAATGATCGCGTGGACGTTGCAGCCAAGTGGGTCCATGCCACCAAAGCGGGTTATCCACCAGCTCTTGAAAGGGAACTCCTCGACTAGCCAAATCAGCAGGATTTTGTTCGGATTGAGCGTGCGACCAATTGGCCGCCTCAGTGGACTCTGTGATCTTCGTCACCCTGTTGGCAACGAACGTTGTCCAATGGCACGCTGGTTTGGCTAACCATGCTAGCACAATTGTGGAATCGGTCCAACAATGGAATTTTGAGGTCAGCCTCGGCATATTAAGATAAATGGCTTCGGCCATCTCGGACAAAAGGAGAGCCCCACATAACTACAGCCTGGGAAGGGACACCGTTTTGACTGGCGCCACACGCGTCTTGGCCGTGAGCAAGTGCACCATCGTCTTGTGGCCCAATTCTACGCGCACATAGATCGCAGCACCGTATGCCTTTTGCAAGGCGTCACAGAATCCGTGATGCTCTACACGGAACTCTGGACGGAAGGAAACCCATCTGGGTATTCTGACCTGGTCTAGGACCGAATAGCTCTGAAGAAAGCTATTCCACCTTTGGCACAGCTCAATTGGAAGTTTATCGTCCCAGCCTAGATCCTGAAGCCAAATCTCTTGCATAAAGATTTTGGCACACACAACAAATGGAGCGAGCCAGCCTGCTGGATCAAACAGCTTGGCAATTTGGGAAAGGACTTGGCGTTTCGTGTGGGAGATTTCCGTTGCTAAATCTGGTGGGACGAAAAAGAACTCATCGGACGTCGCCTTCCATCGTACGCCGAGAGTTTTGGCTGTGCTCTCAGTGTCGATCTCGAGGAAGTCGGTTGTCAGAAGATGATCGCTTTGGATATGAGCTAATATTTCTTTGTGGTTGGAGGTCCATTTTCTCAATGGAGGCCCCGCGGAATCTAGAGCACTTTGTAGCTCGCGAACAATGAACTTAGCGTCCTCGGCGGAGTCAGCTCCCGAAAGGACATCGTCTACATACATAAGATTTCGAATGACGTTGCTCGCTCTTGGATGGCTGAGCTGCACGTCAGTTGCCAGCTGTTGCAGGACTCGATTGCCCAGGAATGGCGCGCAATTGACTCCAAAAGTTACCGTCTGTAATTCGAAATCTCGAATGTGCCCCTCGCTGTTGCGGAATAAGATGCGCTGGAACGGGGAATGTTTCGGATCTACCCATATCTGCCGATACATTTTCTCGATATCGGCACTGTAGACGTATCGGAAATATCGCCACTTCAGGATCTGGATAGTTAGATCGGACTGTAGGACTGGGCCAGCATGAAGGATATCATTTAAACTGACCTCATTCTCTGAAGGGCTGGAGGCATTGAAAACCACACGTAACTTGGTGGTTGTACTTTCCGGCTTGAGCACGGCATGCTGCGGAAGGTAATAACTGGCAGAATTATGGGTAGGACGGACTTCTTTCATGTGATGGAGGTCGAGATACTTTTGAATCACGGAGTCGTATTTGGCTTTCAGCTGACTGTCCCTCCTTAGGCGTTGCTCGGTTCTTAGGAACTGCGACAACGCGGAGGATCTGGAGTGACCGAGGGCGGATTTTACGTTTTGGGGATCACGAAACGGAAGACTTACGACATACCTGCCGTTATCGTCTCTCGTAGTCGTTCGGAGAAAATTTTCCTCACATGTCAAATCGGAAGATTTGGTCACTTTTACTGGCAGATCCTCTACCTCCCAAAATTTGGTGAGAAGCCTATCCAGGGACGTGTCAACCGTGTGGGAAATTCGTGGGGAAAAAACGGAAATCTGATTTTCCCTTGGAGCAGGAACGGGTCCTGTTACGATCCACCCGAAAATGGTTTCTTGACCGAGGAGAGGGCCACAAATATTCGGCCGGGTGCCGCTTAGGAGAATGGATGGCAGTACGTCGGCCCCGACCAGAATATCTATCTGTGCGCTCTCGTAGAACTTTGGATCCGCTTGTGGCAGTTCGGGAAGATCCCGTAGAAACTGTTGCGGAATCGGACAAGATGGGAGGTTTCCAGCTAATTGAGGAAGAACATAGGCCGTCGTGTTTATTTGCAAGCCAGGCCTGGTCGTAGAACGGATGGTAAACTGACAGAGCTTTTTGGATTCAGCGGATACTGTCTGGTTTAAGCCTGATACTTGGGCTCGGATTACCTTGTGAGGCAACTTAATCAATTTGAACAGCCGCTCAGAAATAAAGGTTGCCTCTGATCCTGAATCTATCAAGGCACGAGCTTTAAAATTCGACCCCAGGTGACATATGTCAATTATGGCGGTGCCCAGCAAGACGGATCTATACCCCGTCGCGAAGTAATTTTGGACTGTGGAGTCCGTGGACCCGGAAGCGGTGGCAACTGGCGTATTTGGTCTTGACCTGGGTCTCGGGGAGGGATTTGAAGGCGATTGGGAGGAGTTGCCTCTGTGCAGTAAGGTGTGATGGCGGCCGCGGCACGTAAAGCAGCTATGAGTGCTTTCACAATCACGCAGCTGATGCCCTCGTGCGAAGCAGTTCAGACACAGCTGCTTCTTCTTTATATATGCCGACCGCTCGTCTACCGTCATATGGAGAAACCGTGCACATGTGCGGACAGGATCGTTTTCCTTCTTACAAAGGTCACATCCTTTTGCCTTGGGTGCTATTCTTGTCTCGTAAGAATTTATTTTTTGAGGCGCTGCAGTGGGGGCGGATGTTTTTGGCAGAGATTGACTCGAGCCTGACGGCCGTACGTCGTCTATGGCTTCTAAGGTCCGGTGACGCTCCGTAAGGAAGGCGTTCAGTTCCTGCCACGTCGTAATCTCTGCATTATTGTGCAGGGACTGTTCCCACAAGGATAGCGTGAGCTTAGGAACTTTGGAGGAGCACATGTACACTAAGAGGCAATCCCAATTTTCGGTTTCAATTCCGGACATTTCTAAAGCCGTGAGGCAACCCTAGATGGTGCGTTGAAGTTCACGGATAGCTGACCCAGATTCCTGATTAACGGACTGCACATTGAAAAGCATTTTTAATTGGCTATTTACTAACAACCGCTTGTTTTCGAAACGCTCAGTTAGGTTACCTCAAGCTGAGCGAAAGCCGTCGTTAGTAAGGGGGGAGTTTGACACTATCGTCTGTGCATCGCCGCTTGTTTTGGCATTTAGGTGAAACAGTTTTTCGACTGGCGTCAGCCTTGGATTGTTTATATAAATGGCCGTAAACATATCCCTAAAGGTCGGCCACCGCAGATAATCTCCGGTGTAAACCTCGGTATCGCACGGAGGCAGCCGACATCCAGAGGAAATGTAAGTCTGGGTAGGAACAGCTTGAACTTGGGGAGCCTGGGCTATCATATCCGCGATCTGAGCCCCACATCTCTCGTAAATGGAATAGCAGTAGCCGTATTTAGCCTTGAGAACTGGCACTGTCTCCGGCTTCTGCTATGCACCCGGTGCATTCGTCGTATTCTGCCTTGATGCGGTCCCATAACGCGCGTATTTCTTCGCGGCGGATGTTCAGCATGGACAGAGTAGGAGGGATCGGCGAAGGAGTGTTTGTTCTGGATTCAAACTCACTCAGCCGATCTGAGACCTCAGTAAATTTGCTTAGAGCGATTTGGGAAGGCGTTAGTGCCATTTTGACGTTTGCACGGGTGGCCCTTTTTCGGGGCGACGAGGTCTTGGCGGTTAGTTCGGGTGTGGGCGGATCTACGTATATGCCTGGGACTACGCCAGGTGGAATAGACAACTTGTTGTTATCACTTCCAACGGACATTTAAAAGAAATGACCTTTCTTTTTTTTGGGTCAGAATCTGCTCGCCTTTGTTTATGTCGGATAAATAGGAAACCTGGCCCACTTCGGGAACAGTGGAACGAGGTATCGACAAAAAAAAGTAGTGGATCGGAGAAATAGAAATTGGAAGCAAGTACCGACCTTGTTACTTTGCGGAATTAAACCCAATGATACGGATTAGGAACGGTGAGTAAGGAGTTCGAATATCACCCGTTGAGAAATAATACTATAATATTTAACCCTTTTGGTCTATGTATTTTGTGGTTGGGATCAAGTTTGGTATATTTTGCTGGTATTTTTTGCGTTTGGATAAATTGAGGGGGAAAAATACCAACTATGTGGTAATATATAGACCCCGGTGGAGTAATTGTAATATTTCGCCTTTATTGAAACTTCTGAATGAAGAAAAATACCAAAATATGACAATAAGTTGTTGGCCGGGGGATGCGATCGGTTGATTATTTGGTATTAGAGTATTGCTTTAATTTAATTTAATATTCCGAGGGAAAAATACTAAAAATATACCAAAAAAATTGGTGGACGTAAGATGCTATGCATGCGGTGGAGTGCTGGTATTTTTCTCGTTTAAATAAAATAAATTTTACGGAGTAAATACCAAATCCCGAAAAAAATACTAAAAAGTTTGATGGTAAAGCCTAGTACTCAGATCGGCTAAGAGTTTCACTAGTCGAAAAATCTTATTCTTTGTAGTGTGACCGAAGTTTTCAAAGTTCACCCGCAATGCATGTAGCATGGCCTTACTGACAAGCAGCTGGGTTTGTTGCCAAACGGAAAACAAAACAATTGGAGAAATTTAAAAAGGAGGAGTCTGCTGGTACACAAAGAAATTAAATTAAAAATAGATGGAATGTTCAACGAATGTTTTTATTTATGTAAATTAGTTGTTTAAAGCTTCCTTTTCGTCCCACGGATGCTTCGCCATCTTTCCCGCGCCACCGCGGGAATAATAGGCATATTGGACTTTGAGGAAATGGGAGCCGGATTGGGAACAGGGTTGATCCGCTGATGCTGCAGGAAGTCGCCCAGCATCCTGGCAGTGGCTGGACATGGCTTCTCCAACTGTTCCTTAGCGGGCGCCCTATTTTCCTCCTCCCTGTAGAAGGCAGCGCGTCCTCCAGCTCCGCTTAAGCTGCCAAGTAGCTGGTGGTTATGGTGTACGGAGTCCTAATGGAGAGGTCTTCGGAGATCATATTACTGGTGGTTCTGCTAAAAAGATTCTTCTATTAGTACAACGCAACCAAATTATTTTGGCCAGATCTTACTTTCTTTGCGAGGACACGCTCGGCAGGATGTCCAGGTAGAGAGCGGAGTCCCACTCGGCATGTTCCTTCCCACTGGGATTCTCTAGTGGATCTCCTGCAGCACTTCAACCATTCTGCGGATTTGCCCCGTTGTGGTATTGCTTCATGTCGGTGAAATCCCACAATAATGGGCCACAGTTTGGATTAGGCGTCCCCTTTCATCTGCACTGACCTCCTTTAACCGTTTTTGGGGTTTTTCTTCCATTTAAAATTTTTAAATTCCCCACCGCTTCTCCACGAACACCGCCAAAGATTAAATTTCTTATTCTTTGGGCCGCGGCTAACGGCGTTCATCGAAAATTCACTCGCGAAATCTGCTATTTTTTCTGGTATTTCCTTAGCTCATCTGAGTACCACGCTGAAAAACAGACCCGACGAAAACCTTTAGCCGCCTGTTTGCCTCTCGCTCACTCCTATGGTTAGCTCGCGGTTTTCGTCGATGTGAGTACTAGGCTTAAATAAAAACACAATACCAAAAAATTTTCCCGTCGGTTGGTGTAATTTTTATTTTATTTTTATTTTTTTTGACCGGATGGCCGACGGAAAACTTTAATTAGTCGGAACGGGATGGTGGAGTTACAAATTATATGTGAATGTATGTAGATATTTGTATATATGTAGATATTTGTATGTATGTAGAAATTTGTATGTATGTAATTTTCGCCGGTTTTAAATTTATTAAATAATTATTGCCGGCGGGGTATGTGTTGTTGTGGACGTTTTCGATTTATTTGTATGTGGACTGTATTTGGAAAAACGAAAAAATATGTGCAAGTACTTTAGCGGCTGCGGATATACAGTGAGAAAATCTTGGAAGGTTTTGGGGGCCTGAATTGGCAGAACACTGGAAATTAAATAATTCTCACTGTATGCTTGGCTTGTATTTGCACAATATTTTTTCTAAGCTTGGAATATTTTTTCTCGATTTTATACAAGTGTATGTATGTATGGATGAGCGGCCAAATGCAATTAAAAAAGGAGTCGGAAGAAATTGGCAATATGGCCGCACGTTGCAAAAGGAAAATCGAAGAAAAAAATGGCAAAGTAATTTATTAATTGCCGTTGTCGGATTTAATCGGACTTGGATTTTGGACAAATCGTACAGGAAGTCAAACGAATTATATTTTCGAGTGGCTGACTGCAGATCGGCAATTAATGAGACGAAAAAGCTTTACTTATCTTATCCGGCTCGAAGGACCAATATGTACGCCGGGGGGTAACGGGGTACGGCGCTGGCGGAATGGCGTGGGAGGCGACGCGGGAACTGGCGGCGTCGGCGGGAACTGTTGAACGCGCTGGGCTGGGCCTCGGCGTAGGGCTGCTGATGCGGCTGGCGGGCGTCGGATGCGGCGATCTGCCTGGTGGCTGTAGGGGAGAAAACACACGCTGCGCGAAGTGCCCCTTAACCGAAAAGAAGTTACGCACAAAAGTTAACTGGTAATAGTAGGCGGGGGTGCGACCGCAGCTTATTTCTATTGAACTCCAAAATCGAACTAACTAAGTCTAAGCTCCGCTCTGCGCTCCAAAGCGCAGCGGAGACTTCATGGAGGGAGCTGGGAACAGCGCAGGAGAGCGGGAGCGCGATAGAGCGGGAGAGCGAGAGAGCGGTGCAGCTGGATAGCGGGGCCGGTTCAGATTCGCCGGACAGTGGGCCTGAACAGTTTTTGTTTTATTGCCGTTGGAAAAAAAATAAATTGTATTGAAAATAAATTCTTCGGCAACTCTTGGTCTATCAAACCCATGAAACCTTTTCAAATACGAGCTCATGTATAGAAAAACAGAGACGTTTCATCGGACGAGGAAGTTCTCGCGGAATATAAGAAGCTGTCGGAAGCAAAAGTAGCGAAAGAAAAACCACAGCAAGATCAGGAAACTGAGGCAGGTTGTAACCCATCTACCAGTAGGGTAGCACTTATTCGAGACAGTGCTCTCAACGTCACTAATCCAACAGCAACAGGCACTAAAAATGCAGGCAGAACAAATTTCGAGTATGGAGGCCGCTATAGCCGGTGCACTCCAAAAACTACAGGAGCTATTTGATAAAAAATTAGCCGCAGTTATATGGGAGTTGAACTCACTTAAGGTTAAAGATAACATCCCACAAATTTAAACATTTCCAGAAATCGAAACCAGAGATATAGTGTAATGAGCCCCTTGACATGGTCGTCAATCCTAGAGTTTGACGGCAAGCAGGAAAATTACGTTTCCTGGAGGCAAACCGCCACCGCAGCTAATAAAGTATTCGAACCTTATGAGTGCAGTAGCCGAAATTATCAAGCTGTTGGGATACTAAAAAATAAAATAAGGGGACCAGCAGCTGCTGTATTATCCTCTTTTAACACAGTATTTAATGTTCATGCCATACTGGCACACCTAGACCTTACGTACGCGGATGAAACTCCGAAGCATGTAATTAAGCAAGAAATGAGTCTGTCGAGACAGGGGGAACTACCCCTGCTCAAATACTATGACGAAATAGAACGGAAGGTAACGCTTCTTACTAACAAAACAATTTTGACGCATGTCGCATCCGCAGCGGCCGTCTTAAATGAACAACACAGAATAGACGTTTTGCACGCATTCATATCTGGTTTAAAAAAATCTCTGTAAATAGCCGGGACACAGCCACGGGACTTGCCTTCGGCATTAGCGCTAGCGCAAGAAGCTGAATCAAGTAACAAAAGAAGTGTCTTTGCAGCCACTTTCGCCCGTCACAACGATGAGAAAACTTATAGGCCGAACAACCAGCGAGAAGCGGGTTGGAAAAATTCCCAGGCACACTACGAACAGAACCAACACTCAGGGACAATAAAAAAAGCCCCTCACTTCGTTAGGATCCAAAGGGGAGCCGACAACCAAAATGGTTATTTTAGACACAGACCGTACAATAACGCAGGGAATACTCAGGGTCAGCCAGCACCAGAGCCGGTGGAGGTCGACACCTCCTCCAGGTTTAAACAACCCACAGCATGGCGAAAAGGGCAGTCAGCGCGGTTTCAACAAAAAATAAACTTCATGCCGGACTACGAAGATTATGACTCCGTTGCTCAGGCCTGTGCCACCGAAATAGAAGATGAGCTGCACACAGAAGACTCCTGTAATTTTTTAGGGTAAGATTCCTGATCCCTTACATAACACAAACACAGGTAAGGAAATAAAATTACTAGTAGATACAGGCACTTTAAAAAATTATATTACTCCAATCCCGGGGCTGAAATGCATCGTGGCAGCGGAGAAACCCTTCCCAGTGAAGTCCATCCGTGGTTTCACTAAAATAGACAAAAAATGTCTAGTTTCAGTGTTTAACGTAAAAACACCCTTTTTCATGTTAGATAACCTTAGAGACTTTGAAGGTATTATCGGGCTCGACTTGCTTAAACAAGTAAATGCGAAACTCGATTTTACCGGCAATGTCCTGCACACAAACAACGGAAACGAAAAGATCCGGTTCACTAAGGCAGAAAACGTCAACTTTATTAAAATTGATGATGAGGACGTTCCCTTGGCAATTAAAGCCACTTTTAATAAAATGATTGTAAAAAATCAAAAAGCCTTCGCCGATCCAGACGAAGCACTGCCATTTAACACAAACACAATCACTACATTAAAAACTGACGGGGAGCCGGTATACTCCAAGTCATACCCGCTCTCCATGGGTGTAACCGAATTCGTCAATGCAGAAGTTAAACAACTTCTTGCGTACGGCGTGATAAGGCCATCCAGGTCCCCATATAACAACCCTACCTGGGTTGTGGATAAAAATGGGACAGACCAAAATGGGGTAAGGAAGAAGCGATTAGTTATCGACTTCAGGAAGTTAAATCAGAAAACCGTAGATGATAGATATCCTATCCCTACAATATCGACAATACTGTCGAACATGGGCGAGTCACATTTTTAATGAAGCTTGATCTCAAATCGGGTTTTTTCCAGATAGAGCTAGCAGAAAAAGACAGGGAAAAGACAGCATTTTCTATAAACAACGAACTTATAAATGCCCCAAGCATCTTCCAAAGGGCCATTGACGACGTCCTTAGAGAAGGAATTTCTAAGTTATGCTACGTGTACATAGATGACGTTATAATTTTCTCGAAAACAAAGGAGGGCCACGTTAGAGACGTGGATTGGGTCTTAACGAAACTCTTAGAAGCAGGCATGAGAGTATCCCAAGAGAAATCAAAGTTCTTTAAAAAGAGCGTTAAATACTTGGAGTTCATAGTGTCACAAGTGGGGCTTCGAACTTCACCTGAAAAGGTAAAAGCCATTCAAGAATTTCCCCCACCAAAAACGCTCTGCGACCTCAGATCCTTTCTGGGGCTAGCAAGCTACTACAGGTGTTTCATAAAAAACTTTGCGACCTCGGAAGACCTTGACATCAATATGAACAAAGAACAGAGAGAATCGTTTGACAGACTGAGAGAAATCTTGGCATCAGAGGACGTTTTGCTCTCATACACAGACCTTAAGAGGCCATTCGGCTTAACAACGGATGCGTTAGGTCTTGATCTAGGGGCGGTACTATCTCAAGATGGCCGCCCAATCACAATGATATCACGTGCCCTGCGTGACAGCGAAAAGAATTACGCAACCAACGAGCGAGAGCTCCTCGCCATTGTTTGGGCACTAAAAAACGTCTGGAATTATTTATACAGAGTAAAGGGCTTGCAGATCTTTACCGATCACCAGCCACTTACATTTGCCGTCTCGGACAAAAATCCTAACGCAAAGCTGAAGCGCTGGAAGGCGATTATTGACGATCATGGCGCAAAACTGGTTTATAAACCAGGCAAAGAAAATCTCGTGGCAGACGTATTGTCTCGCTAGACCATAAACGCCCTAGAGGACGTACAAGAATCAGATGCAGCCACCATACATAGCGAACAGTCGCTTACTTATACTATCGATACAACTGACAACCCAGCAAACTATTTCCGAAATCAAATAATAATTGAGGATGCAAACAGTTACTCGGTGGACAGATTCATCTTACTTAAGAGCAAAGTTAGGCACATAATTAGCACCCCCAACCGGAAAAATGTACTAAATGTATTATAAGATGTAGTAAACACTGAGGTAGTAAACGCAATACATTGCTCCCTACCAACCTTGGCGTTTATCCAACACCGACTAGTCGAGTCGTTCCCTAGCACCTCATTCAAGTACACGAAAAGCTTTGTACAGGACATAATGGACACAACCGATCAGAGGGAAATCGCTATAACAGAACACAGCAGGGCTCAAAGAGCAGCAAAAGAGAACGTGAAACAAATCCTTAGGGAATGCTTTTTTCCAAAAATGCTTCGGCTAGCAACGGAAATAACCTCGAACCAATGGAAATGGTTCACTCAAAGTTGGCAGAATTCGAGAGAGGAACTAGTAGGACGATTAAACAGGACCAGGAAAAGTCCCTCAACCATTTAAACAAAGATCGGACTTATAAAGACTATCGGGTCATTGAAAGGGTTTTCCTAAAAGCAAATAAACGTTTAGGAAACAAGCTCTCACCACTATGTTCTGAAGAAGTTATTGAAGCAGACCTGGGGACCACGGTCCTAATTAAGGGGAGGGTGGTCCACAAGTACATCTACGCTAACCGTCTTCGCTAGACTCCTGACCTCTTTTATACATTTTACACTTTCAATACTTAACAAATAAAATTTTCTTCCTTTATTATTTTATATTTTCTAGGCTAGGAAAATACATTTTAATTTGGGCTCTAACGGCTGTCAGAACGGACGCGACAGTAAAACTGAATGACTACACGAACGCGGACTACATCCCAATAGAGGACGGTGACATTGTAGTCTGCGAATCTTACGGATAGCTACAACACGCAACAAACATGACGACCTACGATATTGTAGCAATGTATGTTCCATGAGTTTTGTTTTTAAATATTGGAATGCGTTTTGGCATTCATCTGTCCATTCAAAAGGAACATTCTTTTACATAATCTTGTTATGTGCCGTGAATATTCGTCGAGATTTTTTATGAAACGCCTATAATAATTGCATAATGCGGCGCAGGGTAATTCATTTATGACCGAGAAAAGTCACCTCATGCATAATAAATTAACATTTTTCTGGATGTAATTTTAGATTGTATTTCCTACATTTCTCAAAAACGTCTGTTAAGTTTTTAAGAATATGTTTTTCGCAACAACCTATAATTATTAAATCATTCATACAAAGGAAGGCTTGTGAATGTTCTAATCCAGAGAATGCTATAGTCATCATACTCTGAAATAAATTAGGCGCTATTATTAATCCGAAAGGTAATCACGTGAAGCGATACAAGCCATTGCTCGTTGAAAATGACGTTATATCCCTTAAACTTTTTTCGAGTTCTCTTTGATGAAATCCTGACATTAAGTCAAGGCATGAAAAATATTTTGCTCGTCCTAGTTGATCAAAAGTATCATCAATTCTTGGGAGTGAAAATTTATCGGACAGTACTTAACCAGTTACTCGTAGAGTAAAAGGGTATACTAGATTCGTCGGAAAGTATGTAACAGGCAGAAGGAAGCATTTCCGACCCCATATAGTATACATATTCTTGATCAGGATCACTAGCCGAGTCGATCTAGCCATGTCCGTCTGTCCGTCTGTCCATATGAACGCTGAGATCTCGGAAACTATAAAAGCTACAATACTGGGATTAGAGAATTGCGATCGCAAGTTTGTTTCAGCAGAGTGCCATGCCAACTCTAACGCCCACAAACCGCCCAAAGCTGTGGGTCCTACAGTTTTGATGCTAGAATAAAAACCTTAACTGAAATGTATTGTTCTCATCAATACCTATCGATTGATAAAAAAATAATTGCAACGCCCACCTTTACACCCACAAACCGCTCACAAATTTCAAAAAATCGTAAATATGAACGTGGATATCTCGGAAACTATCAAAGATAGAGAATTGGGATCTCAGACCGTAGCCTTGTACGCAGCGCAAGTTTGTTACGCAAATATGCCACGCCCACTCTAACGCCCACAAGCCGCCCAAGCCTGTGGCGCCCACAATTTTCATGCTAGATAAAAAATTTTAACTGAAATGTATTGGTCTCGTCAATACCAATAGATTGATATAAGAAAAAAATTTGCCATGCCCACTATAACGCCCATGACGCTTCAATCTGTCTACCGCCTGTAGGTGGCGCATTTCAATCTCGCTTTGCTGCTTGCATATCTCCATTTCCCTTTGTTCCCTTTAGCTGAGTAACGGATATCTGATAGTCGAGGTACTCGACTATAGCGTTCTTCCTTGTTTTTTATTAATTTGACGATAGTCAATCACTAACCGCCATTTCTTTTGTTCTGAACCTGTTGGTGGTTTTTTAGGAACAAGTAATAATGGGCTATTATATTCAGATACAGATAGTTTAACAATCCCGTCGGTGATCAAGTTTCCAACTTGTTTCTGTATTTCGTTCACCTGACTGTGTGAGCTTCTGTAATTTTTTATGTCCACTGGTTCATAATCTTTTAATCTCAGTTTTTGTTAATAAAATTTATTTATGTCAATGGTTCGGTTTCCAATCCGAATATATCATTATATTGGGTGCATAAGCTTAAAAGCTGTGATTTTAATTGTTGAGGAAAGTTTTTTGAAAGATGAGATAATACGGATTTTTCTCTATTTTCCAGATTAGTTTTGACTACTTCGTAGTTCGAAAGTGATTCATATGCTAAATTATTTGTACTGACTTCTTGATCTTTATTTGTTGTATTGAGTAGTTTTATAAAAGCGTTTTTAGATGTTGCTTGGTTCTTGCTATGTAAATACCATGCCTAATTTCTTGATTTAGAATCAATACATTGTCTTTTTTTGAATTTAGTTGAATTTTTCTAAAAACTTGGGATCTTGCTGGCAGAAGTTTTGGGTTGTTGCCAGAACTGTATGTTATTGGAACATAAATTGGAAATTTTAAGTTATTAGGTCTAATTATAACCCAATCTTCAGATGGCTTGAAGTCTAATTGACAGTTTTATTTTTTAATAAAATCGATTCCTAATATGCCATCACAAGGAATAGCGATTTGTAAATCCACGATATGAAAATCGTGTTGGATTATGTGCTTAGTGGTCTGTATCTCAATAGAAGTTAACCCCTTAGATTTGGTTACCTCTTGACTTATTCCTTTTATGTACATAATATAATTATCTTTTATGTCTTGAAAGACATCAGATTTCTCTTTTACTATTGAAATGTCTGAACCTGTGCCTACTAAAAAGACAAGTTCTTTTCCTATAGCCACATGGTTGAATGATACAAATATGTTCTGACTGATTATGTACTTAGTGGTCTGTATCTCAATAGAAGTTAACCCCTTAGATTTGGTTACCTCTTGACTTATTCCTTTTATGTACATAATATAATTATCTTTTATGTCTTGAAAGACATCAGATTTCTCTTTTACTAATGAAATGTCTGGACCTGTGCCTACTAAAAAGACAAGTTCTTTTCCTATAGCCACATGGTTGAATGATACAAATATGTTCTGACTGAGATTAACGGTATGAACCCTTGCATTTTCTACTGTTGAGTATATAAAGGGTTTTGTGAGTTTCCCGATGTGTTATTGGTTACTCGGACATTACTTGGGTTGTTATTGTTGTGGCCTCGACTCGAGTTTGAAAGGACCTCTTTACTGTAGCAGGATTGCTACGTCGTAGTATGTATGTATGTGTATGTTATTGTATTCCTTCTAGATCATTCATGTTAGTTCTAAGAATAAGTTGTTGTTGTTGTACGATGCCGCTCACTGTTCTCTAACTCTCTCTCTCAATCTCATCGCTCTCACACTCTCTCAATGAATCGGGGGTTGATGCGGATCGTGAGCTGAGAGCGAGGGCAGTTGAACGCCGACCGTGATCCTGAACATACCAAATTATCAAATAAAAGAAAAGACTAGAAGTGCATATTTGTGTTGGTGTTTAACTTCAGGGGAATACGTTATACCCCTACAAAATCAGAAGTGGGCCGATCACGAGCCAATTAATTAAATTGTTAGTAAGAAGAAAACCAAAATGGATTTAAACAACGAGTCGATTGAACAATTAAAAAGGTGGTTGAGTGTATTGAAGTTATCAACAACCGGAACAAAGAGACAATTGATCTTACGATTAAATAATATACCGAAGGAAATTCGGGAAAAGTTTGACGAAATGGCGAGACAAAAAGAAGACAAAGACGGCGACAAAAGTAAAGGCGAAGACAGCGGCGACGAGAATTTCGAAGACGGCGGCGGAACTATCCAGAAAGAAGACGGCGACAAAAGTAAAGGCGAAGACATCGGCGACGAGAATTTCGAAGACGGCGGCGGAACTATCCAGAAAGAAGGCGGCGACAAAAGTAACGGCAAAGACGGCGGCATCCAGAATTACGACGAAGAAGACGGTGACAAAAGTAACGGCAAAGACGGCGGCATCCAGAGTTACGACGAAGAAGACGGCAACAAAAGTAATGGCGAAGAAGGCAACATTGAGAATTACGACGAAGAAGACGGCGAAATAAACGGCGAAGATGGTGAAAGGAATGACGAAGTTGCTGGCAGCATTCTCAGAATTAGAGGCAAACGGAACGAAAACTATACAGAAGACGACATGCACGACCAGGCTGGAGAGAATTCTAGGAACGCAAAAAGCAGCGAACGTAAAGTGAAAAATGGCAACGTTGCGGTGGTGGAAAACTTTAACGAGAGCATCGGCGTCTCGTTGAGCATGGCAACACAGGTGTTGAGAGATTTTGCTGGCGAGTCGTGTGCCTGCAAATGGACTACTCAAATGCATAATATCGCGAAGATTTATGGAATAGGTGGAAAATTCGAGAAAATGCTAATGGTGAGCAAAATTAAAGGAAAAGCTTATGAGTGGCTGCACGCAAATTCAGACCGCGTGTTGCTACCGTTGGATGGCTTGACTGCAGAGCTGATTTCAACGTTTGGCGGAAAATCATCGAAGTTGGAGAGAAGACGCAAATTCGAAGGTCGCAAATGGAAACAAAGCGAAACTTTTGGGAGTTATATCGACGACAAGATAATGCTTGCTCAGGGTATTAATATTGATGCTGATGAAATGTTGAGCTGCATCATCGAAGGAATTCCCAATCAAGGGCTACGTAATCAGGCGCATATTCAATGCTTTGTGGATATTGGGCACATTAAGAGAGCGTTTGCGGATGTAAGCTTGCCAAAATCGTATGGAGTGGGCAGGCCGACGACATCAACGGGTCCCAAGGACGGCAAGAAGACTCGCTGTTTCAATTGCAATGCAAAAGGGCATTGGGCGTACGAGTGCAGGAAGTCGAAGCGGGAGAAAGGATCGTGCTATGCGTGCGGTAAGAGGGGACATTTTGTTGCGAAATGTTTGAACAATAAAAACATGAACGAGGGCGAAAATAATTATGTAAGATATGTTGAAATTAATTTTGTAGACGAATCAAATACCAGGTTAATTGCAGAATGCCTCATAGATACGGGAAGTCCGATTTCATTTATCAAAATATCCAAAGTACCCAAAGACATTTCAAAATTACCAGTTTTAAGTTCATATTACGGTTTAAACAAAAGTAACCTAAAAACGCATGGAAAAGTATTATGTTATGTTATGAAAAATTTAGATAAAATACATTTTAATTTAGTTATTGTGGCAAACGAATCTATGAGTCATGATGTAATCTTGGGACGAGATTTTATGGATGCTTGTAATCTAAATTTAAGCCTTGACACTTTGAAAATGGTTACAGTTGAAAATATTGAAAATCCTTCTGATGTTAGTGATGAAAAGCAGATAGTTAGCGATGAAGTTAGTGATGAAAAGCAGATAGTTAGCGATGAAGTTAGTGATGAAAAGCAGATAGTTAGCGATGAAGTTAGTGATGAAAAGCAAATAATTAGCGATGTTGTTAGTAATGTTAGGGATAAAAATACAATTTTTAGCGATGTTAATCATGGAATTAGGGACAGCAGGGAAACAATTAAAGAAATTTTTAGTAAAATCAGAGATGAAGAAGAAGTTACGAATAAAAATTATGTTGAGCCGGAAATAAATCTTGTGGAAAAGGAATTATTTAATATAAATTTAACGGATGAAAGTGTAGAATACAAAGTTGGTGATCATGTGAATTATAATGTTAGGTGTCAGTTTGTTAGGATGGTAGAAAGTTGTTATGTAAATAAAGAAAGGCCAAAGGAACCGGAGGTTAGATGCGAAATGAAATTAAGATTAGAGGACTCAAAACCTTTCAGTTGTTCGCCCAGACGTTTAGCTTACACAGAGAAAGAAAAATTACAGGTGATATTAGACGAATACTTAAGTGAAGGAATTATAAGGCCAAGTGAATCTGAGTATGCATCTCCAATAGTGTTAGTTAAAAAGAAGTCAGGCGACTTACGACTATGTGTAGATTACCGAAAGCTTAACAAGACTATGGTAAAAGATAATTATCCGCTACCTTTGATTGACGATTTATTAGATACATTAGTAAATAAAACAATATTTTCAAAATTAGATTTAAAGCATGGCTACTTTCATGTGTTTGTGGATAGTGAATCGATAAAATATACCTCATTTATGACGCCTTTAGGACAATTTGAGTTTATGCGGATGCCAATGGGGCTGAAGAATGCACCAGCGGTGTTTCAACGATTTATCAATAAGATTTTTGCAGACATGATAAGGGATGGTAAGGTAGTTATATACATGGACGATATCATGATTGCGAGTAAAGAAATGCAAGAACATTTAAGTGTTCTTAGAGAAGTTTTTGATCGATTAGCAAGGAACAAACTAGAATTAAGAATGGACAAGTGTGAGTTTCTACAAGCAAGTGTACAATACTTAGGATTTTTGGTAACTAGCAAAGGAATACAGGCTAATGACAAAGGAATAGAAGCTGTTCGAGATTTTCCCGTTCCAGACAAAGTACACGGTGTTAGAAGCTTTCTGGGTTTGTGTTCGTATTTTAGAAGGTTCATTAAAGATTTTTCGATGATCGCTAAACCTCTATATGAATTGTTAAAAAAGGATAAAGAATTTGTATTTGAAGAAAAGGAATTGCAATGTTTTGAAATGCTTAAGAAAAAGTTGGTGGAAGCTCCAGTGTTAGGATTATATTATTACAAGGACGAGGTAGAATTGCATACAGACGCCAGTGCACAAGGTTTTGGAGCAGTGTTGCTGCAAAGAAAAGAGGATAAAAAGCTTCATCCAATATTTTATTTTTCGAAAGCAACAACAAAAGACGAAGAAAAGTATCATAGTTTTGAACTGGAAACGTTAGCAATAATTTACGCTCTTAGAAGATTTAGAATTTATGTGCAGGGTAGACGATTTAGAATAGTCACAGATTGTAACTCACTGACGTTGACGTTAAATAGAATTGAGTTAAACCCCCGTATTGCACGGTGGGCATTAGAATTGCTAGAGTATGACTTTGAATTAGTCCACAAATCGGGGAAACTTATGCAACATGTTGACGCGTTAAGTAGAAATACAAACATAATGGTAGTTGAAACGAATAGCTTTGAAGATAATTTAATTATTTGTCAAGCGAAAGATGAAAAATTAAAAGATGTTAGAAAAAAGTTAGAAATTGAGGAAGATAAAATGTTTGAGATGAGGAATGGAGTTATATATAGAAAGTCGAATAATGGAAAGCTGTTATTTTGTGTTCCAGAAGAAATGGAGGAAAAGATATTATACAAATATCACAATGAATTAGGTCATTTAGGAAGAGATAAAGTTATGGATGCTATTGTTAGGACGTATTGGTTTTCGAATATGAAAGAGAAAGTGGTTAGACATATTGAAAATTGTATAAGATGTGTAGCATATTCGCCAAAGTCAGGGAAAGGGGAAGGACTGTTGCACAGTATACCAAAAGGAAATGTGCCATTCGAAATTATACATATTGATCATTATGGACCGGTTGATAATGGAAGAGCAAAGAAACATCTATTTGTGGTTATAGACGGATTTACCAAATATGTTAGGCTATATGCAACAAAGACGACGAACACAAAGGAAGTTATTATAGCATTGAAAGACTACTTCAGGTCTTACAGCAGACCAACTTGTATAGTTTCGGATAGGGGAAGCTGTTTTACGTCGGAAGATTTTGGAAAATTTATGGAAGAATGTAATATTAAACATGTCAAAATTGCGACTGGGTCACCTCAAGCCAATGGACAAGTAGAAAGGATTAATAGAATTGTGGGACCAATGATAGCTAAATTAGCAGATCCAGAAGAGAAAATGCATTGGGACACAGTTGTGGAAGATGTTGAGTTTTCATTGAACAACACGAAGCAAAGAAGCATAGCACAAATGCCAAGCAAAATGTTGTTTGGAATCGAGCAGAAAGGAAAAGTTATTGATGAATTGAGACAAAAGTTAGAAGAATTAGATAATGTTAGTGATGTTAGAGATTTAGACAAAATTAGAAAAGATGGTTCAGAAGAGCAAAGAAAATTACAAAAAGACAACGAACAGAGATACAATGAAAAAAGGACAAAGAGTTCGGAGTACAAAGTGGGAGACTACATTATGGTAAAAAATTTTGATAGCTCAGTAGGAGTCGCAAGAAAGCTAGTACCTAAACACAAGGGTCCTTATGTTATAGATAAAGTTTTGAGAAATGATAGATACTTGATAAAAGATGTTGAAGGTTTTCAATTATCGCGTTGCCCTTATCAAGGTGTCTGGAGTAGCCAAAATATTAAGCATTGGATTGGAAAACGAAAATAAAGTTGTAAATATATCAAGAAATTTGTAAATAAAAAACTAAATTATAGAAACTAAGATAAATATAAGCCGAAATCAATTGTAAATTAACAAGATCAGGGGATCTTAAAATGTCAGGACGGCCGAATTGTAGCAGGATTGCTACGTCGTAGTATGTATGTATGTGTATGTTATTGTATTCCTTCTAGATCATTCATGTTAGTTCTAAGAATAAGTTGTTGTTGTTGTACGATGCCGCTCACTGTTCTCTAACTCTCTCTCTCAATCTCATCGCTCTCACACTCTCTCAATGAATCGGGGGTTGATGCGGATCGTGAGCTGAGAGCGAGGGCAGTTGAACGCCGACCGTGATCCTGAACATACCAAATTATCAAATAAAAGAAAAGACTAGAAGTGCATATTTGTGTTGGTGTTTAACTTCAGGGGAATACGTTATACCCCTACATTACTTTCCTCTATATTGGAATATATATTGGAATATTGGTAATATAGGACAGTGTTTGCCTGTCTATATTGGAATATATATTGGAATATTGGTAATATAGGACAGTGTTTGCCTGTCCGGTTGATTCTGTGCAACTATTTACAATCTTGGATACGGAATCATTCATAGTATTGAAGGTACCAGCTTGCATGATAAGTTTTACCTTATCGATTGTGCAATTTTAAGTCATTGCTTTGACTCCATGCTGAGTGGAATAACTTCTGGCTAACTCTAGGGGTAAGCCGTCTGTTATACAAGGTGAGTTCCAAAGTGAACAGGACTTTTTGAATCTAGCGCCCTCTAGTTGCGCCATCTATATGTCAACTGGATCGTTAGAATCTGCTATTGTTTATCGACTTCTAGTAAAAATTTCATGACATTTCATCTATTGGAAATGAGGTTATTGCGTTTTAAGTGTCAGTATGTTTTTGTCATCGGTGCGAAAATGAGCTTCGAACAAAGAGCCAACATTAAATTTTGTTTTAAAATTGGTAAAACTTTTACCGAAACGTTTCAATTGATGAAACAAGTTTATGGCGATGATTGCCTATCCCGTAGCAGAGTGCACGACTGGTTTCAACGTTTTCAAAGTGGTTATGAGGACATAAATGACGATGACACCGAAAATTCCATCGAAACTGTGCGTGAATTCATAAAAAATCAGCCAAAATCATCATTGAAATTCATGGAAATAGAATTGAACATCTCGAAAACATCGATTTATCGCATTTTGACCGAACATTTGGGCTTACGAAAGGTGTGTGCACGGTTTGTTCCGCACAAATTGACTGACGTCCAAAAATTGCTCAGAATTCAACATTCGAAGGACATCATTAAAGAGGCAAAAAAAGACCCGAACTTCCTTTACAAGATTGTGACTGGTGACGAAACGTGGTGTTTTCAATATGACGGAGCCGAAACCCAAAAAATCGAGCCTGGAGAAGTCAAAAGTGAGGACAATGCTGATTTGTTTGCATGATTCCAAGGGTATTGTCCACAAAGAATTTGTTCCACCCGGCCAAAACGTTAATGCGGTATTCTACCTTGGTGTTTTGAAGCGTTTGGTGCGCCGTGTTCGACGTGTTCGGCCCGAATATCGCGAAGATGGAAGTTGGCGTTTGTTGCACGATAATGCGCCGTCTCATCGATCGACGCTTGTGTCCGACTATTTGACCAAAAATCACATATTAACCATCAACCACTCCCCTTATTCACCTGATATGGCACCGTGCGACTTCTACCTTTTCGAAAAAATACATTTGCTGATGAAAGGAAAGCGTTATGCAGACGTAGAGGCCATTCAAAAGGCTTGCACCGGCATACTGTCGGCCATACCGGGCAACGAGCTACAACACTCGTTCGACATGCTTTTGGACCGTGCAAAACGCTGTATTAAAGCAGAAGGAGACTATTTTGAATAAAATAAATTGATTTTGCCGAAAACACTATTTGTTCTGTCTTTTTTTTAAAAGTCCTGTTTACTTTGGAACTCACCTTGTATGCACCTTTTAAAGCTTTTGTCATCTGCTCAACCTCTAGTATGTACTGGCTAGCAGTTTAATTGCTTTGCTGTAGGTTCATCAGTTTTGCTGACAATACTTCTACAGTTTCGCCTTTGACGTTGCTTTTTTATCTGGAAATGACTACAGTTACTGTTGTTTCATTTTCGATTAGATTTCTGGCGACACCTTTTAGCCTTGTTATACCCGTATTGTTTTCATCAACACCTATCGATTGACCCAAAAAAAAAAAGGTTGCCACGCCCACTTTATCGCCCACAAACCGCCCACAACCTTCAAAAAATCGTAAGTATGAACGTGGATACCTCGGAAACTATTAAAGATAGATAATTGGGATCTCAGATTAAGATTCCGTAGCCTTGTACGCAGCTCAAGTTTGTTACGCGAATATGCCACGCCCACTTCAACGCCCACTCTAAGCTCCATAACGCTTAAA
Source organism: Drosophila subpulchrella (assembly GCF_014743375.2). Lineage (NCBI taxonomy): Eukaryota > Metazoa > Arthropoda > Insecta > Diptera > Drosophilidae > Drosophila > Drosophila subpulchrella. Next base: position 1,868,268 of record NW_023665585.1, on the reverse strand, counting down.
TCTGTCTACCGCCGGTAGGTGGCGCATTTCAATCTCGCTTTGCTGCTTGCATATCTCCATTTCCCTTTGGTCACTTTAGCTGAGATACCCGTTAATCTGATAGTCGAGGTACTCGACTATAGCGTTCTTCCTTGTTTTTATTATAGAAACTGCTAATTGTTCGTGCTCGCCTGTTATTGATTCTATTATTTGTAATGCATCAAAAAAACTTGTTAAAATTTCAGCATTACCATCGAAAACTGGTATAAGCTTGGATGCAGTATTAATAAAATCAATATTAGATTGCGCCATTGTGATATTGTTGCTAAACTTATTCTCTATTTTGTTAACTAGTATCAGAATCTGTAGAATTATCCAGATCTGACATTAAAACAGCTGGAATTGTAAGATTATTTAAATCTTTATTTTCTGTTGTAGGGTTTGCAAGCTCTTCTGACTCTCTTTGGTCAATGTCAGTTTGTTCTGTTGATTCCGGTTCATTACCAGTTTCAACTGTTAGAGAAGTGTTAAGTATGGTCGGTACTGAACTATCTAAATTTAACTTTAGCTTAATTGATATTAAATTAGATCGTAGTCTGATAAAAAATTTTGATACTTGGGACCAATGATCTTGATTTAATTTTTTTCTCTGGCCATGTATTAGTATACGTGCTTCATTAAAGCATTTTACTAGTATTTCTACATGTTTTTTAATATTATTTTTTTGAATTGGCCTGTTTTGTGTAAGTGACTTACATATATGATTTATCAAAGATAATTTTTATGTTATTTATTTCGTTGTATAATTCGTTCCATTTTATTATATTATGGATATGAATTATTTCTTAAAGACCATCATCACTATTGCTCTACCTAGTATTGGGTGATCGTCTATTACTGATCTAACTTGCACACCTGGAATGGTGGTTAACACAATTCCCTTTTGGGTGCTAATAATGGGGAAGCATCTAAATTAAAGGTTTCAGTATATACATGTTCTAATTCATATATGCTTACTGAAGTTGTTCAGACTAATTGCTGAACTCTTTCTTTAAAATAAGGGTCCCTATCATATGTTTCTCTAATTGCCTTTAGTGTAGCCATATTTTAGTAAATATATATTTTTATTTATATATAATTATATTTATTTTATTCCATTTTCCTAAAGTTTCAAAGTTAATTACAGGATTAAACATTTGTTACGTAGCTTATATAGTTTATAAAAGCAATTTGCGCACATTATAACAACAATTATTATCAACAGTGTGTGTATTAATTCTAAGTCATTATTATTTGATTCCACTTTATTAATGACATTAGTAGTGGAGTCCACTGACTTAACGTCGACTATTGCCATTTTGGGTGTATATATTTACACCCTCTACTCGTAGAGTAAAGGGTATACTAGATTCGTCGGAAAGTATGTAACAGGAAGCGTTTCCGACCCCATACAGTATATATATTCTTGATCAGGATTACTAGCCGAGTCGATCTAGCCATGTCCGTCTGTCCGTCCGTCCGGATGAACGCTGGGATCTCGGAAACTATAAGAGCTAGGCTGTTGAGACTTAACGTGCAGATTCCTGAGCTTCTTACGCAGCGCAAGTTTGTTTCAGCAGAGTGCCACGCCTACTCTAACACCCACAAGCCGCTTAAAACTGTGGCACCTGCAGTTTTGATGCTAGAATAAAAATTTTAACTGAAATGTATTGTTCTTATCAATACCTATCGATTAACCCAAAAAAAAGTCTGCCACGCCCACTTTTACGCCCACAAACTTCGAAAAATCGTAAATATGAACGCGGATATCTCGGATAGCGGGGTACCGTAGGCGCTGGTGGTATGGCGTGGGTGGCGACGGCGGGAACTGGCGGCGTCGGCGGGAACTGCTGGTTTGGGCTTCGGTGGCTTGCTGTTGGTGCGGCTGGCGTACGTTGGCTGCGGCGGACTGCGTCGAGCTGGAAGGGAGAAACACACGATACGCGAAGTGCCCCTTGACCGAAAAGTAGTACGCAAAAAGTTCACTTAGTACAATAGGCGGGGGTGCGACCGCGGTTTATTCAGTACGAGTGCCAAAATCTAACTACTTAAGTCTAAGCTCAGATCCGCGCTCCAAAGCGAAGCGGTGACTTCACGGAGGGGAGCTGGGAACAGAGCGGGAGAGCGGGAGAGCGGGAGCGCGAGAGCGCGAGAGAGCGGGAGAGCGGTGCAGTTGGATAGCGGGGCCGGGGTCCAGATTCGCCGGACAGTGGGCCTGAACATTCCGCCCCCCTTGCAATCGCTAGCGTTGCAAAAAGAGACGGAACCCCGGCCAGTCGCCTACGCCTCTTCTGGGCTACTGGCAATCCCTCGTCGACCATGTGGAAGCCCGGCTGTATCACCTTCGGGTAGACGTCCGCGCCCAGGATCAAGGAAATAGTGGCTGGCCGGTGGAAACGCTCATCCGCGAGCGGTAGCTTCTTAAATTTCTGGACGACGCTCTCACTGAGCGCACGGATGGGGGTGCGGATGCGCAAGTTCGGCTCGATCTTGAGGACCACCTCCAGCTTGATGGCCTCGTCGACCTTCGAACGAATCGTCGCCGTGCAGATGCTCTCATCGCCCACGTTTGTTGTCGGCAAACGAAACGCGGCGGCCAGGGATGCATCGATGGAGCTTGTCGGGGTGCACGGATCGATGAGTGCGGCGGTGTCGAACGTCTTCTCCCCGGTCTCGACGATCACCAAAGCAGTCGGGAGGATATTGACGCTATGACGCTGGAGAAGTGCCGCGAGCGACGGAGCTGGTGTCGAGGATGCTGAGCGCGGTGGAGGGGCAAGCGTTTGGCGAGTTGGCGGATCTGGCCGGCGCGAACGTTGCTTAGAAGCGGGCTGTTGCTTGGAGCCAGCCTTTTTCCGGGAAACAAGGTCGTGCATGTGGAGCAGCGTGTGATGGTTCCGGTTGCACGTTCTGCACCGGTCACCGCTACGACAGCTCCCAGTGGAGTGCTCGTGTGCGAGACAGTTCGCGCAGTACTTGTTTATAAGAACTGCCCGCAGCCGCATCTCTGCGCTCAGCTTTAGGAACCTCTGACTCGACTCCGACTCAGCATCGGAAGGACTGAGTACCACTCGTACGTCTGCTATCCAAAGCCTGAGAGCTACGTGGACGTAGTGGAGTGTGTTTAGAGTGTGGATAAGGAAAAAACCAACAGGGCTGATTAACAATGACGTGGATAATGGCTATGGACTAAGGTGTGTAAGAAACGCGGCTCGTTACGAGGCAGTTTTGGACGGCTCTGATGTGCCTCTCAGGTTCCACTATGGATAGAAGAGGTCCACCAACAAGAAAGTGCCCTGGTGTCAACGCTAAGAGATCAGTTGGATCCTCGGACATGGGAGATAGCGGTCTGGAATTCAGACAAGCTTCGATTCTCGCTAGGAGGGTGGACAGCTCTTCAAAGGCGTACTTCCGTGTAGCGGTGGAAGCTCTTGACACCAGCTTCCCATAGGCCTCCCATATGGGGTGCCCCAGGAGGAATGAATTGCCAGGTGAGCTGCTGATGACTATACGCATCGGTCACAGACTCCTTAACGGCTTGCAGGAAGTCTCGGGAAAGCACGGTGGAGGCGCCGACGAAGGTCTTTCCATTGTCGGACTGGACTTGGCGAGGACACTTTCTTCTAGAGACGAAACGAGCAAAAGCGGCAAGAAACTTTTCAGTCGTTAAGTCGGATGTAGGCTCTAGATGGAAAACAAGATAGATAGATAGAAAAACAAACGAAAACCAACAGATACCCTTTCGTAATGAGACAAGCTCTTCCGGTATAATTTTTTATATCAAACAGGCCGGCGTAGTCCATCCCTGTGTACGTGAACGGACGGGAAAAAGACACTCGCTCTTTTGGAAAACTTCCCATCATCTGGACTTGCAATCTCTTTTTGTGGATAACGCAGACCTTGCAGGAGTTAACCACTGCCTTCACCAAGTTCTTTATTCTCGGAACCCAGTATCTGGACCGAGTGAGACGCACCACTAACTGGTTACCACCATGTATCGTAATGAGTTGCGTGAGTTTTACCAGAAGCCGCGAGAGTGCACATTCGTACGGCAGGATTATCGGATGTCGTTCATCATACCGCAAACTGTCGGGGGCCGTTACGCGGCCGCATTCCCTGATTAGCCCTTTCTTGTCTAGAAAAGGGTTCAGGGAAAGAATCGAACTTGCCGCGGGCACATGACGCTTCTGACTCAAGCAGCGGTATTCTTCAGAAAAATACCTGCGCTGAGTGCAAATTGTCATTAGTTCTTCCGCGGCGGAAACGTCTAGACGGACCCCGGAAAGCGGTGATCGTCTTCGACATCGTTGGACAAATCGATGGACGTACGCGAGGACCCGCAAAGCTCTATCTAAATTGGAAAAGCGATCTAGGAAATCTTCTGTCGGCATAGACGCCACATGGACTTTAACGGCACGCTTTTCGATCTCAGTCACCGGCAGGTCGGTTCCCTGGCTGGGCCAATGATCGCGTGGACGTTGCAGCCAAGTGGGTCCATGCCACCAAAGCGGGTTATCCACCAGCTCTTGAAAGGGAACTCCTCGACTAGCCAAATAAGCAGGATTTTGTTCGGATTGAGCGTGCGACCAATTGGCCGCCTCAGTGGACTCTGTGATCTTCGTCACCCTGTTGGCAACGAACGTTGTCCAATGGCACGCTGGTTTGGCTAACCATGCTAGCACAACTGTGGAATCGGTCCAACAATGGAATTTTGAGGTCAGCCTCGGCATATTAGGAAGAATGGCATCTCGGACAAAAGGAGAGCCCCACATAACTCCAGCCTGGGAAGGGACACCGTTTTGACTGGCGCCACACGCGTCTTGACCGTGAGCAAGTGCACCATCGTCTTGTGGCCCAATTCTGGTCTAGGACCGAATAGCTCTGAAGAAAGCTATTCCACCTTTGACACAGCTCAATTGGAAGTTTATCGTCCCAGCCTAGATCCTGAAGCCAAATCTCTTGCATAAAGATTTTGGCACACACAACAAATGGAGCGAGCCAGCCTGCTGGATCAAACAGCTTGGCAATTTGGGAAAGGACTTGGCGTTTCGTGTGGGAGATTTCCGTTGCTAAATCTGGTGGGACGAAAAAGAACTCATCGGACGTCGCCTTCCATCGTACGCCGAGAGTTTTGGCTGTGCTCTCAGTGTCGATCTCGAGGAAGTCGGTTGTCAGAAGATGATCGCTTTGGATATGAGCTAATATTTCTTTGTGGTTGGAGGTCCATTTTCTCAATGGAAGCCCCGCGGAATCTAGAGCACTTAGTAGCTCGCGAACAATGAACTTAGCGTCCTCGGCGGAGTCAGCTCCCGAAAGGACATCGTCTACATACATATGATTTCGAATGATGATACTCGCTCTTGGATGGCTGAGCTGCACGTCAGTTGCCAGCTGTTGCAGGACTCGAATGGCCAGGAATGGCGCGCAATTGACTCCAAAAGTTACCGTCTGTAATTCGAAATCTCGAATGTGCCCCTCGCTGTTGCGGAATAAGATGCGCTGGAACGGGGAATGTTTCGGATCTACCCATATCTGCCGATACATTATCGGCAATATCGCCACTTCAGGATCTGGATAGTTAGATCGGACTGTAGGACTGGGCCAGCATGAAGGATATCATTTAAACTGACCCCATTCTCTGAAGGGCTGGAGGCATTAAAAACCACACGTAACTTGGTGGTTGTACTTTCCGGCTTGAGCACGGCATGATGCGGAAGGAAATAACTGGCAGAATTATGGGTAGGACGGACTTCTTTCATGTGATGAAGGGCGAGATACTCTTGAATTACGGAGTCGTTTTTGGTTTTCAGCTGCCTGTCCCTCTTCAGGCGTTGCTCGATTCCTAGGAACTGCGACAACGCGGAGGATCTGGATTTGGAGGGCGGATTTTACGTTTTCGGGATCACGAAACGGAAGACTTACGACATACCTGCCGTTATCGTCTCTCGTAGTCGTCCGGATAAAATTTTCTTCACATGTCAAATCGGAAGATTTTGTCACTTTTACTGGCAGATCCTCCACCTCCCAAAATTTGGTGAGAATCCTATCCAAGGACGTGTCAAACGTGTGGGAGATTCGCGTGGAAAAAACGGAAATCTTATTTTCCCTTGGAGGAGGAACGGGTCCTGTTAGGATCCACCCAAAAATGGTTTCTTGACCGAGGAGAGGGCCACAAATGTTCGGTCGGGTGCCGCTTAGGAGAATGGATGGCAGTACGTCGGCCCCGACCAGAATATCTATCTGTGCGCTCTCGTAGAACTTTGGATCCGCTTGTGGCAGTTCGGGAAGATCCCGTAGAAACTGTTGCGGAATCGGACAAGATGGGAGGTTTCCAGCTAATTGAGGAAGAACATAGGCCGTCGTGTTTATTTGCAAGCCAGGCCTGGTCGGAGAACGGATGGTTAACTGACAGAGCTTTTTGGATTCAGCGGATACTGTCTGGTTTAAGCCTCATACTTGGGCTCGGATAACCTGGTGAGGCAACTTAATTAATTTGAACAGCCGTTCAGAAATAAAGGTTGCCTCTGATCCTGAATCAGTCAAGGCAAGAGCTTTAAAATTCGACCCCAGGTGACATATGTCAATTATGGCGGTGCCCAGCAAGACGGATCTATACCCCGTCGCAAAGTAATTTTGGACTGTAGAGTCCGTGGACCCGGAAGCGGTGGCAGCTGGTGTATTTGGTCTTGATCTGGGTCTCGGAGAGGGATTCGAAGGCGATTGGGAGGAGTTGCCTCTGTGCAGTAAGGTGTGATGGCGGCCGCGGCAAGTAAAGCAGCTATGAGTGCTTTCACAATCCCGCAGCTGATGGCGTCGGGCGAAGCAGTTCAGACACAGCTGCTTCCTCTTTATATATGCCGACCGCTCGTCTACCGTCATCTGGAGAAACCGTGCACATGTGCGGACAGGATGGTTTTCCTTCTTACAAAGGTCACATCCTTTTGGCTTGGGTGCTACCCTTGTCTCGTAAGAATTTATTCTTCGAGGCGCTGCAGTGGGGGCGGATGTTTTTGGCAGAGATTGACTCGAGCCTGACGTCCGTACGTCGTCTATGGCTTCTAAGGTCCGGTGACGCTCCGTAAGGAAGGCGTTCAGCTTCTGCCACGTTGGAATCTCGGCCTTGTTGTGCTGGGACTGTTCCCACAAGGATAGCGTGATCTTCGAAAGTTTGGAGAAGCACATGTACACTAAGAGGCAATCCCATTTTAGGTTTCAATTCCGGACATTTCTAAAGCCGTGAGGCAACCCTGGATGGTGCGTTGAAGTTCACGGATAGCTGACCCAGATTCCAGATTAACGGAACAGTATTTTTAATTGGCTATTTACTAATAACTGCTTGTTTTCGGAACGCTCAGTTAGGTTAGCCCATCGCCACTATCGTGTGTGCATCGCCACTTGTTTTGGCATTAAGGTGAAACAGTTTTTCGACTGGCGCCTTGGATTGTTTATATATATGGCCGTAAACAGATCCCTAAAGGTCGGCCACCGCAGATAATCTCCGGTGAAAACCTCGGTATCGCACGGAGGCAGCCGACAGCCATAGGAAATGTAAGTCTGGGTAGAAACAGCTTGAACTTGGGAAGCCTGGGCTATCACATCCGCGATCTGAGCCCCACATCTCTCGTACACGGAATAGCAGTAGCAGTATTTAGCTTTTAGAATTGGCAAACTATCAGCTGCACTGTCTCCGGCTTCTGCTATGCACCCGGTGCATTCATCTTATTCTGCCTTGATGCGGTCCCATAACGCGCGTATTTCTTCGCGGATGTTTAGCATAGACAGAGTAGGAGGGATCGGCGAAGGAGTGTTTGTTCTGGATTCAAACTCACTCAGCCGATCTGAGACCTCAATCAATTTGCTTAGAGCAATTTGGGAAGGTGTTAGTGCCATTTTGACGTTTCCACGGCTGACCCTTTTTCGGGACGACGAGGATTTAGCGGTTAGTTCGGGTGTGGGCGGATCTACGGATATGCCTGGAACTACGGCAGGTGGAATAGACAACTTGTTGTTATCGCTTCCAACGGACATTTTAAACAATGACCTTTTTTTGGTCAGAATCTGCTCGCCTTTGTTTATGTCGAATAAATAGGAAACCTGGCCCACTTCTGGAACAGTGGAACGAGGTGTCGACAAAAAAAAAGTAGTGAATCGGAGAAATAGAAAACCGACCTGGTTTACTTTGCGGAATTAAACCCAATGACATGGATAAGGAACGGTGAGCAAGGAGTTCGTTTATCACCCGTGGAAAAAAAATACTATGGTATTTAACCTTTTTGGTATATGTATATTGTAATGTGGTATAATTGGGATCAAGTTTGGAATTTTTTGTGCTGGAATTTTTTTCATTGAAATAATTTAAGGGGGAAAAACACCAAATATGTGTAATTATGTATTATAGTCCCCGGTGGAGTAATAGTCTTATTTAAAATATGCCAATAAGTTGTTTATCGGAGGATGCTATTTGTTGATTTTTCAATACCAGAGGATTCTTTTAATTTTATTTAATATTCCGAGGGAAAAAATACTAAAATATTCCTAAAAAAGTGGTGGACGCAGGATGCTATGCAAATTAAATTCGTCGTTAGTAGATGATTTAAAAAAATTAATTTTTTTATTTTTAAAGCTCGGGTGATAAATCTTTATTCTTAAAACTTAATTAATACAAGACACTTTTAAAAACTGTGAACCGATCGCGGTCTCGGATAAAATAGGACTGACTTCTTAATTCTAAAAAATTCTCCAATGAACCTCGGCCAGAAGCTTACCTTTTCTTAAGCTTCCAGAACTTTAATTTTTGTTTAAAATAATAGCTTATGCTGAAACTGTCGCATCTCGTCGTTGTGAAATGAAATTATGCTGACCGATGCAATTTGATTAAAAATTGGAACGCAATATGTTTTGAACTTAGAACGCAGTACTGTGGGCTTCGAACGGAAAAGATTGGGCTTCGAACAGAAGCTTGTGTTTACTTTACGATTGGTTTATTTATCTTAGCAGGACGGTCAAGCGCGGCCCTCAAAGTAAATAGAAAAGGCAAAGGCAGAATCTTAAACAAAGGCAAAGGCAATCTCGCTGAAGGCAAGGGTAACATAGTTCAATCTTAGCTATGTTCAAAAATTTGTTTATAAATTCCATAAGTGGAACCGTTTCATGGGTTGGATAACTCTCCCCCTTCTAAAATAGATCGTCCCGATTCAATATGAAATTCATTTAATTGATCTCTTAATTCTGTTTAAAAATTCTTGGTTAATAGGTTTTTCTGGTTCTGGCCGTTGTTTTTTGGTTACAAATAATATGGCATTTTTGTATTTTATAATAAGTAAAAAAATCAAATATATAATGATTAAAATTAATAATATAAATGTAAGTGATATTTTAGTATTAGTAAAAAATTTAGTATTTAGTAAAAAAATCAAATATATAATGATTAAAATTAATAATATAAATGTAAGTGATATTTTAGTATTATTAATTTTAATGAAAGGATTTAAAATGTTTATATTATCTAAAGAAAGTTCTGAGTTATTTGATAATATGTTATCGGATATTTCATAACTTTTGAAATGGTTCGTAGTTAAGAATTTTGTTTTCCAAATTGGTATATGAAATATTATTAATTTCGGTTGCACCATTAAATGTTATCAAAAATGAACCGTTTGAATGGGAGTTGTTCACAATATTGTTACCATTTATAAGAATGGCACCATCTTGTATGATGTCTATTTTTTTATTTTTCTCTCTTATTTTTTTACAAGTGGATTTCTCGCTATTTAATAAGCGGGTAAAACAAGTTTTTTCATTATTTGAAGTGCAATAATTATTAAAAAGTTCGTTCTTATAGTTAGACATTTCAGAAAACATATTTGCGCATTTTGCGACTTGATTGCTTAATACTAGTATCCCATCGATTTGGGAAATCGCTCTACCGTGATATATTTCGCATCTGTTTTATATTATTGGGTATTTTATATAAATTATTACAAGTTCTTTATGCAGTGCGATTTTAAAAACAGAGATGTCCATTAAGTCAGCGATAATTACTGGCTTTTGTTCATGTTTTAATATTTCCATGATGCCATCATTGTATAATATTTTGGTATTAAAAACGTAAATTTTTGCTACTGTGATCGTGTCAATTAAATTTTGCAGATCAAATGTTAATAATCGTTAGCGATGTTTTCGCAGTGGTAAATCTTGATCAATAAAAACATTTTTAAAATCATCAGAAAGAGATTCTATTTCTTTAAACAGTTTTGAATTGATAATAAATTGCTTATTATTATTTTCAATAAATTCATCGATTTTATTCTGTATATTAATAAAATCATCATGATCCGGATTTTCAGCTAAACATTTCCACACAGTGCCTATCTAATTTATCCCCCTTTTTGATCTAGTTGATATTAATTGTGATAAAATTAATTCGATTACTTCTATGTCATATTTAATTTCCCATTGTTTCCTTTTTTTAGTATCCCTTTTTATATAATCTGATTCCAATTTTATTATTTCTTTATAAAAACTTAAGTTAGTTACGTGGAATAATTATGCGTATGAATCGTACGTCAATACGTCTTTATTGTCCTTGATTAAAAGATACTCGTGACTTGTATAGTCAGTTATTTCTGATTTTGTTAATAAAATAAGGTGTAGTATGAGCACCTGATAAAGCATTTTCTGGAAAAGGTAAAAATTTTTAGAATTTTATATTATCTTTGTGAATAATTCTATTTCTATTGTTGATTATTATTTTGTTAGGTACATTTTCTTTAACTACTTGTTTTTTATATCTAGTTTTAAGTTTATTTCTGTCCCCGTGTTTCTTTTCAAAAACTACCTGTCCTACATGATAAACTTTTTCTTTTCTGTTTTCATTATGTGTTTCTAACATTTTCTCTTGTGTATTTTTTAAAATTTGAGGAATGTTATCGTGCTCTATTTTATTATATAGTACGTCAAAAGGTTTTTGGTTCGTTGTAGAATGAATGCTCTGATTATATTCTTGAGCGGCTCTTATTACTATTGCGGAATAGTCGGTTAAATTAAATTCTTCTTTAATGCATCGAGCTAATTCTGTTAATGTAGAATGTGCCCTTTCAACTTGTCCGTAATGTAAAGTTAAACCGCACCTTTCTGCAAAAGATTTAAATTGGGCCGAGGTAAAGCTTGGTTCATTATCGGTCATTATTTCTTTGGCTTGTGGAAATTGTTGAAGAAGTTCCATTACTTTGTTTTCGATATTTAATTTATTTTGGATTTCTTTTATTACTAAAAATTTTGAGTAAGCGTCAATACAAGTTATGAAAGTAAGACTTTGCACGTAATATATGTCGATGTGTAAATTTTCGCCTTCTTTATTCGGGATTGGGGCTTCTCCAATTGGAATTTTAATTGGGTGTCTGTTATATTTGTTTTCATTGCAAATTTTACAGTTTTTTATGTATTCTTTTAATTTTGTAAGTAAGTTTGTCCAATAATACAATCTACTGATTTGTTTATAATTTTCGTCAAGTCAATGTGTTTCTTCGATTATAAGTGCTCTGTCCTCAGAAGTTTCTACATCTTAGACAAATATTTTTGTATACAAAAATTTATTCACAAAATTATCTTTAAGTGGTTTTTGAATTCTATAAAATAAGTAGGAATATATTCTCTTAAGATTGATATCAAATGTCAAATTCTATTATATGTCTGGTATTTTCGAATATATTAATCGACTCATGTATTGTATACCTCCCCGTTGCTAATAGCAATTGTTGCTTAAACTGGTTTAAGGGTTTACGGGTTTCTTGTATAACATTCTCAAAACTACTCTCTGCTGAATGCTGAGTGTTTTGATCTGAGACCGATTCGTTACTGTCAGTTAAGTTGTTGATCTGAATTCTTGATATGGCGTCTGCAACTACATTAGTTGTACCTGGCTTATAAATGTCTTTTGGAGTGAAACTTTCTATGAAGGAGTACCAGCGTTTCATTCCAATATTAGGATTTTTATCAGAGATTGCGAAAGATAATGGTTGATGATCGGTTTGGATTTCAATTCCAATCACTCCGTATAAGTAGTTTCTTAAATTTTTAAGAGCCCATACTAAAAGGCTAAAAATACTAAAATGGCTAAAAGTTCCTTCTTATTAGTTGCATAAACTTGTTCCGTTTTAATCAAGGTTTTTGAAATAAAAGTAATTGGTTTACTTTCTTGAGATAATACTGCACCAATTGCGAGGTCCGAATCGTCGGTGGTTAGAGTAAATTTTTTATAATAATCCGGTTGAACTAATTCTACTTGAGCAATGAGATTTTCTTTCAGCTCGTTAAAAGCTTTAATAGCTGGGTCATCCAGCTGAATTAACATTTTTGTTGACATTCTTCTTCAAATTTTGCCATTATGACCTCCAAGATATTTTGTTTGAGGTTTGGCTATAGAGGCGTAATTTAAAACAAATTTTCTATAATAGCCCTGTTCACGCTTGCCTCTTTATTTTAGTTGAAATTGTATGCTAAAAGATTATTATTTGAACGTTGATGCACTAAGAGCAGTACAAACAAGTGGCCCAAACGACACCAAGCACGTGCTTGTTACGCGCGGGCCCATTTTTATTTCGGGCAAATACGGTTCGCGAGGAAGGTACATAGAACAAACAAGGACAGGACAAAACATAGATCAACAAGACTAAAGCAAATGAGCTAAGATTTTAGTTTTTAATACAGGGATAGAGGTTGAGGAACAAATTAAATGATATAGGTTGTTATAATTATTACAAAGAACGCGAAAAGGCTCATGCTGACTAAAATTAGATGAACATCGTGGCAAGTTTATAGGATAGTAGTTTCGCATTCGTCTAACAGGAACATTGAAAGTAAGGCGGCTTACCAAATCTACAGAATCAATATCGCCTCTGATAAGATTATTCATAAAAATAGTACCAAGCATAGTTCTACGGCTTACTAGACTAGGCAAATTAATTAAAAGCAATCTACTCGAGTAAGAAGGCAACCTGACGTTTTGATCCCAGTTCAAACCACGTAAGGCAAAAAGAAGAAATTGTTTCTGTACTGACTCTATACGGTCAATGTGCACTTGATACTGAGGACTCCAAACGGAAGAACAGTATTCCAAATTAGGACGAACAAGGGAGGTAAATAATAATTTGGTAGTGTATGGATCATCAAATTCTTTAGACCAACGCTTTATAAACCCAAGAACACTCATAGCTTTATTTACAGTAGAGGTTATGTGGGAGTCAAATTTAAGTTTAGGATCTAGGAGAACACCTAAATCGTTTACTGAGTATATTCGGTCCAGGGACATGTTCTGAAGAGAGTAACTTATGAACGTTGGCGTACCCCTATAAAAAGTCATAACGTTGCATTTAAGATAGTTTAAATTCAAAAGGTTGTACTGACACCATTCCTGGAATCTATTAATGTCTGACTGCAAGCAGAAACCAGACTCAATATTATTATATGAAAAACAAAGCTTAACATCATCAGCATACATTAGTACACGAGAGTGAGTTACTATAGAGGGAAGATCATTTATAAACAGAGTAAACAGCAAAGGGCCTAAATGACTGCCCTGAGGCACTCCAGATGTCACGTTGATCATCTTGGAAACAGCGTTTTTGAATAAAACCCTCTGAGATCTACCATTCAAATAACTTGAAATCCAAGTTAACAGATTATTCGCAAACCCAAGCTGATCTAATTTGAATAAAAGAAGAGAGTGGTTTACAGAGTCAAAGGCTTTACTAAAATCTGTATATATAACGTCTGTCTGCAATTTTTCGTTAAACCCATCTATTACAAAAGATGTCAATTCGAGCAGGTTAGTGGTGGTCGATCTTCGCTTAACAAAACCATGTTGACACGGCGATATTAAAGAGGAGCACAAATGTTGCAACTGAGAGGTAATAATGCGTTCAAATATTTTAGGAATGGCAGACAATTTGGAGATTCCTCTATAGTTCTGAACATTAACCTTTTTAGTTGGTGAAAGAGAAGAAGAAAGGGTGTCAACGCAGGGAAGACAAATTGTAAGTTCTAATGTGGGATGATACCGGTCTTCTGGCATAACTAGTGGGTCAATTCTAGATACCGTGACTTCAGACGGATCTAAAGCAAATACAAGATCTAATTGTCTGTTTAGAGAATTACGTATAAAGCTAACTTGCTGTAATGATAATTCTAACAGACCGTCAACGAATTCATGGTCAGATAAGGGGGTAGAGACAAGTGAGTCAGTGGAAAGGGACCAAGAAATGTCAGGGAGATTGAAATCACCCAAAACAATCAAAAGATCCCTTTCGGAAAGATGAGATAAAACAGTTTTTATAGCAGACAAATGTTGCTTATAAATTGTTAAGTCAGATCCAGGTGGAATATAAGAACAAGTTACATAAATAGAAAAAGATTTCAAAGAAACTTTAACACCAACAAATTCTATTTCATTGGGATTAAGAAAGTATATCCTTTCCGATGTTAAAGTAGAGGTAACGGCAACCAGCACCCCACCGCCCCTACGAGGAGAGCGATCAGTTCTATACGTACTGAAATTTTTGGACAGAACTTCAGAGTCTGTTATCTCCGGTTTCAGCCAAGTCTCAGTAAAGGCCAGAATGTCTTCCGAAAAGGCAGAGGAGTCAGCATAAAGCTTAGGTAGCTTCATATTAAGTCCTCTAACATTTTGATAGGCCAAAAGTAAACTGCTCAGTTTTTTGGCGCAGGTACTGTCGTGGAAGGCCTATTATTAGTTCTCCGTCTGTTTGGAACAAATTCTTTAATGACCAATTCATCATTAAGCCAAAAACTTTTAGAATTTAGTACATTAAATACTTCCGGAGGAGCAGATATTTTAAAGGAAGATATCCTACGAACATATGGAAATTTAAACTCCTCCACTGTGATGTTTTGAGATGGGAATTCCTGTTGTATAAATTCCAAAACATCAGCAGATGTGGTTTCAGGTGTTAAACGAGACACAAATAATTGCTTCCTGTATGGAACAACCGAGAGGCTCTTTCTTCCACCACCAGCAATCTGAACATCGTTCGTCTGATTATCGAGACTAGGGACTATAGAGCTAACTTCCACCGTAGGCACAGAAAGCTGCGTAGGGTTTGAAACGGTAGGCTGAGTAGCAGAAACAGGAACTCCAGAGCTTTTGGTACCTATGGGTACTGCTGTCAGAGAAGCTTTAGGTCCACCAGCCCCAGTGGATGCCGACATTGCTGCCGTTACCGATCGGGTAAAAATATTAGAAGCTAAGTTGGGATTCGGAACTGATGCCTTTACTTGAAGAGATTTTGAAGGAGCAGTCTTCTTGCGTTTAGGTGACCCTACTGACATTTTTTTATTATCAAGGTCCGCCTTAAACTCTTTAAAATCAGCAACTACGCTCATGAGTTTATCGAACAGTTTCATAAAACGATCATTGGTCAGTGCAACATAGCCATCCAAATCACGATCTATTTCCACGCATGAGGCACAAGTCCACGAAAAACCAACACGCAGATCAATATAATCTTTTACTCTGCCAACAAGTCCAGTACATTTTGGGTGTATGACAATGTTGCAGAGACGACAGTAAATAAAAACGTCATTAGGTGACGATCCAAACTGACAATCTTTTTTGCAACAAAAAAGAGCCATTTTTAATTTAAGAAACAAAATTATTAATAAAACCAAAGAATCAAAAGAATTATAAATACCTCACTTAATTTGACACTGGGATCAAACAAATAAAAATGTAGACACACAAGAACACAAAAGTATAAGAGCGCGTAGAGACTTCGAGAGCGAGAGAGCGCAACAGAGTGGCTGTCGACTGAGCGTGGCTTGCGAAACACAAACAAAATATACACGACAACAGTTTAGACGACAAGAAACGGGAGAGAGATTACAAGAAGGTTATGGGAAACAACAACAAAAGCTATTGAAACCAAAGCACCACAGCGTACAGAAGTTACAATAACAAAATGCACGGGCTAAACACAGAGTTAGGTTTTGTTAAAATTTCTACAATAAAATAGACAATTAAACATAAACAGACGATTTAAAACACAAACACGGCTGGTTATGAAGGACTAAGTCACAAAACAAGGCACCAGTATCACAGATATTAATGACAAATTGACAAAAATCACAGAGCACAAGATAAACACAACCGGTCACAAGCGACGCTAAATCGACTACCCTCTATTGTAAAGCATTATGATCCACAATGAAAACGGTAAATCATAAGCTTTCTTGTTATGCACAGCCCAACCAAATGTTTAACCAAAAGCAGAATACAGTCTCACACAGAACTTCGTGAAGTAAATATCATTGACTCCGTCGTTTTAATTTTTGGATCAAGTTCCGCCATCTGCACAGGGGCAGAGGCGGTGCAATAACAACAACCACTGGCATTTGCACGAGGGCAAATTTCACCTTTGGCCGCCTCCCATTAGGCAGCGGATTAAACATTGGCGACCGTGACAGGACAGCTGTCCCAAACCTTAACAACTCGGCTGCGAGGGATCATAAGGGATTCAGTAGCAGCTACAATTCAAGCGGATCAGTTGGAAAGTTATCTCAACTTGGACTTTACGGCATCACACCATTACGTCACCAGTACACCTGAGACACTTACTGGAGCACGTAAGCTTCTAAATCGGCAGATTTAACCCAGTTCACTTGTGATTTGATCTTTCGGACGCAAATAATACAAATAAAAGAAAAGGAAAAGTCTGGTTATATCTAGATAACCTATGTCGTAAAAGCTTCTCAGAACACGCAGGCTTGCTCTACCCCAGTTTTACATGAAAAGGTTTCGCAGTTACTCTAAAACTGTTGTAGGGTTTCAAAACTTGTCAAAGCTTCTCAAACGTATTTTCCTTACAGTTTGGCTGATCGTTAATCTCTTTGCAAACATGACCAAACCATCTGTAGAAGAACAGCTGGCTGCACTTAGGCGCAAAAGAACTCTGCTGCAACGAAACATGCAACGAACTTCGAATCGAGCGGTTGCAGACTCAGCAATGGATGCTGCATCGGTAGAGTGTCACTTGGCCCTTTTGGAATCGCACTTTAGGCAATTGTAGAATAGACTTCGAATATACTTGTAGAATAGACTTCGAAGAAGATTCTCGCGATCAGTTTGAGGCAGATTTTATAGCAACAAAATCTACGCTTTTAAAACGTGCAAATGTTAGCAAGCGCAATGGCCCTGAGGACTCCGTCTTGATAAATTCCACCTGCTTAGGGGCCAGTTCCTATAATCGAATACCTTCTCTAAAACTACCAAAATTTGACGGAAAATATGGCGAGTACAACCGTTTTATTGCAGCCTTCAATCATATGGTTCATGATGATGTCTTACTTTCTGATATTGACAAGTTTACGTATCTACTCGGATGTCTTTCTGGTCCCGCATTGAGTGTAGTGGCTGCATTTCAAGTATCAGAAGAAAATTACTAAGAGGCATTGGAGCGCCTTCAGGAACGATACGATAAAAAAGTGTTGATCTTACTCGAACATGTATCTAGCCTTTTTGCCATTTCTCAAATGAGAAAATCTGATTCTTCATCCCTTCGAGAAATTTTTGACACAGTGGCAGCTTTGCGTGGTTCACTACTCTCTCTTGGCACCGAACAAAATGCATTTGAAGCCATTTTAATTCAGCTCGTTTTGCAAAAGGTTGATTCAGATTCAAAACATGCTTATGATCGAGGTCAGAACTATGAGCAGTTTCCAACTTGGGATAATTTCTACAACATATTAGGTAGGCATTGTCAGTTTCTAGAATGCAGCGCAAAGCCAGGCCAGAAGTTCAAGCAGTATGATAAGCGTTCAGAAAAACTAAATCACCCCCACAAAAAAGCATTCCTAACGGCTAGAGGCAGTTGTATAAAATGCGATTCTTCAGATCACAATCTAGGATCGTGCCCTTCGTTCGTTGCACTTCCACATGAGAAGCGACATGCTTGGGTCGAACAGGCAGCGCTATGTTTAAACTGTCTTCATAAGGGCCACATCGCAGCTGACTGTCCTTCAGGAGTGAAACACAAGAAACTTCTCAATCAAATGTAGAACAGACAAACGAGCAACCTCGTTGCTCCACACAGGTAGTCGCATGTCTTTCTCGTAAATCAAATCGAGCTCTTATCCCAACCGCTATAGTTCTTATCCAGGATAAGTACGGAGTGTTCCACCCGGCAAGGGCCTTGCTTGATTCTGGCTCGGAAATTAACTTTATCACAGATACTTTGGCCAGCAAATTACAACTTCAGCGAAAGCGTCAACATTTTGAAGTTTCTGGTATAGGAGATGTTAGAGCAAAACTTCAGTTCTCAGTCTCGACGACCATACGCTCACGTTTGTCTGCTGACGAATGGTCATTGCGATTTGCTATTACCAAGACAATAGCATTGACTCAACCCGTCACTCGAATAAAATCATCAACGTGGTCAATTCCTGACGGAATTGATTTGGCTGACCCATTGTTTTTTAAACCACAAAAAATTGACATTTTACTAACAAGTTGTTGACAATCCGCAATCTAGGGCGAAGGCTAATGTTCTTATGTGCAAAATCTCGCAGTCCCAACAGCTGAATGAAAATCTAAAAAGGTTTTGGGAAATCGAATCGTTTCCAGAATCATCTCAAAACCAGTACACAACTGAAGAGGAAGAATGTGATCTCCACTTCTGCAAAAACTCAGCTTTTCTCGAGAATGGGCGAGTTCAAGTTCGGCTTCCCTTTTCGAGATCTACCCAACAATTGGGAAGTTCAGTGGATATTGCCAAGCAACGATTTTGGCAAATAGAGCGTCGTTTACAACGTTTACCCGATCAAAAAAAATATGTATTCTGATTTCATGCAAGAATATATTGATCTGGGGCACATGCAACCTGTAGATAGTTTTGACTCAAATCAACCTCACTATGTAATCTCGCATCACGCTGTACTGCGTCCAGACACCTCAACAACAAAGTTGCGTGTAGTTTTTGACACAGTTCAGCAGGACCTTATCTTAACCCTGCCTTCATTTAGGTTGTATAGGCATGCTCTAACAGCTGATATAAGAAAAATTTATCTGCAATTCATTGTAGATCCCCATGACCGCAAGTTTCAGTTGATTTGGTGGAGGCACAATATTTCTGACCCTTTGAAATTATATCAGTTGAATAATGTCACATATGGGCTTGCTTGTGCACCGATTCTTGCCATCAGAAGTCTGCATTTCATTGCAGAGAAATATAGGAAAGAATTTTCTATAGGATCTGAAATTATATCTAACGAGATGTATGTCGATGACCTCCTTACAGGAGCTGACTGCATTGAGGATTTATTATTGAATATTGATCAAGTTACTGGAATCTTGTCTTGTGCCGGATTGGAGTTAGCCAAATGGAATTTTAGCAAGTTGGATGATAATATCAAAGAACATCGATTCAAGTTAGACAGCAAAGATATCACAAAAACCTTAGGAATGTCGTGGAGGCCCCAGGTGGATGAATTTTGCTTTCAGTTCGATTTGCCAAAAACTAACGCTATGACGAAAAGGAACATTCTCTCAATTATTGCACGCTTGTATGACATACTTGGCTGACAGTGGTTATAAGATGCAATATTTTTGTGCAGGAGCTGTGGATGAGTCATTTGGATTGGGACGAAGTACTGACTCAACAATTAATAGATCGTTGGCAATCTATTTATCCCGACTTGCACAATTTAAACCAAATCGCCATACCCCGATATGTAGGACTTTCCCCGAAACATGACTGCGAAATACATGGATTCGCAGATGCTTCACAGCGTGCATACGGCTGTTGTACATATCTGCGCTCAATTCAAAATGCATCAGTAGAATCGCATTTACTCATAGCAAAATCAAAGGTTGCCCGAATTAAAGTCCTTTCTCTTCCACAATTAGAGCTCTGTGCTGCATCAATTCTTTGTGATAAGTGGAACAAAATAAAACATAGGTTCAGCAACATACAAAAGGTTGTTTTCTGGACAGACTCCAAAATCGTATTAGAGTGGCTCACTATGCACTCGTCCCAACTAAATTGCTTTGTAGCCAATCGGATCTCAGAAATTCAAACTCAATCATCGAACATTTCTTGGCGTCATATGCCAGGAAAAGAAAACCCGGCTGACATCATATCTTGTGGATGCAAGGTCAGCGAACTTCAAAATACAAGTTGGTTTACAGGGCCAACCTTCCTTAAGTTGGAAGAACATCTTTGGCCGCAGTCGTTGGACAAAATCGAAACCATAAATGCGGATTTGGAAATAAGAAAAAATTCATCATTCAAATGCACCGAATCTAAAGAAAACATCCTTGATCAAATTCTCAATCGAATCTCTTCGTATCATCGTATTCTTCGAGTCACAGCCTACGTTTTGCGGGCGTTTAACAAGATCCCTGCAAGCAAAAACCTCTGCGTGTCGCAAGCGGTTGAAATTCCAGCAGCTGAGTTGCAGCACTCGTTCCTGTTTATTGTAGGACTTGTTCAGCATCAAACGTATTGGAAGGAAATAGATTGTTTACAGAAGGGTAAAGTCCTCAGCGTAGATCTTCAAAGCTGACACTTTTTCTGTCGGAATCAGCTATAGAAACTGCACGGTGACACTGATTCGTGTTGCCGGGCGTCTAGAAAATGCGCAAATCCCGGTAGAGGCCAAGTACCCACTTTTACTGCCAAAAGATCACAAATTCACTTACAAACTCGTCGAATTTCTTCACCAAACTAACATGCACGCAGGGCCCAAGGCTCTAATCGGAATCCTGCGTCTCCAAGTATGGATCGTTAATTCTCGTCGACTAGTTATCAAAGTGGTGCGCAACTGTGTCCACTGCTATCATTACAAGCCTTATTTGCTGGACCAGATCATAGGGTCACTTCCTGCTGACCGGTTGTCACTCACAAAACCCTTTGCTGTATCTGAAGTCGACCTGTGTGGTCCATTTCTGACGTCCTATCGCATTCGCGGAAGGGCTGTCTTCGTTTGCTTTGCCACCAAAGCAGTACATGTAAAACTAGTATCTGATCTGTCAACTAATACCTTTATTCTCTGTTTAAAGCGCTTCATCGGGCGGAGAAGTTTGCCAAATCGGATATTCTGCGACAACGCAACCAACTTCGTTGGAACCCGCACTCAATTAGAGGAATTTAAAATGCAACTCTTCAGCCAGCACGCGTTGAAGGACTAACAAATGTTCGCATCATCCAATGGCGTAGAATTTAGCTTCATTCCACCCCGCGCACCACATTTTGGCGGCTTGTGGGAGGCGGCGGTAAAGTCCATGAAGCTTTTACTGGTAAAAAAACACTGGTCACTCACATCTGACGTACGAGGAACTCCAAACTGTCGCAGTTGATGCTGAAGCGGTTGTCAACTCACGACCGAAATTGTATGCTAAAAGATTACCCTCTATTGTAAAGCATTATAATCCACAATGAAAACGGTAAATCATAAGCTTTCTTCTTATGCACAGCCCAACCAAATGTATAACCGAAAGCAGAATACAGTCTCACACAGAACTTCGTGAAGTAAATATCATTGACTCCGTCGTTTTAATTGTTGGATCAAGCTCCGCCATCTGCACAGGGGCAGAGGCGGTGCGATAACAACAACCACTGGCATTTGCACGAGGGCGGATTCAACAAGCCCGTAAGGCCTAAGAAACTTCTTAGTTCCCGAATATTTTTTGGAAGCGGATATTTAATAACGGTGTCAATTTTTTCTGGGTCTGTCTTGATGACGTTATAAGATACGATGTATCCTAGAAAACTGGTTTCGCGTTTAAAAAACTTTGATTTTTCTAAAGAGATTTTCATGTTTGCCTTTAATAGGTTAGGTTAGGGTGGCTGTCGGACTATAGTCCGACACACTTAGACCTCATGGGTCCATTGTGATACCGCATGATCTCGTTTTTTTTCCTTCTCTAGGGTTCCGTTTCTAGAAGTTTCAGCCTGTGTTAAGCTGATCAACATGTCTTCCATCCGGAAGATTTAATAAAGGCACTTATGTTTTTGAGATCAATCTCCGATATTTCGGTAAGATCGTTGAAGAAGGGGCTTCTTAAGTGTTTCAGTCTGAGTCTGCATAGGGTTGGGCAGAAGCAGAGAAGGTGTTCTACCGTTTCCTCTTCTTCCTCATCCCTACAGCTTCTGCAGAAATCATTTTGCGGGGCTTTTAGCCTGCCGGCATGTGCGCCAACAAGCCAGTGGCCTGTAAGAGCTCGAATCAACATGCCACATTCTGTGCGGCTGAGTTTGAGTAACTCCGAGGTTTTTTTGTTGTTTATCACAGGCCATGTCTGGTGAGAGATGCGACACTGTGGTGCGTTTTGCCAATGGGTGTTGGCTAGTGTGTTTAAGTAGTTTTTTATATTTAGCTTGCAAGTAGCCATGGGCATACCAACATTCTCCTCTCCTGGGAGGAGAGGCTCGGTGGTGCCCTGCCTGGCTAATTCGTCCGCTATGCAGTTGCCTACGATGTCCCGGAGACCCGGAACCCATATTAGGCTGATAGTAAACTGATTTGCCAGCTCGTGGAGAGATCTGCGACAGTCTGCTATTGTACGGGAGTTGGTGTTTGTCGAGTAGATCGATTTAATAGCCGCTTGGCTGTCACTATATATGTTTAGGTGTCCTCTCTGAAGGCTAAAGTTCCCTAAACAGGTTACTGCTTTTTTTTATAGCCTGAATGACTTCCTGATATCTAATTGTTCGGAGTATACACCTCCGCCAACGTGTCCTTATAATTTGGAGCCATCTGTATAGAAACAGATTGCGTCCGTCGTGCCCGGTCGGCCCTGTTCCCATTCCTCTCTATCAGGAATCAGGGCCTCAAAGGGTGTGTGACTATATTCAATGGATTTGCATAGATCCGTGATATTCCGAATCGATTTATCATGCTGGAGAATTTTAGCATGGCCATAAAATTGGGCTTTCCACTGCCCTGTGTCCCTCAGTCGAATAGCTGCCGATTTGGCCCTTTCCATGCCTGCTAAGTCCAGGCTAGGGAGGTTCAAGATCGCATTCAGCGCTTCATTCGGGGTGGTTCGTAGGGCTCCACTAATACACAAAGCCGCCATTCGCTGTACTTTGTGTCAGTATGCATTGTTTGTGAAGAGCGGTCCACCACAGAGCCACTCCGTATAGTAGGATTGGCTTGACTACCGCTGTGTATATCCAGTTGACTCTTCTAGGGGACATGCCCCATCTTAGCCCAATTGCTTTTTTACAGGAGTAAAGTGCAATGGTCGCTTTCTTGGTTCTCTCTTGGTTATTTAAGCCCCATTTGAGGCGCTTATCTAATACTAACACCAAGTATCTGGCGTGATCTCTAAAGGAGAGATTACAAATGTTTAGAATAGGTGGGTTGAGTTGTGGGGTCTCGCATCTCTTTGTAAATAAAACAAGTTCTGTTTTTGAGGGACTTACCCCAAGTCTGTTCTCTATCGTCCATTCCGATAGTTTTTTTAGTTTAGCGGTCATAGGATCGCAAAGTGTTTGTGAATATTTTCCATTAAATATGATAGCGACATCGTCTGCGTATGCCACTACCTTACAGCCTCTTCTCTCTGGAATCCGCAGAAGTTTATTTACTGCGATAATTCACAGGAGGGGTGATAGTACACCTCCTTGCGAGGTGCCTCTGTTCACTAGTCTAGTCTGGGTTGAGGTCCCTGGTGTGGCTGTGACCATTCTGCTTATCAGCAATTTATGAATCAACCTCACCATTGGCGGCTCAGCCCCTAATTCTGTGAGAGATTCTGTTACAGCAGTGGGAAGCACGTTATTGACGGCTCCCTCTATGTCAAGAAAGGCGATCAGTGTGTATTCCTTGATGCTGAGTGATTTCTCGATGCTGCTTACCACCAAGTGTAGCGCCGATTCGGTTGACTTACCTTTGGTGTAAGCGTGCTGTGCTTCTGAAATTTGTGTCGGGTCTATGGTGGCCCTTACGTGTAGGCTTATAATTCTTTAAAAGCTCTTAAGCAGAAATGATGTTAGGCTTATTGGCCTAAAATCCTTTGCTGTGGTGTGAGTGGCCTTCCCTGCCTTGGGAATGAATACCATCTTTGTTTCTTGCCATGCTGTTGGTAGTTCTCCAACCGCCAGGATGGATTGGAAGATTTTTTTCAACCAGTTTATGGCTATCTGTCCTGCTTGTTGGATGTGAGCCGGTGTTATCCCGTCTGGTCCCGGCGATTTGTATGGTTTGAAACTGTGAATGGACCATTTCATGTTGCGGTCTGATAGGAGTGGATCTAATTCGATTCCCTCTCCTGCTCCTCTTTCAGGAGGATGATCTGTTTGTTGGCTCCCCGGGAAGTGAGGGTCTAGGAGCAGGTCTAGGGACTCTTTACTGGAGTGTGACCATGATCCATTTGCTTTTTGAAGATAGCCCAAAGGCGCGGCTGTCTTAGAGAGTATTTTTCTGAGCCCTGCGGCATCAGTGGTTTTTTCTATGTCAGAGCAGAAGGTCTGCCATGCCGTTCGTTTTGCACTTCTAATGGCCTTTTTGTAAGAGGCTAGTTCATACTTGTAGTTCAGCCAATTAGTGTCCTCATTTCCCGCCTTTGCTCTGTTAAACAGGCATCTGCAGTTGGTTCTGAGGATTGATAGTTGTTGGGTCCACCAGGGGGGTTTTTTCCTTCCCCTTGGTTTCTCTGTGGGGCATGCCACTTTGAAGGCAGTGTTGCATGCCTCTGTAAATTTGTATACTGTTTCGTCCAGCTCCTGTGGGTTTGTGATGCTTTCTGTTACATGGGTAGGATATTTGTCAGAACTTCTTTGTACCTGTGCCAGTCGGCTCGTCTGGGGTTAGCGAAGCTGACCGGCAAGGGCGAATCAAGGGACAATACAGTTTCTATGAATCTATGGTCCGAAAAGGAATGCTCGTCAGAGACTGCCCAGTTTTTGACTGCACCTACGAGTGAATCTGATACCAAAGTTAGATCTATGATCGTTTGGCAAGCTTTAGTTATGAATGTAGGGACATTGCCCCTATTCCATAAGAATATGTTCGAATTTAGAATAAAATCAAAAAGAGACTCACCTCTGTCGTTGTTGTTTGGGCAACCCCACTGGGTGTGATGGGTGTTGGCGTCGCAGCCTATTACCAAACCTTTCTTGAGCTTTTCGCATTCCTCTGCCAGTCCTCTGACCAGCGCATCTGGGGGGTTTTCCTTTTCAAAGGCCAAGTAGGCCGATAGGACCCTTATAAAGCCACTTTGCAGCCCCAGGCTTACTGCGGTGTTGTCTCCGTTGCTGTAATTGCGAAGTAGAAATATACTAAGATGCCTTTTGGCTAATATGCAGGTTCGAATTTTACCTTCTTTGGGGTCAAGCATAAGCTTGTATTCCTTTGTTCCTAGTCCAGCAACCTTGCCTCCTACTACCCAAGGTTCCTGTACAAGGACTAGGTCAGCTCCGCCTTCGGTCAGGCGAAGCAGAAGTGCAGCGGACGCTGCTTTACTATGGTGAAGGTTTATTTGTAAAAGTCTTAGTGACATCTACAGCTTCAACCTCCACCACAGTGACGTCGGCCTCCTCTGTATCCCTGAGGTCTACGTCCTCGATAGCCGGTCCGAGCGCTCGCATCTCTCTGCTTAGCGACGAATCGGTGGAGTAGCCGTCCTCCGGCCCACCAAGTGCCTCCAACTCCACAGTAAGGACCTGCTCGGCTGGGTTGCCGGCAGAGCTGCTAGCGGCGTTGGAGTCGCCCTTATACACCTTGGTGTGTATCGCACTGAACCCGAAGTTCAGCACTCCTCGAGCAGTCTCGGTCGGAGCCACTGACTTCTTGTTCAGGACCAACACCGCCTGGTTGACGTTCCCTTCATGCTCTTCCACCTTGACGACTTTCCAGTCCTTCGTGGGGAGGTGCGTGTTGCATTCTTGCAACATGAAGAGGATGTCCTCCGGCGCCTTGATCGCTGCTGGAAGCCAGATCCTGGCTCGGGGTCTACTGGGGACATCGCACCAGTCAAGCGCAACGATGTTCGCCCCTTCGAGTACCTCGCCGAGCTTGCTCGTCGCCTGTTTATACATGTCAGCCGACCGCTGACTGTCGCAGGCCACCACCTTGACGCTGCCCTGGTACCAGCCCGCATCCATGCAGCAAGGCGAGGTGCCTGGCTTCTCCCGTACCATGCGCAGGCAAATGAGGGAAAGGGACTCCACTGCCTTCCACTTGTTTCTGGGGATCCTGCCCTCCGGATTTCCCCTGTCAATCAGGCCGAGTAGTACACGGTTCTTCGTGATTTCGGCGAAAGAGACCGATGGCTGGATCTTAGATCTCTTCGCCGATGGCCCGGGTAGTTCGAGGGATCGCTGCCTTTTCGCCTGAGTCCCTTCTAGAGTGGGCTTATCCTGCCCGTAGTTTGGAAGCACCTTCCTTGCCCACTCTACCTTTTTTAGCCATTCAGGCGAAGGTGTGGCAACGGTGTTTCTAAGGTGTGAGCGCAGAGTCTGGGCGGCAGTCCTCCTTTCTGCGTATGTATATTTGTTAGCACCAGCGGGTGGCCCGAGCGCCTTGGCAGTGCCTACCGCTGCGTTCGGCGCAGATGCGCACGTGGCGGAGGCGTTTGCGGCTGGCTTTCTGCCACCCATCATCCCCAGTTTGGGATGCGGCCCTTTCTGGACCGTGCTGGTATGGATGGCGGAACCAGTGTTCAGCTTATCCATGGGTTTTTTGAGAGTACCCGTCTCTGTGTCTTGTGTTGTGTTATTTGTTTTCTTGATCTGTTCCATAATCTGGTGAGTCCGTGAGTCTCCGAGTGAGAAGGGGAAAAGTCCGCCCTGGCAGAGATCCGCGGTGCCCGGGTAAGGCGATAGTTAGAACAGGGGGTCGCCATGTCCCTGAGCACACCGTTTGAGACTGGGCTAGTTTTTGATCCGGGGCCCCAGCCAGGCTGACTCTTGGCACGGTCCGTATTACACCGTAGTCCGGCCCGGAGTGAGATGTTGTTTGGGAGGGGAGATGGGTAGGTGTTGTGTTGGGAGTGGGTTTGTGTAAAGGAACTATTTAGATGCGGCTGAACAACTCGCATCGTCGGTATTGCTTCGCTGCAAAATACCCGCTGGCTGTCCGGGACTGTTTATTTACTGGGGTTTCCGTCCACGATTCCGTGTTTGACTTATCCCCAAGCTTATTCACAGTTGGCCTCGAGAGAGGTCGTCCGCTATCTGCAACCTGCGACCCGCTCGGTAGCCCCAGCTAGGCGACTTTGGAACCATCTCACAAGTTCCTCAGCCGAGTTGCCTTAAATAATATATTTATAATTTTGTTTAAGTCTTTATAATGTTGTTCAATCGAGTTTGAGAATATTATAATGTCGTTCATGTAGACATGACATGTTTTCCCTATTTGTTCTCTTAGGGTGTCGTCCATTGCTCTCTGAAAAATTCTTGGTGCATTTGTTAGTCCGAATGGCATTCTTAAAAATTCGTATTTTCCATTATTTATTGAAAAGGATGTTTTTTCAACATCAGATTCTTTTAATAATAATATCTGATGAAAACCTGATTCTAGATCTATTGTTGAAAAATATCTTGCTTTTCCCAAATTAGATAGAATTACTGATGGGTGTTGCATTGTGTACCTGTCAGGTATGGTACTTTCATTTAATTTTTTATAGTCAATGACGATTCTTAATTTACGGCTTCCGTCTTGATTTTTCCTTTCTTTGGTACTACCAGAACTGGTGAATTATAAGGGCTTCGACTAGGCCTTATAATTTCCTCTGCTTACATTCTACTGATTTCGCTGTTCACGAAGTCGGTGACAGATAAAGCGTACGGATATTGTTTCCCGTATACTGGCCTGTCGTGAGTAAGATTTATTTCCCCCTTTATGTCTGTTCTAAAAGGAATTTGTATATTTATATTTGAATGTTCTTTTTTCCTTTAGTCCGTCTAATTGATCAGTACCTATATTGTTTATCTGTTGTTTTGTCGGATAACTCAACGACGGCGGGCTTGAAATTTTTACATTTCAAACGATTTTTATTTATTCGATTTTTTACGGTAATTAATTCGTCGGCACTTTCAGGATTTTGAATTCCCAGGATATTTGTATTTTTATTGACGGTATTTACTTCGTCGGCACTCTCAGGATTTTGAAATCCCAAGCTTTTTTCACTATTTTCCACAAATAATGAATCTGTGTTTTCGCTTTTTTTTTATCAAAATATTTTTTTAAAATAAATTCTTTTAACGGAAGAATATTATTTTCCTTAATTAAACTTATTTCATTTTTTTCCTCATTATCATAATATTTTAACTTTTCCGTTTTCCCTTTATATTCCAAGACTCCCTTTTCTATATTTATTATAGCTCCAATTTTTCTTAATAAATTAAATCCAATTAGCAGATCAGATTCTAATCCTTCAATTTCATAAAATAATTGTCTTGTTTCAAATATATTTATAATATGGTAATACCTAATAATTGAATAGCCATGAACTGTAGTTACCTTTTTGTATATTGATAACCCATTTTTATTTTCAAAAACTCCCTTTTTTATATAACAAGCAGTGGCTCCTGTATCTGTTAAAATCTTTAACTGCTTCTTGGGTTTTCGGTCTGTCCTATTTAAATAAGGCATTCCCCTGTAGGGGTCTGGTCTAAAAAATGATCTTCGTTGATATTGTTTAATCTGGTTACTTTATTAGCTGGCTGATTTATTGTTCCATCTGTTTCCCTTTTATGAGCTTGAGTTTGCTCTTTACTTTGATTAGTGCGATAGTAATTTGATCGATTATTATTTTGATAATAATTAATAATAATAATTGTATCTACCTCGATTATTATTTGCCTGCCAATTATTATTCGGCTGCCGATTGTAACTAGGTTTATTCTGGAGTTGAATCGATGGATCAACATCCATTGGTTCGACGGCTTGTTGCTTTTGATTGTTATTATGATTATCGTTTTGCCAAAAATTTCCCTTTTGTGGCCAATTATAATTCTGGTTATTACTCCAATTATTTCAAATTTTATTAGTATTATTGTTCTGTCGTTTTTGATCAAATCGTTAGTTGTTTCCCTGAAATTTATTTTCATTTTTAAATCCATTAAACCTGTTTGCAAATTGAGCACGGAAATTGTTTGATTCTAATTCTTGGACCTTGGCATTGGGTAAATCTGGTGGATTTAATGAGAAAAGAGTTTCTGAGATAGATCCATTTAGCCCAGCTATAACAATTCGTAAAGCATTGCTCCTTATTGTTTTGTTTGTTTCTTTGGCAATTACGCTGTCCTTTTTGTATGTCATTATGGTTTTGTTTATTAGTAGAGTCATTTTTTTATTGACTTCATTATAGTATTCTGTAACTGTCATTCGTCCCTGCCTGAGGCACCGGGACTCGAGAATATGTATTGATCGTTTATCGCTATATATAAAGTCCAATCTACATAAGATTGCTCGAAAGTTTAAAACGGTGCCATGATTGGTAAGAGCATCATGGGCAGCTCCCAAAATTTTATTTAGTAAAATTGTTAAAATTGTTAAAATATTGTTCACTTTGAATTTTATAGAGACCCATTACAGTTTATGCCGCTTCCCTCCAACCAACATATTGTGTTGGTTCCCCCGTGAATTTTGGTAAAGATTTTACCACTTCAAGTGTTGTATCGCATTTTATAGTTGGGTCGATTATTTGTATTTTATAATCCTCCCCAGTGTTTGCATCTGTGGCTAACTTTCCTTCTAATCCTGCTATTTTCCTGCTCACTTCATTTAATTGAACATTTATCAATTTATTTATTAATTCCACTGTTAGCCACCTGCTGTGGCTATACTACCTGCAAAAAAATTTGGTGCTGAACCTCCGGTTGCCATTAATAAATTTATTTCTCCAAAGCTATTTATTAAGTCTTCCAGATGGTTTCTCGATATTTTTTATTAAATCGCGAATCTATCTTACTTTTTAAATCTTATATTATTATACCCGTTACTCGTAGAGTAAAAGGGTATACTAGATTCGTCGGAAAGTATGTAACAGGCAGAAGGAAGCGTTTCCGACCCCATAAAGTATATATATTCTTGATCAGGATCACTAGCCGAGTCGATCTATCCATGTCCGTCTGTCCGTCTGTCTGTCCGGATGAACGCTGAGATCTCGGAAACTATGAGAGCTAGCCTATTGAGATTTGGCGTGCAGATTCCTGAGCTTCTTACGCAGCGCAAGTTTGTTTCAGTGGAGTGCCACGCCCACTCTAACGCCCACAAACCGCCCAAAACTGTGGCTCCTACAGTTTTGATGCTAGAATAAAAATTTTTAACTGAAATGTATTGTTCTCATCAATACCTATCGATTGATAAAAAAAAAGTTTGCCACGCCCAGTTTTACGCCCACAAACCGCCCACAAACTTCAAAAAAATCGTAAATATGAACGTGGATATCTCGGAAACTATCAAGGATAGAGAATTGGGATCCCAGACTTAGATTCCGAAGCCTTGTGCGCAGCGCAAGCTTGTTACGCAAATATGCCACGCCCACTCTAACGCCCACAAACCGCCCAAGCCTGTGGCGCCCACAATTTTCATGCGAAATACAAAATTTTAACCGAACTGTATTGGCCTCGTCAATACCTATCGATTGACCCAAAAAAAATTTTTCCACGCCCACTCTAACGCCCATAACGCTGAAATCTGTCTACCGCCGATAGGTGGCGCATTTCAATCTCGGTTTGCTGCTTGCATATCTCCATTTCCCTTTGGCCCCTTTAGCTGAGTAACGGGTATCTGATAGTCGAGGTACTCGACTATAACGATCTTCCTTGTTATACCCGTTACTCGTAGAATAAAAGGGTATACTAGATTCGTCGGAAACTATGTAACAGGCAGAAGGAAGCTTGTCCGTCCCCATAAAGTATAGCCGAGTCGATCTAGCCATGTCCGTCTGTCCGTCTGTCCGTCTGACCGTCTATCCGTCAGTCCGTCTGTCCGTATGAACGCTGAGATCTCATAAACTATAAGAGCTACAATACTGGGATTAGGCATGCAGATTCCTGAGATTTCTGCGCAGCGCAAGTTTGTTTCAGCAGAGTGCCACGCCCATTTTAACGCCCACAAACCGCCCGAAACTGTGGCTCCTACAGTTTTGATGCTAGAATAAAGATTTTAGCTGAAATGTATTGTTCTCATCAATACCTATCGATTGACCCAAAAAAAAGTTTGCCACGCCAAATTTAGCGCCCACAAACCGCCCCCAAACTTCAAAAACTCGTAACTATGAACGTGGATATCTCGGAAACTATTAAAGATAGAGAATTGGGATCTCAGATTTAGATTCCGTAGCCTTGTACGCAGCGGAAGTTTGTTACGAGAATATGCCACGCCCACTCTTACGCCCACAAACCGCCAAAACCTATGACGCCCACAATATTCATGTTAGAGAAAAAATTTTAACTGAAATGTATTGGTCTCGTCAATACCTATCGATTGACCCACTCTTACGCCCATAACTCTTAAATCTGTCTACTGCCGGTAGGTGGCGCATTTCAATCTCGATTTGCTGCTTGCATATCTCCATTTCCCTTTGTACTCGACTATAGCGTTCTTCCTTGTTTTATTATTGAAAATTAATTTCTCACGAGACAGTCCCGATGGGGTCTTCCTTCTGTGAGGTTGTGTGTTGATCTTCCTTCCTGGATTTAGTAGAAATTAATGGCGATAGAGTGCCCTTCCTTCCTTCTTTAATTTTTCCTGTTTCAGCGTGTTGTGATTTTGTTGTTGTTGTTGTAAGAGCTGGTTTGTTGAACTGTTTATGTTTAGTGCGTTTCTGGTTTTGCTTTATTATGTGTTCTTGTATTTTTTTTATTTAAGATTTTGGTCCACCTTTTTTTAAAGTTCACCTTTAAATGTATTATTTCATTTTTAATTTCCATTTAATTATTGTTAACGACCACTGTCACTTTGTTGTGTTGTTTGGTGGATTTTTTAATTTCTGAGTTGTTGGCCGCGCGAGCTCCGTTTATATTAAACTTTTTTTTCGTTAAATAATTTTATGAACTTTTTATTTAACGCGGCCCCACGTTGGGCGCCAATTGAATTCGTCGTTAGTAAATGATTTAAGAAAAATAATTTTTTTTTTTTAACTCGGTGATAAACCTTTATTCTTAAAACTCAATTAATACAAGACACTTTTAAAAACTGTGAAGCGATCGCGGTCTCGGATAAAATAGGACTGACTTCTTAATTCTAAAAAATTCTCCAATGAACCTCGGCCAGAAGCTTTCCTTTTCTTAAGCTTCCAGAACTTTAATTTTTGTTTAAAATAAAAGCTTATGCTGAAACTGTCGCATCTCGTTGTGAAATGAAATTATGCTGACCGATGCAATTTGATTGAAAATCGGAACGCAATATGTTCTGAACTTAGAACGCAATACTGTGGGCTTCGAACGGAAATGTTTGGGAAGCTTGTGTTTACTTTACGATTGGTTTATTTATCTTAGCAGGACGGTCAAGCGCGGCCCTCGAAGTAAATGGAAAAGGCAAAGGCAGAATCTTAAACAAAGGCAAAGGCAAGGGCAATGTCGCAGAAGGCAAGGGTAACATAGCTGAGACTAATTCAAAAATTTGTTTATAAATTTCATAAGTGGAGCCGTTTCACGGGTTGGATAACTTGCATGCGGTGAAGTGCTGGTACTATTTTCCCTGGATAAAATAAATTTTACGGAGTAAATACCAAATACCGAAAAAAATACTAAAAAGTAAAACTTTAATTAGTCGGAACGGGATGGTGGAGTTAAAATTGTATGTGAGTGTATGTAGATATTTGTATGTATGTAGATATTTGTATGTATGTAGATATTTGTTCGCAGATTTTACATTTATTAAATAATTATTGCCGGCGGGGTATGTGTTGTAGTGGACGTTTTCGATTTATTTTTATGTGGACTGTATTTGGAAATACGAAAAAATATGTGCAAGTATTTTAGCGGCTGCGGATATAAAGTGAGAAAATCTTGGAAAGTTTTGGGGGCCTGAATTGGCAGAACACTGGAAATTAAATAATTCTCACTGTATGCTTGGCTTATATTTGCACAATATTTTTTCTAATCTTGGAATTTTTTTTTCTCGATTTTATATATGTGTATGTATGTATTGATGAGCGGCCAAATGCAATTAAAAAAGGAGTCGGAAAAATTGGCAATATGGCCGCACGTAGCAAAAGGAAAATCGAAGAAAAAAATGGAGAAGTAATATATTAATTGCCGTTGTCGAATTTAATCGGACTTGGATATAGGACAAATCGTACAGAAAGTCAAACGAATTATATTTTCGAGTGGCTGACTACAGACCGGCAATTAATGAGACGAAAAAGCTGTTTATATTCTTATACGGCTCGAAGGACCACAATGTACGCCGGGGGGTAGCGGGTTACCGTGGGCGCTGATGGTATGGCGTGGGAGGCGACGGCGGGAATTGGCGGCGTCGGCGGCAACTGCTGCGTTGGGCCTCGGTGGCTTGCTGTTGGTGCTGGCTGGCGTACGTTGGCTGCGGCGGACTGCGTCGAGCTGGAAGGGAGAAACACACGATACGCGAAGTGCCCCTTGACCGAAAAGTAGTACGCAAAAAGTTCACTTAGTACAATAGGCGGGGGTTGCGACCGCGGTTTATTCAGTATGAGTGTCAAAATCGAACTACTTAAGTCTAAGCTCAGATCTGCGCTCCAAAGCGCAGCGGAGACTTCACGGAGGGGAGCTGGAAACAGAGCGGGAGAGCGGGAGCGCGAGAGCGCGACAGAGTGGGAGAGCGGTGCAGTTGGATAGCGGGACCGGGGTCCAGATTCGCCGGACAGTGGGCCTGAACAGTATTGGTCTTGTCAATACCTATCGATTGATCCAAAAAAAAAAATTGCCACGCCACTCTAACGCCCATAACGCTTAAATCTGTCTACCGCCGGTGCTGCATGCATATCTCCATTTCCCTTTGGTCCCTTTAGCTGAGTAACAAATATCTGATAGTCGAGGTACTCGACTATAGCGTTCTTCTTTATTTTAAAATAAAATTAGAACTATTTGTTGTATCCTGAGAGAATTTGTTTATTGCATTACTTTGCATTTACGTTTACAGATTTTCTACCTATTGTTTTGTATAGCTATATGGGATCTACTTTTTATTGAGCGGAGATGGTTCCTCACAATTTTACAGTTTTTATCAAATATATGTATATAAGAATTATTTTAATCGCTGCACCGGATGTCTTTCGCGTCAGTTGGTCGTCGCCGGCTTGGCTACCCTGATGCTCCTTCGTAGGCGAAAGGGACGGAGTGCCCCTCGCGCTGTAGGTTTCACTGTCCGTGGCCTATTCACTCAGGCGGGGCCGGTGCCGGTCCTCGCACTTGTCTTTGGTTTCATGCATGTGTATTTGCATGCTGCAGCGTCTAGTGGTCAAGGGCAGTCGTTAGGGCAGACGTCAGGTTTTTTCGGCACAGGCTTTTGAGATGGTGGCTTGTCAATTATTGTTTTATTGTTAACTTTAATATTTGATGAGTGAGTTGCGGTATTTGGCTTTCGGAGCTAGAGGCATTCTTTCAGAAAATCAAGTTCAGCAGTTCATTTTTCTGCTGTTGCCCATGTGGGCGGCGTATTTGTGTATAATAGCCACATAATGTGTGTTATTCATTTATTGATATTGTTTTCCTGGCCTCCACGTTTGCCCATTACTCGCACCCTACTCACTCAGACGTTGGATTTTTCCTTCCTATCTGAGAGTTTCCCGCGTTGGCGTAAGGGACGGGTTGCCTCTCACACTTGTTGAATACTCGGTATTTTATTCCAGCGTTGGTACAAGTGACGGACTGCCACTCGTACTTGTAGACTGCTGGTCGCAAAGACTTGTGACATTTTTCCTCATTTTGGTTGTTGTGGTTGATAATCCTTGAGCTGATGTTTTTTGATGCTGTTTTTGTTTAAGATTGTGTCATGGTTGCCATGTAGTAAAAAGATGTCCTCTATATTTATTTGAATAGTCTTTTATTGTATTTGGAGCAGCAAAGGTGCGGGCCGTGCGCTAAAGGGAAATTACGGTTCCCGGAGGCCCTATATAAGGCCGCAGACCGCTGGCAGCTGGATCAGTCGATCACGAGGAGTCAAACCTTCAAGATCAGTTAAGGTACCAAGTGAACAGTCAGTCAAGCAAGTAATCTACGAGGGAGCCACAACCAAGCAAGTCGTCGGAAACAG
This sequence comes from Drosophila subpulchrella, assembly GCF_014743375.2. Lineage (NCBI taxonomy): Eukaryota > Metazoa > Arthropoda > Insecta > Diptera > Drosophilidae > Drosophila > Drosophila subpulchrella. Next base: position 1,833,048 of record NW_023665585.1, on the reverse strand, counting down.
CGCCGTGGGAAGCATACAAGGAGCAAGATCGCCGCGTCGAGACGTTCGGGATTGGGACATCAGGAATCTCCGAATAAGGACGCAAGTGGCTGAGTTCCGGAAGGCATCACACGGCTAAGTCAAGGCGTTCGTTTTCCAACTTTGTCACGACCACAACCTGGCGAGTCGCCCGGCGGGTCTGTCAGAGACAAGCGGAAGAGGCCTAAGACGAAGAACCATCAGCTTGGGGAGGAAAGTTGTCTGAGACCCAGCGTACCTTGCCCGACCAAGCAGGACCCGGCGTGACGGACGAGCGGTAGATCGATTTGCGGTTTCAAGAGGCGGTCGCCTGGAGAGCCCTGCGATTACCGGCGAAGTTCCCGAACAGCAACCGCCCAACTCCCCGAGTGCCAGATCGACAAGAAACTGGTCAGGAGACAGAGCAGAGGACATCGGCAGCGACGCCAGCAGACATTTCCGGCAGCCACGTTACCATCGCCGCGCGGAGCTCATTGGGGAGCGCAGGCAGGAGCGTCGCGGACGTCAAGCATTAGGGTGAAGCCGGGTGGAACGTTCGTCTGCGCTAGGCGTAAAGCAAAGTGAACTGCTAGGCAGCTTCCTGGCGGCAGCCTTGACTGTCAGCGCGATCTGAGCAAGAACCTAGCGGGAGCGTCCGGGACTGAGCAAGGGACAGGTATTGCCTCGAAAGGCGTCGGCCTGGAGAGCAAGGCTTGTTCACCCTAGTCTGAGAAAGGTGACGCTTCCCTAAGCCCACAAGGCCGAACTCTCTGCGAGTCTAAGGCGCAACAAGCGACCCCGAGACAGCGCGTCGGCGAGCAAGCAGAGGCGGCTACTACGAGCGTCCCGAGACCCAGGAGCCAAGCGGAAGCCGAGTCAACGCGTCGACAAGCCAGAAGGAGGAGCACCAGCAGCCGGCGGAACCAGAGCAAGGAGATACCGAAGCCAGCCTAGCCACACCCGCTGTACTAATACCACGAGAATAAATCCCACTGTTGCCATTAGAACCTCTTGTTTTCTCACTGATCTACGGAGCAATCACGTCATATAAATTTGGTGGAACGAACACACAATCTTCTGAGCTAGCCGCAAGAATTTCGTACCGAGCAGACAACAAAAACAGTTCGTTACATCTGGATCCAAACGTGATTGTCCCAACAGTGAGAACAGCCTTCAGAAGGAGGACTTCGCCCATTTCGCACAGAGGCTTAATGTCGCCCTGGAGGGCAGGCTAGACGACATGAGGAAGGCACTATCGGAATATTACTCAGAAACAGAGAACGATCCACAACTCGTCGACATCTGGGCCGAGCTGGAGGCGACATTCCACGACAGAGCCGGCCCAAGCATTACGTTGACGAACGCTGAAGGCGACAACCTGGTGGCAAGCCTGAGCATTGACAACATGCAAAAAGAGGCCCACAGAAGAGAATCAAGCCAAGATAAGAAAACAGCAGCGCTGACCCCGAGACCAAGCCTGTCGGACTATGCAAATATCGCTAATCAGGTCCGCGAATGGTCGATCAGGTTCGACGGGGCGGAAAAACCATTCGAGTTCCTGGAGCAGGTAGAATGGTCCGCCAACACGTACGGTTTGGAGCTTGATATGATCCCTCGAGCGATGCCGGAGTTGCTAAAAGGAAGAGCTTTGAAATGGTTCATCGCCAACAACAAGCAATGGAGAACTTGGGCAGAATTCATAGAAAGCTTCCACACATATTTTCTGCCAAGAGATTTCTTCACCAGGCTGGCGGACCAGGTCCGGCAAAGGAAGCAAGACTTCAGCGAGTCGTTCAAGGACTACATGATCGACATGCAGACGATGGTGAGGCCACTTAACTATTCTACGAAAGAGACGTTAAGGGTCATTAAAGAGAACTGCTCCCCAAGCCTACGGATTTTCTTAAGAGCATGCAAAGTGTCGGACCTGGACACGCTAATGATCCTAGCCGATGAGTACGAAGAACTTGAAAAGGAACGGGAAGTTTTCGCACAGGAGAACAAGTTCTCAAAGACCAAGTCGGCGTCACCAAAACAGGTGACATGCAGAAGATGCGAGGAGACAGATAACCAGGACACACGAGGAAACGACCAATGGTCACCACCACACCAAGCCAGACGACAGCAGGCAACAGACGCACCACGCGGAGGCCATTGGACACCACCCCCACAGCAACAGAGACAGCCAAACAATACCTTGTGGAGGCCGCCAAGCAACACACAGAGGCCACAAGATGCCACCCATATCACAGACCCGCAGGAGGCCTGTCGGAAATGCGGTGGGAACGGACACTGGGCTAGAGGATGTCGAAACCAGCGGCTGCTGTTTTGCTGGATTTGCGGCAAGGTGGGTGTTAGGAGCGTCAATTGCTGCCAACGATCGGGAAATGGCCAGCGATCTCAGCCGCAGAGAGGCGAGCGGGGATCGCACAATGCCACCTCTCCAAACTAACGGGCAAGCTAATCGAGGAGGAGCAGCAGTTGTCCGCAGCTGTGATGATTGGTGAGAAAAGCTACAAAGCCACAATCGACACCGGAGCAACGGCAAGCTTCGTTAGCGAAGAATTGGCGGACAATATTGCTGCTCTAGAAAGGATTACCAGGACGAGACGGCAAGTTAGGTTGGCAGATGGAAGGTGCGGCGGAATTGATGCGGAGCTCGAGGTGGAGGTCAAATTCGGCAACAAACAAGTGACCATGAGCCTGTTGATTTTACCCGGGGTAGTGGATCCATTAACGTTGGGATGGAACTTCCTGAAACAAGTAGGAACCGAGATAAGGTGTGCTGGACACGAGATAATAATACCAGCCAGAAACCGACACAATGGATGGCTCGAGGAGAAGCTATCAGTAGCAGTCGTTCAACAAGTAAACGAGTTGGACGATACTACAGCGTTCCTTGAAGCAGAGCTGGCAGACTTCAGCACAATGACGGGAACATCGAATATGGAAGAACACCAGATCAAAATGAAGGATGACAAACCAATCAACCAGAGATACTACCCCAAGAACCCAAAAACTCAGGTGGAAATCAACGCAAAGGTGGACCAACTTCTCCAAATGGGGTTCATAGAGCGTTCAAAGAGCCCATACAGCTCCCCCATCGTGATGGTGAAAAAGAAGACAGGCAAGTGGAGACTGTGTGTCGACTTCAGGCAGATCAACGCGAAGTCAGTGAAGGATGCCTACCCAATGCCCCGCATAAACTACATCCTAGATCAACTAAAGGGAAGCGCGGTACATCAGCAGCTTGGACCTGAAGGATGGATAATGGCAGATGCCACTGGAAGAGAGTAGCAGGCAATACACGGCGTTTACGGTACCAGGCAAAGGTCTGTTTCAGTGGAGGGTAATGCCGTTCGAACGCTGACAGAACACAAAAGAAACCTGAGGGAAGTTCCGCCGTCTAAAGGAGGCAAACCTGAGGCTGAATCCAGAAAAATGCCAATTCTTTAAGAAGGAACTGCTGTACCTGGGACATCGAGTGACTAGCGAGGGAATAGGAACAGATCCAGAGAAAGTAGCCGCCAACGCCGAACTGGAACCGCCATCGACCGTCAGAGAGCTCTGGCAATACCTAGGAGTAGCGTCGTGGTACCGCCGATTTGTACCAGATTTTTCCAGAAACGTCAAACCCCTGAATGACCTGCTGCGCAAAGGCAGTAAGTGGGAGTGGACACCAGAGCACCAGATGCCGTTTGAGGAAGTAACGGCAAGACTCGTGGCAGATCCGGTGCTAGCATGCCCGGACTTCAGTAGAACTTTCATCCTGCAAACAGACGCCAGCGACTACGGCATCGGAGCGATACTGACCCAGGACACCGAAAATGGCGAAAGAGTAATCTCCTATTCGAGCCGAACACTAAACGGCGCGGAAAAGACCTATTCAACATCGGAGAAGGAGTGCTTGGCGATCGTCTGGGCGATCCGGAAGCTCAGGCCATATCTGGAAGGTTACCACTTTAAGGTAGTAAACGACCACATGGCCCTGAAGTGGCTCAACAGCATCGAAAGCCCTTCAGGAAGGATCGCCAGATGGGCAATGGAGCTACAACAGTACGACTTTGAGATAGCGCACAGAAAGGGTCAGCTAAACGTGGTGGCCGACGCATTATCAAGACAATCACTACCGGAAACGCTACGAGGATTAAAAGAGGCATCGGCAACAATAGCTTCAGGAGGGTGCAGCTGGATCAAGGACATGGGCGAAAAGATAAGGACCCAACCGCAGAAGTACCCGGACTATGTTATGGATGGTGAGACACTGTACAGAAACATACCTCACCGAGCAGGCAGTGAAGACGTCGCGTCATGGAAGATGTGCGTCCCAAAGTCGCTACGAAAAACAGAGTTGAGGGAAAACCACGACGCACCGTCTGCGGGACACGTAGGAAGCCGGAGGACAATTGCACGGTTGGCAGCCCAATATTACTGGCCAGGCATGCATAGAGACGCTCGAGCCTACGTAAGAAAATGCGAGATTTGCATGCGGTTTAAGCCCAATCAGATGCAGGCGGCCGGGAAGAGATTGACCCAAGCGCCGGAGGAACCATGGGCCACGGTATGTGCAGACTTCGTGGGACCCCTACCAAGATCTAAGCACGGGAACTAGATGCTGCTGGTCATGATAGACAGATTTTCAAAATGGACGGAACTGGTGCCCCTGCGCAGTGCGACAGCAGAGTCGCTCAAAAAGGCGTTTAAGGAGCGCATAATCGCAAGATACGGGGTCCCGAAGGTGGTCATAACGGACAACGGAGTGCAGTTTGCAAGCCGTATCTTTAAGAGTTTTCTGGCTGAGATGGGTATCAGACAACAGTTCACCGCACCATACACACCACAAAAGTATCCGACCGAACGAGCGAACAGAACGGTCAAGACCATGATTGCGCAGTTCACAGGGCAGGACCAGAGAAACTGGGACGAGAAGTGGCCGGAGATTATGCTAGCAGTGAACACGAGCACATCGGAGTCCACCGGCCATACACCGGCGTTTCTTACCCAGGGAAGGGAACCACGTCTACCCAGCAGCCTATATGATAAGGAAACCATAGGCACTGGACGAACTACGGAGACCCCTGAGGAAAATGCCAACAAACTAAGGGAGGTATTCGAGATCGTGCGGCGAAATATGGAAAAGGCGTCCCAGGACCAAGCCAGACACTACAATCTGAGAAGGAGGCAATGGTCACCAGCGGTGGGCGACATAGTGTGGGCCAAGGAACATCACCTGTCCAAAGCGGCTGAAGGCTGTAAAACTAGCCCCGAGGTACGATGGCCCTTACCAGGATTTCGTCTCTCCAGTGATCTGCAAAATTCGCCACACACTGTCGAAGAAAGAAAGGACAGTTCACGTTGGCGAGCTCAAGCAACAACAAGACGAGCCGACAGCAGAAACGTCAGATGTCTAACGACAGGTACGAGGCGACAGGACTAGGCGTCAGGCCGAAGCGAGAGTCATCCATAAGGATTTCACGTTGATCCAGACTGCGAGGCCACAGGATTATGCGTCAGGCCTAAGCAAGAGTCATCCACACGCCACGCAGAAAGGACAGTTACAAGGATAGGTCACAAGGACGTGGATAAGGGTGGATGATGATCCCGACCGCAAGGCAACAGGATTCAGCGTCGGGCAGTTGCCAGAGTCATCCGCGATTACGCCAGGCAGAAGGGACACTAACAAAACGACACAAGGATACGGGTAACGTGTAGGGATCCACCCGAAAGGCAACAGGATTCAGCGTCGGGCATTTGCCAGAGTCATCCGTGGTCAGGCCGGGCGGGAAGGACACGGACAAGGTCGACAACAGCAGTAGCAAAACCACATCATTTCAAACAGGAAGGATACCCCAACAATACCCGAAGGACACCCGAAGGATACCCTAGGGATAGCCCAACGATACCCCAAGGATACCCGAAGGACACCCAGAGGATACCCCAATAATACCCGAAGGACACCCAGAGAACACCCCAAGGATACCCCAATGGTACTCGAAGGGCACCTCAAGGATACCCCAATAATGTCCCAAGGATACCACCCAGGAACGCCCCGAAGCAAGGTGTAGGCCCAAGGCCAACTTCCAAGGATACTCACCAAGAGTGATCAAGGTAGGGTCTCAAGCAAGTTGGTTACGGAACTGAGAGGAACAACGAACCGCAGCATCCAGAGTGCCACGGTGATCTGAGGGAGTACAATATTTGTGGTTTACGAAGAAAGGGGGAAGACGGCACAGCAAAGAGAGCTGTACCGTAAGAGAGCGAGCGCCGCAAAGAAAGGACATAACGGTATCGGGCAAAGAGGAAGGCGCGCAACCGAGGTTTCATGTATGGGGAGCCTGGCGACGGTCGAGCATTACAAGTCAGGAAACCAAGATGAGCACACGCGTGACAATATCCGAAGCGCGCAGGAGGATGGCAGCCCTACAGGGACCCCGCCCGGGGCAAGGATGGTCGGAGACCCGGCCTACCCGAGCTCCGCGGCGGGCCCTGGAGCGGACCCACGACGAGGACTCCGCACCAGAGCCCGCGGTGAGCTCAGACAGCGACGTGGAGGTGGTCGGCGATCCCGTCGTCGAAGAAAGAGAGTGGCGGCTCCGGAGAGCGGCGGCATGCGATCGGGTACCGCGCGAAACGACGGACGTCGGAGGAGCGGAACTCCCGAGGGGCCACGCAGAGGCTGTCTGTCGGGCCACCGAGGAAACTCGGAAACGGTTCCGGGACCGGGAGCCGTCGGACGAGGAGCAGCAGCGGTCGACGGAGGAGGAGGCGCGGTGGCAGATCCGTCTGCGTCAGGACCACGAAGCGGCGGCGGCGCGATGGCATTCCCGTCTGCAGAAGGCGGAGGAGGAGGAGCGACGTCTGTGGGAGGAACCGGTGGAGGACACGTGGGATGTTCCACTCACCCCCAGGTACGCGGCCGATGATCCCAGTCCGGGACGGGGGAGCGAGGATGGGGACGAGCCCTGCGCGCCATCCCCTCCGCGTTGGCTGCCGGAAGTGCCACCCACTCCCCGCTACGAGGGCAGTGGTTCACGAAAGAAGCCCGAGACAGCGACGGAGGAGCCCCGTTGGCCACGCCGCCATGGAGGCCGGCCCGGCCACCCACGCCGCGATACGCCGAGCCAGAGCGACCTGAGGCGCAACCGCAATCCGAGGAAACGACCGCGCAGCCGCAGCCACAACCGCACGAGGAGGCAGTACACCAGGCACAGGCGGAGGAGCAGACGGTGGTGCGGACGGAGGTGCCGGCCGCGCACGTAAGCCGCAGCACGCGGGCGTTCGTGGCCGAGGGCGTGCGGTGGCGGCAGCAGACGGTGGCCTGAAGGGCCCGCGACGGTACCGACGAGGGAGGAGCCCAGGATATGGGAGGAGGGGGTCCCCAAGGTGAGTCCTCGGGATCCCCGGACGAGAGGCCGGCAGGGTGCGTGGGTGCGGCAGGCGGTGCGTCCTGGTCAACGAGGGCGGACGAAGGTACTGGGTGAGACTTGGAGTCGCGGGCATCCGCGCAATAAAATAAACGAAAAAAAAAAAGGAAAAAAAACACAAACAATGATTTCTCACGGGGCCAAGGGTTTGATTGGGGATATGGCTGGAAGAAATGGGGCATGCATGGGCAGCACCAGCAACCTGAAATTCAAAGGGGCTTAATGCAGGAAGCAGAAACAAACACCATGATACTTACCTGCTGACCCGGTTGCGAAGCAAATGCGAAGTCCTCTCCGCACCCGCTCTCGAAAGTTGCCAAGACGGAGTAAGAGGCAGCCAACAGAGGACAAGTGAAGGGCGAGAGAGGACGAGAAAAGAGAAAGGGATGAGATCAAAAGGAGTGAAGGAAAGACAAAAAAAAACTTACCTATGAAAGTTGCAAAATCACCACGAGCCAGGGAAGGGGGCGCCTCGATAGGCGATCGATTGGCACTAGATGAAAGTGCGATCAATGGGTACACGAAAATGGTAATATCGGCCAAAGGTGGAAATATCGCAACGAGCAGGTGGCAACGCCGCACTCTCGGTATCGATATACGAATAAACATCGATCACGCACGAATGGTGTGACCAGGCGGAGGAACCAATAAAAGTAGTAGAACGCAGCAATGAGCAGCGAGTTGGGCCCATGAGTATCGATATCCCAGTGGAGTCAGGGAGAATATCGGCGCGGGAGATTCAAGTTGCTACGAGAAGGATGGCCAGCGCTGTAGAAACTCAACGGAGTTAAGAGCGTCGAGGGAGCATCGAGGGGGCAACGAGGGAGCGCCGCGGGAATCACAAGGACTCGAAGGCTAGGATAAGCAAGGAAACGCCGGAGAGTAGGAACAAGTTTTAAATGTTTCCCAAAGTAAGGGGGGAATGTAAGGAGTTGAATAACTCCCCACAAATAGAAGCAGCAGCGGATGGCCGACCGCTTACCAGATACGCGGCGAATTCGCGTAGTAGTGGCGCGGCGAGGAGAGTTTGGAGACTTGGATGGAAAACAGGAGAGTTTGGAGACTTGGATGGAGAACGAGAGAGTTTGGAGACCAAGGTTGGAGATCAGGAGAGTTTGAAGACCAAGGAGCGGAGAATGAGAGAATGGAGACTTGGCGGGCAGAGCAAGAGTGCCGTGTGCGAAAGCGGATAACGGAACTCCACCGGACTTTGGACTCTCCCGTGAACTTTGGACCGGGAGAAGAAGTGCCACATCTCGGCAGTGGAGCGGCACACAGGCGTGCCACAAGCATCACGGGAATCAGCGGGACGGCAGCTGTGGGCAGAGCATCGGTTGGAAGCGGTACGTGAAGGACAAGTGGGTCGACCAGAAGGCACGGACTTTAAACCCGGAATGGAGAGATTTAGAGGGTCGTACGCAAAAGGGAAATAACGGTTCCCGGAGGCCCTATATAAGGCCGGAGAGCGCTGGCAGCTGGCTCAGTCGATCACGAGGAGTCAAACCTTCAAGATCAGTCAAAGTACCAAGTGAACAGTCAGTCATGCAAGTAATCTACGAGGGAGCCACAACCAAGCGAGTCGTCGGAAACAGCGCCGTGGGAAGCATACAAGGAGCAAGATCGCCACGTCGAGACGTTCGGGATTGGGACATCAAAAATCTCCGAATTGAGACGCAAGTGGCTGAGTTCCGGAAGGCATCACACGGCTAAGTCAAGGCGTTCGTTTTCCAACTTTGTCACGACCACACCCTGGCGAGTCGCCCGGCGGGTCTGTCAGAGACAAGCGGAAGAAGCCATCAGCTTGGGGAGGAAAGTTGTCTGAGACACAGCGTACCTTGCCCGACCAAGCAGGACCTGGCGTGACGGACGAGCGGTAGATCGATTACCGGCGAAGTTCCCAAACAGCAACCGCCCAACTCCCCGAGTGCCAGAACGACAAGCTACTGGTCAGGAGACAGAGCAGAGGACATCGACAGCGACGCCAGCAGACATTTCCGGCAGCCACGTTACCATCGCCGCGCGGAGCTCATTGGGTAGCGCAGGCAGGAGCGAAGCGGACGTCACGCATTAGGGTGAAGCCGCGTGGAACGTTCGTCTGCGCTAGGCGTAAAGCAAAGTGAACTGCTACGCAGCTTCCTGGCGGCAGCCTTGATTATCAGCGCGATCTGAGCAAGAACCTAGCGGGAGCGTCCGGGACAGAGCAAGGGACAGGTATTGCCTCGAAAGGCGTCGGCCTGGAGAGCAAGGCTTGTTCACCCTAGTCTGAGAACGGTGACGCTTCCCTAAACCCACAAGGCCTCTCTGCGAGTCTAAGGCGCAACAAGCGACCCCGAGGCAGCGCGTGGGCGAGCAAGCAGAGGCGGCCACTACGAGCGTCCCCAGACCCAGGACCCAAGCGGAAGCCGAGTCAACGCGTCGACAAGCCAGAAGGAGGAGCACCAGCAGCCGGCGGAACCAGAGCAAGGAGATACCGAAGCCAGCCCAGCCACACCCGCTGTACTAATACCACGAGAATAAATCTCACTGCAATTATAACCTTTTGTTTTCTCACTGATCTACGGGGCAATCACGTCATATAAATTTGGTGGGACGAACACACAATCTTCTGAGCAAGCCGCACGAATCTCGTAGCGAGCAGACAACAAAAACAGTTCGTTACACTATATAGAACTTACAGCTCTGACGAGGCTGGGCAGCAACAGTTTGATTTACTCCCGAAACTTGAGCTTGTATGGATTCATAGGGGAACTTAATTAGGTTGAATAACCGTTCTGATATAAAGGTCGCCTCGGATCCGGAGTCAATTAAGGCACGTGCTGAGTACCTAATGCCCAAGTTGAAGATCTCTCTGAGCGCCGTGCTCAGGAGGACCCCTTGGACGTTCAACAGAGTGGACTATCTCTCTGGATGGAGGTCAGGTACGGATGCTGACTGGAGTTGTGGAGGGCCGCCACGATGCAGCAGAGTATTGTGGCGACATTTGCACGTGTAGCAATTGTGCGTACTTGTGCAGTCTCTGCAAAACAGTTCAGACAGAGTTTCTTTGTGCCTAACCGAAGTAGACACCTGCAGGACGATCGCGTCGCGGCAATGGTAACTATGGTTACTGCAATGCCGGAGCACAGGCGATGCTGAACTGCGCTGAGGTTGAGCTAACGTGGTTAGCTGCTAGTTGAGATAGTGTATTACGAGCCCTATTCCTAGAGGTAGGAAGTAGAACCGCGGAGTTATGAGGTGTGTTGATAACTGATTTATTCTTCATTTGATACCTGCTTATATTCTACTTAGAACACGGACGCTTAGTGTAATGGTTAGTGAAAGAAGCTATATTCTAAAGTAGGTCAGGGAATTATGATTACGGTAGCAGTTGCGTAGTTGGCTCGGCTGACACCGCAAATGTGCTGACTGCATTGGCGGGTCAGCGTATCGTTGTGACGGTGAGATGGTGAGATGGTGAGTTAGTGAGACATATGATATAATATGCTGATCAGCAATTCTCATCTGCAGTGAGTGCTACTGAGCGCCTGGTACTGTTCCCAATTTGGCTACTGCTTGATTTGTTGGGTGTGGTCATGTTGAGTACCTTTGGGTACGAACATTCTCCCCCCATTGAGGGGTACCCTCAATTAAAGGCGTGATGTCGGTCAGCCCTTGGCCGAATTGTATAGAAAGCACCTAACAAATCATTGACCACGGGGGATCTTCAACTGCGGCGGTTCCTGTTTGTGATTCAGGTCCTTCACATCTTCTTGATGCTGCTGAACACTCCCCTTTGCGATAAAATTTACATTACCGTGGGGACTGAAATTGTGCCCTCGTAGAATTTGATCATTTGGCACGTCTATGGTATGTGGACGTTCTGCAACAAAACTAAGATCTTTCTTGGTTAAGTTTAGAAATGTTGAACCAAAGTCAGCCTTCTTGTAGGTTTTGAATTGATGAGACTTCGGTTCTATATTCATCGGATTTTTATCTTTCGTTGGCTCATAAGCAGCGTTCGGTCCTGCAAAATCATCTCTGTTTTCTATTAGATTGGGGTCGATTTCCGTATCAGAAGAGGTTTCTTTATTGAGATAACCTGTGATTACATAACCAAGCCTTGTGCCTTGTGCCAAAGGTTTATTAGGTCCTAGTTCAAGAAGTTCACCGGTAATTACACGAGAAAATACTTCAACCCCTAAAGTTAGGTCAATGGGTCCTGGTTGCCGAAAGTCAGGATCTGCTAACGGCAGTCCCTCGGGAATATTAAGATCGGTTGTAATCGGTACTGACGGTTGGTCTGTAATGACTGTGGGCATAATAAATACCTCTAATAGTTTTTCAAACCCTGATGTACAGGATGAGAGCTTTAATGTTGATCTAATTGCTGTTGATATCTTTCCTCCGATTCCAGATATTTCAATCGGTGACCTTTGTTTAAGAGATAGCAGATCTGCCATTCTCCTTGAAATAAGATTCACCTGTGATCCACCATCTATTACAGCGCGACATGTTTGTAATTGACCGTTTGGCCCTTGTAATGAGACCTTGGCGGTCGCGAGCAAAGTATATCCTCCTTCGTGGTCGTAGCCTGCAACGGTTACTGCGCCGGCCACTGGATTGCTAGTCGGTCCTTGGTGTAACAGTGAATGATGCCGTTGCTGGCAGACTCGACAAGTGGTCGGTGATCCACAGTTTTCAACCTTATGAGCTGTAGACAAACAATTTGTGCATGCTCCTACTTGAATAATGGCTTGGCGCCGTGTTTTGGGGTCCATTTCCTGGAAGCGGCTGCATGCTCTAATATGATGTGGTCCTAGATGACAAATCTTACAGCTCTCTTCGTTGTGAACTGACTGATAGCGGAGTGTTGCTGTGGGTTGAGCGCTTATCGTCTCCAGCATGCAAGCGCGCCGCTCAATAAACGTCAGTACACTCCATAACGTTGGAATTTCCGTTGGTGCATCCGCTGAATTTTCAAGAGCAGCTAGAGACTGCTGGTCTAGTTTTCTTCTGATAAGAAAACATAGGATTGGATCCCAGGATTTTGTGCTGATATCAAGGTTTTTAAGAGTACTCATTGAATTTTTTATAGTGTCATGCAAGGCCCTTAGTTGGCGCGAGGAGCCGTCTATAGGCTTATGGTCAATAATTTTTGCAATGGCGGCGAATACTAGTATTTTTCCGTTCTGGTACCTGGCCTTTAAACGCAACCAGGTGTCGTCATAGCCACCCTGTGAGAAGGCTGTGTCTGTCAAGACGTTTCTCGCTTCACCACGAAGCGAACTCTGTAGAATATGTAGTTTTTGACTGGCCGAATATGGTTTGTTATGTACCAATTCCACAAAGAGATCATGGAACCGTGGCCAGTCTAGATACTCGCCGTTGAACTCCGGAATGCTAATTGGCGGAAGTGCCAAGTTTAGGCTCATTGGCGCGTCGTTTTCTCGTAGCAGGTTCATTTCGTATTCCTCGTATAATGTGTGGAATTGGGCTAGCTCTGCTTCTGCCAGAGCTGCGGCCCCAGGTGTGCTATCCAATTCGTCGTGGGCTTGCCTTAGTAACGCCCAATGGAGATCCAGGTGCCTTTGTAGGGCTGGGGTGACAGTTGGAGCGTTCGAGGCTAATGTTAATGATGACTCCAATTCGTTGCATCTTCTCTGCAACTGTCGGATCACCGTGTCAATTGTGGAATCTCCTTTGACTTGATCTCTTGTTGCGAGCTTGATGTTGGCCGAAGTTCGTCTGGGGGCCTTCGGAAGCCCGCTTCCAGTCGGCATGTTGTCCAGAAAGATATTCTGATATTTTTCGACCAGCTCTTTAAGTGCTACTAGTCGTGAAGAATACTCACTTCCAGTGGGTAGTGCCGCTTGCTGGACCTCTTCATCTAGGTCGCAAAACTGCTGCCAGAGATCGTTTAACTGAGTTAGTTTACCGGAATAATATCCGTCTCGGTGGCGTCGGTCGGCAGAATCCTTGCCATAATTCTTAATGAGCTGTTGGATTTTCCCTTGCAGCTCGTTTTGGGTGTCTAGTAATCGATTGTGTAAATCGATTCTTGTGTGACTTGTTTCCTCAATGAATGAAGTAGACATATTGTGTGTCTTGGAAACAAAGAATCTTGTGAAGCTGGATGAAGCTGAGTATCCTGTGAAGCTGGATGAAGCTGAGTATCCTGTTAAGCTGGATGAAGCTGAAGTTCCTGTGACGCTGGAAGAAGAAGCGTATCCTGTGAAGCTGGATGAAGCTGAAGTTCCTGTGACGCTGGAAGACGAAGCGAATCCTGTGAAGCTGGATTAAGCTGAAGTTCCTGTGACGCTGGAAGAAGAAGCGTATCCTGTGAAGCTGGATAAAGCTGAAGTTCCTGTGACGCTGGAAGACGAAGCGAATCCTGTGAAGCTGGATAAAGCTGAAGTTCCTGTGACGCTGGAAGACGAAGCGTATCCTGTGAAGCTGGATTAAGCTGAAGTTCCTGTGACGCTGGAAGAAGAAGCGTATCCTGTGAAGCTGGATTAAGCTGAAGTTCCTGTGACGCTGGAAGAAGAAGCGAATCCTGTGAAGCTGGATTAAGCTGAAGTTCCTGTGACGCTGGAAGAAGAAGCGTATCCTGTGAAGCTGGATTAAGCTGAAGTTCCTGTGACGCTGGAAGAAGAAGCGAATCCTGTGAAGCTGGATTAAGCTGAAGTTCCTGTGACGCTGGAAGACGAAGCGTATCCTGTGAAGCTGGATGAAGCTGAAGTTCCTTTAGTGGGAAGGGGGTTGCTTGAGTGTGATCCTTTGTTGTTAAAGGATCACGTCGGGGTCACCAATCTTTGTGCCTAACCGAAGTAGACACCTGCAGGACGATCGCGTCGCGGCAATGGTAACTATGGTTACTGCAATGCCGGAGCACAGGCGATGCTGAACTGCGCTGAGGTTGAGCTAACGTGGTTAGCTGCTAGTTGAGATAGTGTATTACGAGCCCTATTCCTAGAGGTAGGAAGTAGAACCGCGGAGTTATGAGGTGTGTTGATAACTGATTTATTCTTCATTTGATACCTGCTTATATTCTACTTAGAACACGGACGCTTAGTGTAATGGTTAGTGAAAGAAGCTATATTCTAAAGTAGGTCAGGGAATTATGATTACGGTAGCAGTTGCGTAGTTGGCTCGGCTGACACCGCAAATGTGCTGACTGCATTGGCGGGTCAGCGTATCGTTGTGACGGTGAGATGGTGAGATGGTGAGTTAGTGAGACATATGATATAATATGCTGATCAGCAATTCTCATCTGCAGTGAGTGCTACTGAGCGCCTGGTACTGTTCCCAATTTGGCTACTGCTTGATTTGTTGGGTGTGGTCATGTTGAGTACCTTTGGGTACGAACAGTTGTTTAATACACTGTTCCCGGTCGCCAACCGACATACTTAGGAACTGGGGACACAGACGGAGAGGATGGTTCTCCCTTGGACAAAGTTTACACGACTGTGGATTTGAGGTGACCCTATTTTCAAAGTTATGGATAATCTGCGGCCCACTTTCTAGACGGGGGGCTCTGGATTGAGCGGTCAGAGTAGTAGAGCGGTCAAGGATTCGATGACGACCTTATAAGAAGGTCTTGAATTATTTTCACCCTGGAATCTCGGATGGTTTGAGGAGGGACTGCTCCCACAGGGCCAACGTCAGCTTGGGCTGCTTTGGGGAGCACAGGAAGACGAGAAAACAATCACAATTTGTTATATCTACTTTAGCTTCATTCGGAGCTGTTACACAACCTTGGATAGTGCTCTCCAGGTGCTTGCCACACTCTTGGGAAACAGAGGAAAGATTGAACAGGATCTTTAGTTGGCTGTTGACGAGCAGTCACTTGTTTTCGAGTCTGCAGTTTTTCCCATGCAGACTTAAACCCTTCGTTAGTCAACGGCGATAATGCAACAATAGACTTTGCCTCACCGCTCGTTTTCGAGTTAAGGTGGAACAGATTTTCAACGCCCGAAAGCCTCGAATTTTGGACATAGATGGCGGAAAAAAGGTCTCGAAACGTCGGCCAATGAACATAGTCTCCACTGAAAATTTCACAGTCTATTGGAGGAACGCGGTATCCACTAGATAGAGGCACCGGTGTGGAAGGTTCAGGAATCGGTTGAACGCTAGCTCTTTCAATCGCATTGTTCAAATACAGAGTAACAGTAGTCATACTTGGCTTGCTTGACTGTCATCGTGTCTGTACTATTTAATGCACAAAGAATCTCAGAGCACGTTTCGTATTTTTTTCTACCTTGTCCCAGAGATCCTGTATCTGCTAAAGTCTGACCTTATTTGTGTGAACAGACGGAGGTGGGTCTGCTGGGGTATTGACCCTGGCTTCGAATTGACTAACCCTATTGGTTACTGTCATAAATTTTGTTAAAGCAGTTTTAGCTTCAACCTCAGCCATTTTCTCAGTTGATCTCGTGACTTGCAGGGATAAAACTGGCTGTGACGCAGCCGTTCTCACGGGTTTTGAAGGGGTTTAGGACTTTTCGATTGTTGTTCTGGGAGGACGGCTGATCTTTTTGGATGTAGTTAAGCTTTTAGGTGGGCGATGACGACTCGCTTTTGGCTCTGGCCCGTCCGGATTTTCCAGCTGTTGAGACGGTTAACTGAACTTTTTGTTCCTCACTTTCACCAGTTATTTTATATTACACTAACGGGAAAAGACTAGATACGTGGATGCTGTCGCTGTTAAATGCGTTTCGGCTAAACGATTTGTAAATTGGTCAGAAAACCACACCACCACATCAATATAATAATAAAAATATGTAAATGGGTACGATATATTACTTGGCTGGAACGTGAAATTATATTATATCTTGGAGAATATGTGAACTGAACCAGAAGGAAAGGAAACGCATGGAATCGGAACGCTGTTTGAGGTTTTACTTTTTTTTTTGCTAAAACACTTCGAAAAAATTTATATATTTGTTTTTATTTCTAAATTTGGATGGTTTATCAAGTTTCTTGTACCGACGTCCCAAATGCAGTGCAGTGTGAACGGCCTGTCTTGGCCTGTATGCGACGCGTTGCAGTACGGAATGCCCGGAACACCATGTATGACGGCACTGTAGAATGCATATATTGAATATCTACTGTACCAAGAGTACTTAAAGTAAACATACTGTAACACTTTGTAGCAGTGTTTACATAAACAAAGTCCCGGTCAAAACCCTAAGTGGCCGAAACATGAGTCGATCGGTGCGCTCACAGAAAGTGCAAGAGTCAGCATTCTGTTGCATGCGCAGACCGCTTAACCGAACTCTAGTATATGCATATTCCCCAGCGCTTCAGCTTAAGACAGCATAATTTTATAAATATAATTTATTAGATATACAAAGCCGTTTCTCTGCTGTCCAACTGTGGGAAGCGCAGCTACGAGACTTAGGCTTACTTAGAACCTAAGGAAAAATTTATGAATAGAAACAACTGAACGTTGGTAGCGGCACCTTTGCTGCTCCAAATACAATAAAAGATTATTCAAATAAATATAGAGAACATCTTTTGTAGTGAAATTCGTAAGCCTGGTTTCTTATTGTTGGTGTGGTTTAATTTTTAAAAAAAGAAACATGTTAAAAAAAACTGGATCTTTGCACTGCGGATGGATGCTGTATGTATATAAATTATTAAGTTGTGTGGATCGGCTGCTGGTCCCCCGCTGCTGTCCCGTAATAATTGCGAATTACGCACGTCGTCTGCTGGTCCCACGCTGCTGTCCTGTATTATAGGAGCGGTGGACAACTTCTAGTCCGTGTGAATAGCCGGTTGGCCGGTGTTTAGCTCCTCGCCAACTGATGAGTTACGAAGATTATGTTGGGAAGATGACTGTCTTCCTTTCACTACTGGCCTAGAGACTCAGTTAGTGTTCCAAGAGATAAGTAAGTTAACGACGGTGGCCGGAGTTATATTCAATTATGTCTGTTCTTTATTGAAATCAGAATGAAAACTGAACTTAAAGCTAACAAAAATTGGAATCATAGCGGCCACGCAAATATGCTGTGTTTGCCGGCTATGCATGGGCATCCGGCCAGACGCTGTGTCAGCAGTTTTGGCCGGAGCGAGCTGTCGAACGAACGGTCATTGCCGCCGCTCGGTTAACTTAGTTAACTACTCCCCCCTCAGGAATGAGGCCGCCCTCGGCCGACCCTAGTCTGGCAATCATCTCTTTTAGCTGGGCCGTAGTTCTTCTGGCCTGGGTGAATCCCCGATAGGTTAATCCGATGCAGATCAACGCGCAGCAAATTGCTCCTGCAATTAGCATTATCTGATACAAGCGATAGTCGTTGACCTCTTCTCCGAATCGTTTGGTGTGTTCCAAATTACGTTCACTTAATCGATGAAGGTATGGAAGACTAAGGATGTTTCGTTCCATAGTGACGTTCAGAGAAGGCGAGCTGGCTACTCCCGGAGCCCTTTTCTGGGCTATGTCCTGATTGACAAATCGGGTTTCGTTGACTGTGGTACTCTCAATGAAGGTGATGAGGTAGGTACACTGTACGTGGACGTAAGTGCCATTGTCCACACTCACACGAGCCGGGCGATCATTTACAATGACGATCATTTACAATGACGGGATGCAAGTCACTTTGCTGAATTTCGCAGTGCGCAGTGCCTCCAGCGTGGAGCTCCTGGGCGCACGAACTTCTTAGTGCCAGTTGGCAAAATGTGGCCCCTGGTGTTACGGAGCAGTTTTTTACCGTGCGGATCTCCCCATTGCATTCCGCTATTATATTATCTTCCAGCCTGAGAATGGTGCCATGATGTGACACAGGAAAAACGGTAATTTTGTTGCAGGCTGACTTAATTTTAGGAAATTTAATAACAAAGTGTAAGATGTTAATGGATTGTAAAACTTTCACGGACGCTACGGACAAAACATCTTTGATGGCGGTCTCCGTGGGCTCTTCCATCCACACACTTTCTAGGTCTGCATGATCTAGTATGCTAGGGCTAACGACATTAATTTTCGCAAGGGCGACTGCAAGCATCAAATTCTGCAGCTCCATTACCATCATCCTATTACGAGCTAGTAACATCTCGTATAGGTGTCCAGTATCAATTTGGGATTCCTTAGCCGACCTCAGAAGTTGATTGACAGTAGTGGATATTTTATTGATTTGGTCTTGGACTTTGGTATTAATATTTAATTGCCTATTGCTTGCATCAATGAGTAGAAATTCGTTGAATTTAATTTTTTCAAAATCCTCGGCGTCCGGCGTTCCCGCCACTACCTTTAAGGCTTTACCTAGGAAGTCTAAACTCCTGGCTACTCTATGGTGAATGCTTAATGACTCGAGCAGGTCACGCAAGTGAGCGGTATCAACGCTCAAAAGTTTTTGCATATGCGATTGTGGAAACCTGTCGGTCATCCCGTCTGTCTCTTCCACCACGCGCCTATACTCCGAGAGATTCGCTGAGTGTCTTACAAATGCGAACTCTTCCCATACCAAAATTCGACCATCAACGATGGGAATGTATTTGGCTTTTGAGTAGTCTGTTATGTGCGCCGAAGCTACGGTCAAGAAGAATAGCAGGGGTATGATTGTAAACCTGTAATTCGGATATACTGTATTGTTTGTTAAAGGCGGGTTAACCCACCACAAAAGCACAGAAAAAGCAGTATGATTAAAAATAATAGTAAAGAAAAGCTTACGCTTATGAAAAATGAAAAATTATCAGGCGAGCGATAACATGGTTATGCTTGGCCTACCTAAGGTTGTCTTTGTGGACCACCCTCCCCTTAATGAGGACTGTGGTCCCCATGTCCGCTTCCACCGTTTTTTCTTCGCATAACAGCGAAAGCTTGTTTCCTAGTCTCGTGTTGGACTTTACTAGGACTTTGTCGCCGGCATTGAATATTCTGTTCTGCCGGGAGACATTTTCCCTGCTTCTTAGCTTGTCCTGGGCATGCCTTGTTCTACCCTCTATATCGCACTGTGGGTCATTTGATTGAGTGACTACCACGTCGGCGGGCCTCTTACCGATGACCGAATGGATAGATTTGTTGTATTTTGTCGTGGCCAGTATTAAATCAACTCTACAGTGTCGCCGATGCCTTTGTCGATTTTGAGGCATCTGGCAAGTTCCACCAGAGTGCTGTGGAAGCGTTCCACTTGTCCGTTCGAGACGCTGTGGAGGGGCGGCGCATTCGAGACGCTACCGCCGAAGTGGTTTTCCAGCATGGTCAAAATAGTGTGCGAATTCAATAACGGTTCATTGTCGCAGTAGATGACCTTAGCTTTGGGGAAAACGTTCAAGAGTTGTAATAGGGCCGGTTTGAGATCCTCTATTGTTCTAGAGGTAATCGGTTGGACCATTGCAAATTTTGAAAACTTGTCAATGCATGTGAGGAAGTATTTCCTGTCTGTAGAGAAAATGTCTATGTGCAGCATTTCCCCCACCTGCGATGGGACTGGCGTTTCGCCGAGTTCCTGTTTTTTTGGATGTCTGTCATATTTGGCTCTCGCGCATGTCTTACAGTTTGAGACGATTTCGCTGGCCAATTTTGCCATCTTCGGGAAGTAGTACTCGGAGAGCACTTGCTTCACATTTTCCTGGGCCGATCTATGGGCCCTATTATGCTCAGCTGTGATAATTTCCCACCTCTCAGCAACTGCGAAAATGTCTGTTACTTGATTTTTGCAGTACCAAAATTTTGTTGCTGGAAATTGTCGCACCAGCTGGTCCTGTACCATGGCCAACGTGTGTAGGTCACAATGGATGGCGTTTACGCCATTAGGAACGATAATATCTGCGATTTCTCTGAGCAATGATTCTTTGCACGAGAAGCTAACTAAGTGACGCCTTTTGTTCCCAAACAGTATGAAGCTGCGTTTCGATGGGGAGCGCGCCTCTTCGAGAACCAATTGGTTCTGGAAGCAATTCAGCGGTTTGTCCGTAGAATCAATGGTGTGGGTCAGGGAGAGTTCGCTGTGTATCGTGGCTATGCATGATTTAGCTTCCTGCTCTTCCATGGCATTGAGTTGTTGTCTGGACAGCGCGTCCACGACCAAGTTCTCTTTGCCAGGCTTATAAAAAATACGCGCACCTGACTCATTAATGCGCGCCTTCCACCTCTTGATTTTAGCGTTCGGATTCGACTCCGAGACCGCAAAGGTTAAGGGCTGATGGTCAGTAAAGATATTTATGTCTTTTACTGCGTACAGATAGTGCCGTAATTTGGCTAATGCCCAAATAATAGCTAACAATTCCCTTTCATTTGTAGCATAATTTATTTCCCTGTCCTTCAATGTCCTTGAGATCATTGTGATTGGCCGACCCTCTTGGGACAATACCGCGCCAATGCCATAGGCTGATGCATCTGTCGTTAGATTAAATGCTTTTTTATAATCAGGGTATCTTAGCATGACGTCCTCAGATGCCAAGATATTTCGCAGCTTCTGAAACGCTTGTTGCTGCGCCTCAGAGAACTGGACCGAAATGTTCCGTGACCTATGTCTACTAACCGTTCCGTTTTCCCCTTTCAGGATGTCCGAAATGGGTCTTGCTATTGCCGCAAAATCCTTTATGAAACATCTGTAGTAGCTTGCCAGGCCAAGGAATGATCTGACTTCAAACACGGATTTTGGTCCCGGGAAGTCTTCAATGGCTTTGACCTTCTCTGGGTCAGTTGTTGCACCGTTGCTGGTGACTATGAATCCCAAAAAGCCTACGCTCTTTTTAAAGAAGCGTGATTTTTCTACAGACACCCTCATGTTTGCTTCGTAGAGGTTCTTTAAAACCCAATCTACGTGTGTGACATGTGATTCTTCATTTTCAGAAAAAATAATCAAATCATCCACGTATACGTAGCAAAATTTGCCGATTTGCTCTCGCAAGATGTCGTCGATTGTCCTTTGAAAAATGCTGGCAGCATTTTTCAGACCAAAAGGGAGTCTGCGAAATTCATATTTCCCTCCGTTTACCGAAAAGGAAGTTTTTTCGCGATCGCGCTCTGCGAGCATGATCTGGTGGTATCCTGACTTAAGGTCCAATGTTGTAAAATATTTAGCCTTGCCTAGGTTTCCCAATATCATGGAGATATTTGGCATGGGGTACTTGTCGGATACCGTTCTTTCATTTAGCTTGCGAAAGTCAATTACTAGTCGCATGTTTTTGTTGCCCATTTCATCAGTGCCCTTTTTGTCCACTACCCATATTGGGTTGTTGTACGGAGACACGGATTTCTCGATTATGCCGTTGTCCAATAGATTTTGGATTTCTTTGTTAACAAAATCGGCCGCCCCCATGGGGTACGGATACAGTTTTGCATAAATAGGTTCTTCGTCTATTGTTCTTATTGTGGCTACTACCGAAGTGTTATACGGTAGTGCCTCATTGGGGTCCGCAAATGCCCTTTTTCTGCTTTTAAGCATTTTTATAAAGGCATCTTTGATTGCAGGGGGTGCGTCAGAGCAAACTACGTTAGTAAAATTGACATCAGCACAGGTATGGAAGGAAATTTCTTCGACTTCCGTACTCCCAGATTTTAAGCAAAGCGATGCCCCAGCTTGTGTTAACAGGTCGAGGCCGATTATCCCATCGAACGTTGATAGGTCCGATAAAATAAAGAACGTTGCTTTTATATTAAAAATTGAGACAAGGCATTTCTGTGTTATTTGTGTTGTTCCATGGATTGAATGAATATTGAAAGGGGTTTCTACTGGACGGACGCCTTTTAGCCCCTTGTAAGGTCTAATAAAGTTTTTAGATGCGCCCGTGTCTATAAGGAATTTCATGGAATTCCCCGCTACTCTTCGTCTGAGGACGGGTAGCAGGGATTTACTCCTAAAAAATTGATGGCATCCGAATCATATTCTGTGATGGCGTCATCATCAATTTTTTGAACCGCGCTAGAGGCCGCTGTGGTGTATGTATCACCAGTTTTGTCAGCGCTCTGGGCAATGTGATTTACCCTTTGCCTTTTTTATGGGTGCGTTTTGTCAGACGCCGCCGGCTTCCTATTCAGGTATGCCGTGGCCTGTGATGGTTTCAACAGTCTAGACAGTGATGGATCCACTTCCATGGGTTTCGGAGTCCCTCAACGGTGCCCATCGCCGCGTGGAGCAGGGTGCACCTGTGCCTTATGCTGTTTAGTAAAGTGTGGACTTTTCCCAGCACTTACTTGCGTGTATGCCTGTTGGGATGTTTGCTGGCGTTCTTGCGTCTTTGGATTTGTTTTCCTGTCCCTATCCTCCTGACTCTTTGCAAACGACGATGCAAACGTGTACCTCTCGTGGTTTGCTTCCACCTCTTGAGCTAGAGCCAGAGCCGTTGGCATGTCCTTCGGCTTTGCCGAGAAGAGGACATCTGTGAGGTTGCGCCTAAGTCCCGAAATAAATACACGGAGTGCATCATCCCGGAATTTGTCGCATAAAACTTTTGCCGCCGACAATTCGTACGACATTGTGACCTTGTTGGTGAGCAAGGTCAGTTTTTTTTCGACCTCGTCATAGTTCTGCAAGAGTGTTAGGCTTCCCTGTCTGAGGATGCCCATCTCCTGCTCGATTACGTGGATCTGGCGTTTGTCGCTGTATGTAAAATCCAGCCGATTTATGATCGCATCGAAATTCAACACAGTGCCGAACGAAGACAGCACTGCATCGGCAGGGCCTCTTATTTTACTCCTAATAATAATAACTGACTGATAATGGCGGGAGCTATCCACATAATTTCTAAAAATATAATATGCGGCTACTGCCGCTTGCCGCCAAGAGACGTATGCATCCTGTGCTCCCGTAAATTCGGGCAGGCACTTAACGGCGTCCAGGGGCTCGTCACATTTAACATTATTTTTAATATCTATGGGCTCGTAGGCTTTAATCTGAGGGGCTTCCGCTTGGGCGGGAGCGATTTGTACCGCATTAACCTGGGCGGTCAGCTTCTGTATGGCTTGGCGTAGTTCGTTTTCCCTACGCTGGCTCTCCAGGGTTGCCTCTTGAACGGCATGGGCAACTGCCGCCTGTATGGTGGCTGTCATTTGTTCCAAACTAAAAGCCATGTTTACAGCTGAGGGAATATTAGCGCGTACACGTTTCGGTGTAGAAGTTCTGGCTGGGCCTTCGGTCTCAGAATCAGAGCCGCTGGAGATTTGTTTATTATTCCTATACTGCTGAAACGGATTGTTCATGCGGGTCTGCAATTACAAAATCGCCCTGAAGAATTAAATCATGGTCAAGCTGTATGCTTGTGCAGGCAGCTTGCCTGTCGAGGGGGACGCGGGGGCTGAGTCGCCGCTTTGCCCACGATGGATGGGGGCTGTTCAGACTGAGTTGTTGCCTTGCCAGGCAGTGACAAGGTGAGGGGTGCGCGGGTACTGAGCCTCCGCTATGGCAAACCGAGAAAATGAAAAACAACAATTGACACACAAATGCATGCGCGACCGTATCGGGTTTGCGGATGTGGGGTGGGGAGACAATAAAACCAACAAGACTGCGAAGCTAACGCTGAGAATACGAGATATTCGGTCGGGATATTTAAAGTGCACTAAAATATTGGTTTATCTATTTGCAAATAAAAGAAAATAGTATGCAAACAATACGCAATAATATTTGGTAATATTGTCAATATGTCACCATTAATAATATATTAAGTTAAAATATATTTATTATATAAGATTTAAAAAATTTTATTTTCTTCTTTTATCTTAAATTTATTATAAAAGAATTGTAAATGCCAATCAATTAATGAGAGTAAATTTACGAAATTAATGTGAAATGTCAATAATGGAACTGCAGAAATTTTTCTGGCAGTGTGTTTGATTTTTTTTTACAAAATGAATGCAGATAGAGGGCATGTGTGAGTGAAAATGCTCACTTACATGATTCCCTAAATTTATTGCAATCCGTATTTTACGTTAAGCGCCAATTATTAATTTGTGTGGATCGGCTGCTGGTCCCCCGCTGCTGTCCCGTAATAATTGCGAATTACGCACGTCGGCTGCTGGTCCCACGCTGCTGTCCTGTATTATAGGGGCGGTGGACAACTTCTAGTCCTCCGTGTGAATAGCCGGTTGGCCGGTGTTTAGCTCCTCGCCAACTGATGAGTTACGAAGATTATGTTGGGAAGATGACTGTCTTCCTTTCACTACTGACCTAGAGACTCAGTTAGTGTTCCAAGAGATAAGTAAGTTAACGACGGTGGCCGGAGTTATATTCAAGCATGTCTGTTCTTTATTGAAATCAGAATGAAAACTGAACTTAAAGCTAACAAAAATTGGAATCATAGCGGCCACGCAAATATGCTGTGTTTGCCGGCTATGCATGGGCATCCGGCCAAACGCTGTGTCAGCAGATTTAACCGGAGCGAGCTGTCGAACGAACGGTCATTGCCGCCGCTCGGTTAACTTAGTTAACTTATATATATGTGTGTAAGTTATATGACACATTATTTAGGGGCTCTTACCCAATTTATAAACAACTTTGAGCCGAGAGCTAATTTCCAAATAACTCTGACAGACCCGAGATAAATCCGTGGTCAGCTATTTCTGTCAACCAGGCCTCCGAATCATTCCCACCCAGATCAATTTCACGCAGCCCAAATTTAACGGATGCTGTAAACATCCAGTCCGCTAACGTAAGCAAAAGATCCCCAAAGCGAGCCCCGAGTCCGCTAACGTAAACAAAAAGATCCCCAAAGCGGTCCCTAAGCTCCGCTAATGTAAACACCAATTCCCGGCCAAGATTGGACTTCAAATTTAATTGGCAAATTGCATCATCCTATTTTCCGACTCTCTTGAGTGATTCTCTTTATCAATTTTTGGGATTAAAATCTCTTAAGCCGAGGTTTGATTATTGATCATTGAACTAGAGAGCAGGCAGTCCGTTTTGAGATCCGAATCGAGCAGTACAACAAATCGAGAAAAAGTAAACGAGAAAAAGTAAAACAAGTTCGACCTATTAAAAAAATTGTAATAGTGAATAAGTTATTATACAAAAATAAAAAAAAATTTTTTAATTAATTCACAAGTGAGAAACATAATTGGCGCTCAACGTGGGGCCGTGTGATTAAAAAATTCTAAAAGCAAAACTTTAAAATAAACACAAAAAAGTTTTAAAGTGAAAAAAGAATTTAGCGCGGCCAAAAACCCGATACAACCGACAAATAAATAAAGCCTGTGTTGATAAAAATAAGGTGGAAAGTAATAAATACAATAATCCCCTTAAATTCTATAAAACCGGCAAAAAAATAAAAAGTTTGTGTTGATTAAAAAAACTAAGGCGGAAAATAATTAATGAAATAATCCCCTTAAAATCTCAAATTACAAATTCACTGTTCGGACAATATAAAAATCAAAAAGTGACAAGAAATTTCATCGAAAAAAATAACCATTGTGAAAAACAATTTAATTAAACAAATGTTTAAAATCAAAAATTAAAAAAATCTTAAAAATCATCAACAAAAAGACATTCTAAGAAAACAGGCTGAAGGGCAATCCCTCGCCAAATATTGGAAAAGAAGGAAGACCCCAATTTAAAAGCCGATAAAAGAGGGAAGACCCCAAGATAAAATCTAAAATCAAAAAAAGGAAGGACGACCCCAATCAGGATCATCATTCAAGATAAGGACGACCCCAACAGGCTCAAAAAAAACAACGAGAAGAAAAAAATAAGGAGGACGATTCGTGAGCGATACTATCTTTTTTTTATTATTATTGTTATATATTTTTTATTATTATTAATATATAAAAAATTTGTAAGAAAGGAAATATAAATATACAAAGTGGAAGAGCAAATTTGTGACAATAACAAACAATACCATGTTAAATGTAGGAGATTTAGTTAAACAAATTGTAAATTTTGAATTAGATCCGTTAAAGAAGGAGATTATAAACTTAAGATCGCAGCTTTCTCACAAAATTAAAACGGTTGAGGATTATCAGATAGAGATTATAGATCCAAATATAAAGTGCGACACACCTTATGCGATCATCAAATCTGTTAGGGAATATAAAGGTGAAGAGGATAAATTTGTAAGCTGGAGAGAATCATGGGGCAATATGACAGAGGGAGTGAAAGATTTTATTCTGCCTTATCTATATTACGAAACAAAATAACAGGAATGGCAAACGATGCCTTAACCCATGACGGTACGGTATTAAATTTCGATGCCATAATGGCCAGACTTGACTTTGTCTTTAGCGACAGACGACCAATTCATATTATTGAACAGGAATTAAGTGTATTGAGTCAGGGAAAATTATCCATAATGGATTGTTATTGTACAGTTAATAGAAAATTAACTCTACTAATTAATACAACTAGAAACAAACCAATAACAGCGGCAATGAATGAAAAACATAGGAAGACACCTCTTAGAGTTTTCATTACCTGTCTCAACGGTCAAATTTCAGATACTATTTTCTCAATGAATCCAGCTGACCTACCAAATGCAATGGTCATAGTTCAGGAATTGGAAAGCAACAACATGAAGGCTCATTTCGCAAATAGTTTCTCTACTGCTCAGAGAAAAAATAGCTAGCCAAACTCTAGTGGAAATGGACAAACACATTTCAACCACAAGATAAGACAGCAAAACAATAGTTACAGTAACCAGAGTAACAATAATAATTTAAGGTTTAATCATGACAACAACGAGAACAAAAATACTTATGGTTATTATAATCAGAATAAAAATAATTCTTTGAACCAGGGCAGATTTAATAATAACCAACAAAATCAGTGGAACACCTATAGGCAGCCACAAAATAAGTCGGAACCAATGAAGGTGGACGAGTCTATTCAGGTTCAGAATAGGGCTAACAACGGCTATAATCAAAACTATAATAAATATCACCAGTTTACAAAAAAAAATTGATGAAATACGCACTTCAGGAAACCTTTGTTTTCCGGTAAGATACATCTCCCTGATTAAGAAAAGGGCATTTAAAATTTTTCCTACGGTACCAATTTTTTTTAAAGTGTAAAAAACGTTTTTCGCCTTTTTTTTATTTTCTAACTCGAGTTGTGATAAACCGAATTCGGTCATCAAAGACTCATTTTACTGGTAATGGAATGCCCTTTAACTTTCTTATACACATCATTGAGTTCCATTTAATAGTTTAGAAGCTACACTTCGTCAAAGTTGAAAAGGTTGGAAAAAATGCAAAAACGCTGGCATAAATTGCTTCGTTAAAAATACACGCCTAAGAACCGAAATTAGTTTTATGTTGTTTTCTTAAAGGCTGAACTTTAACGGAGAATATAAGCCATTGATCACGACAATCCGTTGGTAAATCGATTTTTTACAGATTTTTAAACGTATATACCCAAGTTCAGTGTTCGGGAGCAGCGGCCGTTAAACATTATTTTAAATTTTCAGTGTTGGGGAACGTAAGAATTTGGTGCAAATTGTAGTGCATAACGTCAGTTTCCTTGCTATTTCCTTGCTAAAAATATATGAAAATGATTTCCTTGTAACTGCAATCGCATACTTTTTAGCTTGCCCAGCACTAATAGCAAAGAAACTGACGTTATGCATAACTACTTGCTCCAAAATCTTACGTTCCCCAACACTGAAAATTTAAAATAATGTTTAACGGCCGCAGCTCCCGAACACTGAACTTGGGTATATACGTTTAAAAATCTGTAAAAAATCGATTTACCAACGGATTGTCGTGATCAATGGCTTATATTCTCCGTTAAAGTTCAGCCTTTAAGAAAACAACATAAAACTAATTTCGGTTCTTAGGCGTGTATTTTTAACGAAGCAATTTATGCCAGCGTTTTTGCATTTTTTCCAACTTTTTCAACTTTGACGAAGTGTAGCTTCTAAACTATTAAATGGAACTCAATGATGTGTATAAGAAAGTTAAAGGGCATTCCATTATCAGTAAAATGAGTCTTTAATGACCGAATTCGGTTTATCACAACTCGAGTTAGAAAATAAAAAAGTGCGAAAAACGTTTTTTACACTTTAAAAAAAATTGGTACCATAGAAAAAATTTTAAATGCCCTTTTCTTAATCAGGGAGATGTATCTTACCGGAAAACAAAGGTTTCCTGAAGTGCGTATTTCATCAATTTTTTTTTGTAAACTGGTGTATCAAAATAATAATTATAGCCGGAACAAGTGGGATCAAACTAAAAAATTTGATACCTAGAACACTCAGCAAGGCCAAGCCCAAAATAAAAGGGTACCAACTGGAACTGTTAACAAACCGGCTAACAAGACGATGAGACTCAATAACATTGAGGAGAACCATTTTTTAGACAAAAGTCAGGAGTAGGCTTACCCTACTTAATTAGAAATGACACTGGGGCAACCTCGTGTTATATAAGAACAGGAATTTATAAAAATGAGAACGAGCTTCCAATATACAAAAGAGTATCCACAGTGAATGGATATTCAATAAATAAATATTATCATATGATAACTATTTTTGATATGCGATATACTTTTTCTGAAATAGATGGGCTAGACTCAGATTTACTGGTGGGCTATAACCTATTGAAAAAAATAGGAGCTGTAATTGATACAGCTAAGGGAGTTATTAAATATATCGGTATATAAGAAAATTAAATTATGATAGCGGAAACATTTTAAACCAACATTCTTTAACAGAAGAAAACATCATTCTTCCATTTAAAGAATTTATATTAAAACAAGGAAGAACGCTATAGTCGAGTACCTCGACTATCAGATACCCGTTACTCAGATAACAAACTTTAAAATAAATATGCCTTCATGTATGCTTTTCGCCGCTCGAATTTGCTCCCGATTACTATGTTGAAATCGGTACCCAGGGAACACCACGAGGAGGCCGTTGCTTTGCAACGGGGTCTTTCAAACCAAAATTCAATTTTGGGGACCTTCGAGTCGACTTGAGTTGTCTAACTTTGTACAAATTTGAAAACTCCATGTTCCCCAAAAATTTTGATTATCCGTACCATACGGAAGGCATAATTATTAATGGTACCAAATAAATTAAAATATATATTACTTATTTTACGTTACTACAACCTACTCATACTTTTTTTTTGTTTTTTTAGTTTTTTCAATAATTTGCTACAATAATACCTATTTAGTTTTTATAAAATAAAGTTAAATGTAATACATTTTTTTTTTGGTTTTTTGTTTAAAAAAAAAAAAAAACATAAACAATTAAATAGTTAGCAGTAAGCTAACTACTTAATTTTTTATGCTTTTTTTTAGGAATATTTATTTTACCTTAATATTAGTTAATACTTGTGTTTTTTTGTAAGACATACAGACAGACAGCCAGCCAACCAAACAGACAGACAGACATTCAAACATTCAGACATTCAGACAATCAGACATTCAGACAGACAGACATTCAGACAGACAGACAGACATTCAGACAGACAGACAGACATTCAGACAGACAGACAGACATTCAGACAGACAGACAGACAGACAGACAGTCAGACAAGCAGACAGACAGACAGTCAGACAGACAGACAGACAGACAGACAGACAGACAGACAGACAGACAGACAAACAGACAGACAGACAGACAGACAGACAGGCAGACAGAGACATTCAGACTGACATTCATACAGACAGACAGACAGACAGACAGACAGACAGGCATACAGACATTTAGACAGACAGACAGACAGATATTCAGACAGACAGACATTCAGACAGACAGACATTCAGACAGACAGACAGACAGACAGACAGACAGACAGACAAACAGACAGACAGACATTTATACAGACATTCAGACAGACAGACAGACGTTCAGACAGACAGACAGACAGACATTCAGACAGACATTCAGACAGACAGACAGACAGACAGACATTCAAACATTCAGACATTCAGACAATCAGACATTCAGACAGACATTCAGACAATCAGACATTCAGACAGACAGACATTCAGACAGACAGACAGACATTCAGACAGACAAACAGACAGACAGACAGTCTGACAAACAGACAGACAGACAGTCAGACAGACAGACAGACAGACAGACAGACAGACAGACAGACAGACAGACAGACAGACAGACAGACAAACAGACAGACAGGCAGACAGACAGACAGGCAGACAGAGAGACATTCAGACAGACATTCAGACAGACAGACAGACAGACAGACAGACAGGCATACAGACATTCAGACAGACAGACAGACAGATATTCAGACAGACAGACATTCAGACAGACAGACATTCAGACAGACCGACAGACAGACAGACAAACAGACAGACAGACATTTAGACAGACATTCAGACAGACAGACAGACGTTCAGACAGACAGACAGACAGACATTCAGACAGACATTCAGACAGACAGACAGACAGACAGACATTCAGACAGACAGACATTCAGACAGACAGACAGACATTCAGACAGACAGACATTCAGACAGACAGATATTCAGACAGACAGACAGACATTCAGACAGACAGACAGACATTCAGACAGACAGACATTTAGACAGACATTCAGACAGACAGACAGACAGACATTCAGACAGACATTCCGACAGACAGACAGACAGACAGACAGAAAGACATTCAGACAGACAGACATTCAGACAGACAGACAGACATTCAGACATTCAGACAGACAGACATTCAGACAGACAGACATTCAGACAGACAGACAGACAGACACACAGACACACAGGCACACAGACATCCAGACACAATTTTTTTTTGTTTTTAAATTTTTTTTTTGTTAATAAATAATTAATTTAATTTTTATTACTTAATTTTTTTTGTTTTTTTTGTTTTTTTTTTTAAGTATATATTATTAATGTTATATTTAAGAATATACATATGTACACTACCTACTCTGCCTCCCTTATGCTAACTAATATACCACTGTGGTAGCTATACGTGGTCTCAAATGTGCGCGCAGTGGCCCTATTATCGAAAATATTTGAAAACGCCCAATCAATATGCGTATTGCAATTGGTTGTGGACGAATTCAAATCTAGTAACGAACTAAAACCTTTTGCATCTGCTAAAAAATCGAAAATTCTCCTACAGCAGCCAGAGATGGAGTGAATTAAAATCTCCTAACACTAAAAAATTACTATTTAAAAACGTGTGCCACTGAAATAAATCCTTAAATTCTGTTTCAAACTTTATCAACGGATACGTCGGACTTTTATATATAACAATAATCCCTAAAGAACGGTACTTAAAGGTGGCAAACTCGAACACTGGAGAGGCTAAATTTGTAGAATTAGCAAAAAAGCGACCACTTGAACAAAGTATAACATTCTCAAAAAGTTCGTTTCGAATGAATACGAGAATGCCTCTTTTTGGCCGAGCTCCGCTAGCTACTGACTGGCAATCTAGTCGCACTGCTGGGGTAAAGCCAGGAATATCATAAGTATGCTTCATTTGAGTATGTGGAAGCCTCAACGAAGCACAAAAGTGAAGACTTAAGCATTAGCTGATCGGAACATACATCGCTAATGTGGCAGTGCAAGCTTTCCGTATTATGGAAAAAGACATGAAGGTTCGGACTATTGAGTAAGCAATCGAAATGGGTATTTAGTAACTTAGCGGAACGCAATTCTCGTAGCTCTTCTTCTGAATCTGAGTCCTGAGCGGATCTTGGAGGGACGAAAGGTCCAATGATATAAAGACCTGCTGCACTTGTGGCTCTGCTACAGGCTACATACAGTCCAGCTCTCTGCATGCCTGGACTAGTGTGAACCACCACTTTGCTGTACGTAGCTCCTTGACTTTTATGAATAGTAATGGCTTCTGCAGGTACCACTGGAAACTGCTTTCGGTCAATGGTAGTGGCCTGGCTAGAATTAATCTGAAAGCTCTTGATAATCTTAACAACTGGGGTCCATGAAGGCTCTTGACGGTGACTGCACTTTGATCGTGCACTAACTCCTATGCTTTCATCTAAAAATTGTATCCAAAGAATATTCGGAGTGTTGGACGTACTAAAGCCTATCTCCCTAAGAACACCTGTGGCTCCATTAACGAGACCATCTGATATATCTACATTGACCGTCATCATATATTTAGCAGTGGTTTTTAAAATCAGTGAGGTACACAAACCTTGTGTTTCAGATGTTTTTAATACCCTAGCTTGTTCCAGACATCTGTTCCTCTGCTCTGAGCTAAGTTGTGCAGACTTAACTGAGTCTATAGCTTCCGAGTTAAACTGATCAGTGGGAATCGAGCTGAGCTTCTCCCTATTGTACCGATCTGTGTCCTGATTGCTTGAGAAAAGGTGAATTGCGTCATTTGGTACTTGACTTTCATCGGAAATTCGGGTTCTAAGTAAGCTTATATCATCAGACGACATTTGGCCGAACGCCATGTTATTGAGTGCAATTGCAAACGGCTGGTCATCTCGCTGTCGCATTATCTCTGTGAGTTCGAAAAACTTAAAAGGGCTCCACAGGTAAGATCCAAATATAGCACTGTATGGATCATGCGACGGCGGCTGAAAAATCCAACGATCACATACTGGCCGCAATTGTCTAAGATCGCCGAACACGATGACCGAAATACCTCCGAAGGGAGCATCGACGTTGGAAAAAATTTGCTTTAGGCGAGAGTCCAAATGGGAAAACATTGTTGCGCCGACCATAAAAATTTCGTCTATTATAAGTACTTTGAGATCAATAAATCTAGAACGCAGGGTATTTAACAAATCAGGGCTTAAGCTCCTAAATGCAGACCCAGCCTGATTTACAGGGAGAGAGAACATGGAATGAAGAGTGGAGCCTCCGATTCCAAAAGCAGCTTTACCTGTGGGAGCGCACAATAATATTTTAACCGAAGTTGGGTCGCATCCTGCTCTACCATTATACTCCTTGGAAAGGGACTGAAATAGCGTAGAAATAAGTCTACTCTTGCCGACACCTACGAACTCATAAAAACTAGCATTTCTTCTTGCATTATGCAAAACATGCGTTAAAAAGGTTTTTTGCTTTAAATTGAGGGATCTAACTAAAGTTGCTAAGTTTTCGGCAGCAATAATTGGCGGGAGCTTTATTATCCGGATATTGCTATCCGGATCAATTTCTTGAACATTATTGTTTAAGTTTAAAACATTTATTTGAGAAGATATTTCCGGAAAAGCTAGGGCCCTAAACTCCTCATTAACTGCGGCCTCCTCATCTATATTTTCCTCATTATTCTCCTCCAAACTTTCTATGGAATTAAATCTATCAATATTGGCTTTAATAGCCTCTTCATTTCCTAGGTAAAACTCCTCACAATTTCTCTGTACTAAATCTACCTGTTCGTCTCTCCACGGAGAAAAAAGCATTACTAATGCTCTAAAATAATTCTGTCTATCTATATTAATATTGAAGGGGCTATACCTAATAATACTCGGCCTATTCCTTTCTCTAATAAAACCACTACCATCGCGAAGCGCGAAATAAACTTCTCCTAAAATATCATTTTCTTCTTCAGCTTCGTTGTCACTATTTCTCCCTTGACGAGTTCTTCCCCGTCTTTTTGAAAACTCATAGTTTGCAGCAAAATCGGCTAAACACAGGCCTTCATGAGAACCTGGTCTTTGTTCGTATCTGTCCAGCAAACCATTCTGAAAGATGTCAGTGGAATTCTGAGGCATGTTTTGCAGGACGCTTGTAGGTCTAAGCATACGAACTCGTTGTTCTGGAGGGAAGGTGTTTACGTGAACGCATTTATTGCTAGATTCTGACAACGCCAATCCCATACAACAATATACGGCCTCCTGAGCAGAGATCTCAGTGCCCGAAACAAATTTGTGACCAAGATACTGTAGCTTTTGCCGAATGCTTGAATTGCCTCTTCGAATGTCATTAGCTGCTTCTCGCATTAACTTCGAAATACCCCTTTGGGATTTGTTAATATAATTAATTATGTAGCTACAGCAAGCAAAAGGGTCCAAAATTAACTGGATATCCATATTTGCCCTTTGCATAGAAAGAATGTGTTTATTATAAGCATTAACTTGAATTTCTGCAAATGTTCTTTTCAGAAAAATCTGTGGTTTTTTCAAACTAGACCTAATAGCATATATGTAGTCCTCGTAACTGAGGCTCACCTGATCATGAGAAAGAAAATTTTCAAATATGCTAAGATGGCTAATCAAATCATCTGATTGATCGGAAAGCAAAAAGCTACGAATTTTTTTTAAGTTTTCGTGGTGAAGAGAAAAGTTGTGAGTTTCTTCAGGAAGTGGCTTCAATATTTCCGTTTGGGGCATTGGAGGATATGGAATACCGAATCGACAAACAGATTGTCCGCGCACCTTTTTAAGACACGAATGCCCGTGCTTATGCTTTTGGTATTCAACATACGGAGCCAAATCTGTGTTTGTAACATCCACAGTTACAAACTGATCAATGAAGGCTATTACACTAGGCATAGATTCTTCATTGTTGAAATCCACTTCCGGGGCATCTTTCAGCCAAAACATACCGTGAATATGTGGTGAACCTCTCTTTTGAAACTCAACTCGCCAATAATAGGTAGTAACAAAATTACTTCCAAAGATACCCCCAGGTTTCTTCATTAACTTAAGAACTTCCCTATATCTATAATCAAAATATCTAGCACACGTCACTGGGTCTGTCCTAATCAGGCGCGCCTTTTCCCTAAATTGTAAATTTAAAGCTTCTTCGTCATTTATTTCAACCCTATCTACATTGCGCTTGAGCAGTACTATCAGCTCTGGCCACCTAGTTTCAGCGGCCGACAGAGTTATAAAGAAAGTTGGCAAACCAAACTGGCGAATCATAGCCATGACTTTCTTCTTTTCATCTTCCCAGTGAGCAGGAGACGTGCGAATATCCTTAAGAATTCGATATCCATCATCATGGCTAATTAAGTTGCCCATAAAATCTTCATCAAGTACGTTAGCAGCTGTTATAGCGCTGGAGGCGCTGCGCTTACGTAAGCAAGTTGAAATATTGTTTCGAATTTTAATCAATTCCAACTTCTTATAATTGAAGAATAATTTGTCAGTTCTACAACCTCTTCTATCTACGTTCCTAAGTTCAGACCTAACTACGGTTGTATAACTCTCTGAAGATCGTCTCTTGACGCCAGCATATATGCTTGGGAACGCTAATTCTTCAGAGTCAGCATCGAGAATCACGTCGAGAGGTCTTTGGCCCTCACCTGGAGCCATTGTAATTCTCGGAATTCCTACATTGTGTGTCTGGTTATTCTCAAGCATCGTTTCTTGTCCTCCAGGATTTAGCTCTTCGGCTTCCGCATTCTCATCGGAATTTGTCGCCTCCGAATTTACATCCTCCTGCTGGATGGCTAATTGCTCTTCTACTAATGCTAAGTCAGCTTGAGATGCTATGGAGGGAACAGTTTCGGATGTAAAATCAGAGATCCACTGCTCGTTTACTGACACATTATGCTTTCTGTAAAGCTCGGTATTTACTAAGTAAATAGCGTCAGCAATTTTAGAAGGCCTAATGGTCTCTGCCATGAAATCATGCCCGTATTCCATTCTTCGCTTGAGGTGGAGCTGTATAACCTCAGCTTCATTGAAAGCTCGTGGGAGGGACGTCACAATATTGCTTACTGGAATTGGAACATTTACAACAGCTCCTTTTATAGCACTCTGACGCTCATGACCTATCGACTTAATAATCATAAATGGAAGGCGAGGTGAAATCAGTCGTTCCTCCAAGGGAGTAAGCCCCCTTAAGCAATGAGGAATTTCTGGAAAATCTAGGCCGTTGGAAATGGCACCTTTGGGCTTTCTGCCGGCTTTTATATTGCTGTGACAGGTTGCACAGAACGTAAAAGATTCACCAGTGAAAGCAAGCTGGCTTGCATTTTGGTAAATCTCTTCCCTGAACTCGCAATGTTCTTCTAAATAGGCTCTAGAAAGCTTATTTATTTGCTTTGGGAACCACAATCCTTTACAACAAAGGCAAATCTGATCGGGACCAAGCTTTACTTTTCTATTAAAAGTGGCTATAAGAACTTCCAATTCAGTAGGTCTTCTACTGGGCCTATGCTCCTGAGATATAATATGCCGTATCTCCTGACTTCGGATTAAGTTCCGAAGGTTTTCTGCTTCCCTGTTTCCACTAAGGCTTCTATACTGACTAACTCTTTGACTTATATTTTGAATTGCATCGATGGTTGCTTGTCGAGCAGCTATACGTGCACTTCGTCGAGCCAGTGTATTTCTCGCCTGCTCCACGACCCTGCGATCGCTAAAACTTCTAACTGTAGCTCTCCTAGCCCTATCCTGCGCTCTTTCCAACAGGCGATCCTGTGTTGATCTAACCTGTGCTCGTTGCAGGGTATTTGCTTCTTGCTCACCCGCACGATACGTAGGATCCAAGCGCCTAATTGAACGACGCCGAGTATCGGCTGCTTGCTCATCCGCACGGAAAGCAGGATTCGAGCGCCTTTCCGAGTGGTCAGCAGTATTTTGCACCTGCTCTGTAGCTCGGACTTGGCTATTTCGCCGCCTAATAGAAAGACGACGAGTATCGGCCGCTTGCTCATCCGCACGGAAAGCAGGATTCAAGCGCCTTTCCGAGTGGTCAGCAGTATTTGGAACCTGCTCTGTAGCTCGGACTTGCCTATTTCGCCGCCTAATAGAACGACGACTAGTATCGGCTGCTTGTTCGCCCGCACGAAAAACAGGATCCAAGCGCCTCTCCAAGTGGTCAGCAGTGTTTTGAGCCTGCTCTGTAGCTCGAACTTGGCTATTTCGCCGCCTAATAGAACGACGACGAGTATCGGCCGCTTGCTCATCCGCACGGAAAGCAGGATTCAAGCGCCTTTCCGAGTGGTCAGCAGTATTTGGAACCTGCTCTGTAGCTCGGACTTGCCTATTTCGCCGCCTAATAGAACGACGACTAGTATCGGCTGCTTGTTCGCCCGCACGAAAAACAGGATCCAAGCGCCTCTCCAAGTGGTCAGCAGTGTTTTGAGCCTGCTCTGTAGCTCGCACTTGACTGTTTCGCCGTCTAATAGAACGACGCAGAGTATCGGCTGCTTGCTCATCCGCACGGAAAGCAGGATTCGAGCGGCTTTCCGAGTGGTCAGCAGTATTTTGCACCTGCTCTGTAGCTCGGACTTCGCTATTTTGCCGCCTAATAGAACGACGACTAGTATCGGCTGCTTGTTCTCCCGCACGAAAAACAGGATCCAAGCGCCTCTCCAAGTGGTCAGCAGTGTTTTGAGCCTGCTCTATAGCTCGTACTTGGCTATTTTGTCGTCTATTAGAACGACGTCAAGTATCGGCCGCTTGCTCATCCGCACGGAAAGCAGCATCCAAGCGTCTTTCCCTACGGTTCGCTGTGTCTTGATCCTGTTCTATATCTCTAAGCTCGCTAATCTGTCGCCTTTCTGAACGACGCTGAGTATCGGCAGCTTGTTCGACTGCACGAGCGGTAAGATTAATTCGTCTTGACCTACGAGACGCTGTATTAGCGCCCTGCTCTGCATCCCTGACTAAAAAATGTTCCCTTCGCCTACGATGAGCTTCTACATTTTCTACCCTCTCCATCTCTGCATACTCAATGTTTTCCCTATTTGCAATATTTCTTAATAGTTGATTCCTAGCCCGTTGAGATGCAGTAGGTCTATTTAAACGAGGCATTTTTATACAATTTTTTAAATTTCCCCAATGGAAAATATATCTTTAAAATATAAATAATAAATATAATTTTATAAAAAAGGATTAGTTAAGCAAAATTAATAGAACTATTTTATTAGCTAAATACGTATATTGAAAATATGAAATAATAATAATCAAAGAAAAAGTCTTTAAAAAGACCTAGTCTTAAAATATTATTAAAATGTCTACTTTAAGGTAGATAAATAAATATTATTAAAATATTAAAACACTTAATTAAGTGAATAAATAAATACCTTAATTTATAAATAGAGTTATAAGTGTTAGTCTTTAAAAAGACTAAAACTTATAGGAGTATTAAATAATAAATACGTAAATTTATAAAAATATAAAAAAAGCCTTTAAAAAGGCAATTGTCTTATATTTCTATAAGTAAGAAAAAAGTGCGAAGCGATTAGAAAATTTAAAGTTGAAAGTCGAAAATTTAATCGGAAAAAATTTTTAAAACTACTTTAAAATGAAAAAATAAAAAAATTGAAAATCAAAAATTTACCAGAAAAAAAATTAAAAAAAAAAATTAAAAATCGAAAATTTACCAGGAAAATATTTAAAATATGAAAATTCAAATGTTTGTTATTGTTAATAAAATTACTTTAAAAAGGGTACTTAGCAAAGTGCGCAGCAACCAGTCATCAACAAATCGCGGCAGCGACGTCGGCAGAAGCAGCAACAACTCGCGTGCGCGCAAAAACACAAATTTACGTTAACTTTTTAGCAAAGGAAAAACACAAATTTATGTTAACTTCTTAGCAAAGGAAAATTAATTTATTGAGTTTACGTTAAATTGCTTGCAAAGGTTAATTTACGTTAGGAATATCACTTTTAAATTGGAAGACACTTGAAAAATTCGCAAAGATCGCATTCGACACACGGGCAGTAGATTCGCTTACGATGGTTAGTCGTAGACTAAAGAGATAACAGAAGATTTACAGCGCTGTAAAGTTTTTGCCCGCCAATTTTACGTGCACGGATTTTCGGCCATTTTCCCCGAAATATACTTCTCTTTTGGCGCATAAAAATGCACAAAGAGAGAAAATGCTAGGAGAAAAAAGCCCTCCCTCCCGCGCCCTTTCTATTGTTTTTGCAATTTAAATCATACATTAACCTGATCGGAATTTGGTAAATACAACTGGTAGACCAATGAACTGGTGTTCGGGTAGAGCCAAAAGGGGAACAAATTAAGTTGTTTATTATTCAATTACTCTATTGAGTAGCCGCGCACTGTGCTCTCTCTTAGCGTTGGCAGCGCTTTTCATTCTCATTTTCTTGTCCCGCTTTTGTTTCAGCCTGCGCCAAGGAAGAGAGAGCAATACATAAAACAGTTTAACAGTTTGTTAAGCATCAACAAACAACAAAATAATAGCAATAAGTAAATTGGCCAGAGGACAGACAGGAAAAGGACAGATGGTTTAACTTGTCAAATATTCAATAGAATATGTTAGCTGCGCACTCTGCTCTCTCTTTGCGTTGGCAGCGCTTAACATTATCATTTTTTTGTCACGCTTTTGTTTCAGCCTGCGCCGAGAAAGAGAGACCAAAACATACACAGTTTAAAAGAGTTATATTCGCCGCGCAATTCAGCTTGCAACTATTTACACGCAAACATACATATGTAAATATATGTCATTATCTGGCCCTAACGTCATTGCTTTTCCTAGCTCCTTGGGATGTTTGTAGGCGTTGGAGTGGGTGTGGCAAAGATTTTATGGGACAGTCTATAGGTATTGGCTAAAACAGGGCAAATGCATATCTGATAAAAAACATAACAAAACGATTTACAAATCTGTAAAGTTTTTCGCGCTCGGAATTTCGGTCCTTTTACTCCAATCTTCCTTCTCATTTGGCCCATGTGAATGCACTGCGGTAAGAGAAAATGCAAAGAGCGAAAAGTACTCCCTCCCGCGCCCATACCATTGTTTTTCCTAAGTTCAGACCTAACTACGGTTGTATAACTCTCTGAAGATGGTCTCTTGACGCCAGCATATATGCTTGGGAACGCTAATTCTTCAGAGTCAGCATCGAGAATCACGTCGAGAGGTCTTTGGCCCTCACCTGGAGCCATTGTAATTCTCGGAATTCCTACATTGTGTGTCTGGTTATTCTCAAGCATCGTTTCTTGTCCTCCAGGATTTAGCTCTTCGGCTTCCGCATTCTCATCGGAATTTGTCGCCTCCGAATTTACATCCTCCTGCTGGATGGCTAATTGCTCTTCTAGTAATGCTAAGTCAGCTTGAGATGCTATGAAGGGAACAGTTTCGGATGTAAAATCAGAGATCCACTGCTCGTTTACTGACACATTATGCTTTCTGTAAAGCTCGGTATTTACTAAGTAAATAGCGTCAGCAATTTTAGAAGGCCTAATGGTCTCTGCCATGAAATCATGCCCGTATTCCATTCTTCGCTTGAGGTGGAGCTGTATAACCTCAGCTTCATTGAAAGCTCGTGGGAGGGACGTCACAATATTGCTTACTGGAATTGGAACATTTACAACAGATCCTTTTATAGCACTCTGACGCTCATGACCTATCGACTTAATAATCATAAATGGAAGGCGAGGTGAAATCAGTCGTTCCTCCAAGGGAGTAAGCCCCCTTAAGCAATGAGGAATTTCTGGAAAATCTAGGCCGTTGGAAATGGCACCTTTGGGCTTTCTGCCGGCTTTTATATTGCTGTGACAGGTTGCACAGAACGTAAAAGATTCACCAGTGACAGCAAGCTGGCTTGCATTTTGGTAAATCTCTTCCCTGAACTCGCAATGTTCTTCTAATTAGGCTCTAGAAAGCTTATTTATTTGCTTGGGAACCACAATCCTTTACAACAAAGGCAAATCTGATCGGGACCAAGCTTTACTTTTCTATTAAAAGTGGCTATAAGAACTTCCAATTCAGTAGGTCTTCTACTGGGCCTATGCTCCTGAGATATAATATGCCGTATCTCCTGACTTCGGATTAAGTTCCGAAGGTTTTCTGCTTCCCTGTTTCCACTAAGGCTTCTATACTGACTAACTCTTTGACTTATATTTTGAATTGCATCGATGGTTGCTTGTCGAGCAGCTATACGTGCACTTCGTCGAGCCATTGTATTTCTCGCCTGCTCCACGACCCTGCGATCCCTAAAACTTCTAACTGTAGCTCTCCTAGCCCTATCCTGCGCTCTTTCCAACAGGCGATCCTGTGTTGATCTAACCTGTGCTCGTTGCAGGGTATTTGCTTCTTGCTCACCCGCACGATACGTAGGATCCAAGCGCCTAATTGAACGACGCCGAGTATCGGCTGCTTGCTCATCCGCACGGAAAGCAGGATTCGAGCGCCTTTCCGAGTGGTCAGCAGTATTTTGCACCTGCTCTGTAGCTCGGACTTGGCTATTTCGCCGCCTAATAGAAAGACGACGAGTATCGGCCGCTTGCTCATCCGCACGGAAAGCAGGATTCAAGCGCCTTTCCGAGTGGTCAGCAGTATTTGGAACCTGCTCTGTAGCTCGGACTTGCCTATTTCGCCGCCTAATAGAACGACGACTAGTATCGGCTGCTTGTTCGCCCGCACGAAAAACAGGATCCAAGCGCCTCTCCAAGTGGTCAGCAGTGTTTTGAGCCTGCTCTGTAGCTCGGACTTGGCTATTTCGCCGCCTAATAGAACGACGACGAGTATCGGCCGCTTGCTCATCCGCACGGAAAGCAGGATTCAAGCGCCTTTCCGAGTCGTCAGCAGTATTTGGAACCTGCTCTGTAGCTCGGACTTGCCTATTTCGCCGCCTAATAGAACGACGACTAGTATCGGCTGCTTGTTCGCCCGCACGAAAAACAGGATCCAAGCGCCTCTCCAAGTGGTCAGCAGTGTTTTGAGCCTGCTCTGTAGCTCGCACTTGACTGTTTCGCCGTCTAATAGAACGACGCAGAGTATCGGCTGCTTGCTCATCCGCACGGAAAGCAGGATTCGAGCGGCTTTCCGAGTGGTCAGCAGTATTTTGCACCTGCTCTGTAGCTCGGACTTCGCTATTTTGCCGCCTAATAGAACGACGACTAGTATCGGCTGCTTGTTCTCCCGCACGAAAAACAGGATCCAAGCGCCTCTCCAAGTGGTCAGCAGTGTTTTGAGCCTGCTCTATAGCTCGTACTTGGCTATTTTGTCGTCTATTAGAACGACGTCAAGTATCGGCCGCTTGCTCATCCGCACGGAAAGCAGCATCCAAGCGTCTTTCCCTACGGTTCGCTGTGTCTTGATCCTGTTCTATATCTCTAAGCTCGCTAATCTGTCGCCTTTCTGAACGACGCTGAGTATCGGCAGCTTGTTCGACTGCACGAGCGGTAAGATTAATTCGTCTTGACCTACGAGACGCTGTATTAGCGCCCTGCTCTGCATCCCTGACTAAAAAATGTTCCCTTCGCCTACGATGAGCTTCTACATTTTCTACCCTCTCCATCTCTGCATACTCAATGTTTTCCCTATTTGCAATATTTCTTAATAGTTGATTCCTAGCCCGTTGAGATGCAGTAGGTCTATTTAAACGAGGCATTTTTATACAATTTTTTAAATTTCCCCAATGGAAAATATATCTTTAAAATATAAATAATAAATATAATTTTATAAAAAAGGATTAGTTAAGCAAAATTAATAGAACTATTTTATTAGCTAAATACGTATATTGAAAATATGAAATAATAATAATCAAAGAAAAAGTCTTTAAAAAGACCTAGTCTTAAAATATTATTAAAATGTCTACTTTAAGGTAGATAAATAAATATTATTAAAATATTAAAACACTTAATTAAGTGAATAAATAAATACCTTAATTTATAAATAGAGTTATAAGTGTTAGTCTTTAAAAAGACTAAAACTTATAGGAGTATTAAATAATAAATACGTAAATTTATAAAAATATAAAAAAAGCCTTTAAAAAGGCAATTGTCTTATATTTCTATAAGTAAGAAAAAGTGCGAAGCGATTAGAAAATTTAAAGTTGAAAGTCGAAAATTTAATCGGAAAAAATTTTTAAAACTACTTTAAAATGAAAAAATAAAAAAATTAAAAATCAAAAATTTACCAGAAAAAAAATTAAAAATCGAAAATTTACCAGGAAAATATTTAAAATATGAAAATTCAAATGTTTGTTATTGTTAATAAAATTACTTTAAAAAGGGTACTTAGCAAAGTGCGCAGCAACCAGTCATCAACAAATCGCGGCAGCGACGTCGGCAGAAGCAGCAACAACTCGCGTGCGCGCAAAAACACAAATTTACGTTAACTTTTTAGCAAAGGAAAAACACAAATTTACGTTAACTTCTTAGCAAAGGAAAATTAATTTATTGAGTTTACGTTAAATTGCTTGCAAAGGTTAATTTACGTTAGGAATATCACTTTTAAATTGGAAGACACTTGAAAAATTCGCAAAGATCGCATTCGACACACGGGCAGTAGATTCGCTTACGATGGTTAGTCGTAGACTAAAGAGATAACAGAAGATTTACAGCGCTGTAAAGTTTTTGTCCGCCAATTTTACGTGCACGGATTTTCGGCCATTTTCCCCGAAATATACTTCTCTTTTGGCGCATAAAAATGCACAAAGAGAGAAAATGCTAGGAGAAAAAAGCCCTCCCTCCCGCGCCCTTTCTATTGTTTTTGCAATTTAAATCATACATTAACCTGATCGGAATTTGGTAAATACAACTGGTAGACCAATGAACTGGTGTTCGGGTAGAGCCAAAAGGGGAACAAATTAAGTTGTTTATTATTCAATTACTCTATTGAGTAGCCGCGCACTGTGCTCTCTCTTAGCGTTGGCAGCGCTTTTCATTCTCATTTTCTTGTCCCGCTTTTGTTTCAGCCTGCGCCAAGGAAGAGAGAGCAATACATAAAACAGTTTAACAGTTTGTTAAGCATCAACAAACAACAAAATAATAGCAATAAGTAAATTGGCCAGAGGACAGACAGGAAAAGGACAGATGGTTTAACTTGTCAAATATTCAATAGAATATGTTAGCTGCGCACTCTGCTCTCTCTTTGCGTTGGCAGCGCTTAACATTATCATTTTTTTGTCACGCTTTTGTTTCAGCCTGCGCCGAGAAAGAGAGACCAAAACATACACAGTTTAAAAGAGTTATATTCGCCGCGCAATTCAGCTTGCAACTATTTACACGCAAACATACATATGTAAATATATGTCATTATCTGGCCCTAACGTCATTGCTTTTCCTAGCTCCTTGGGATGTTTGTAGGCGTTGGAGTGGGTGTGGCAAAGATTTTATGGGACAGTCTATAGGTATTGGCTAAAACAGGGCAAATGCATATCTGATAAAAGACATAACAAAACGATTTACAAATCTGTAAAGTTTTTCGCGCTCGGAATTTCGGTCCTTTTACTCCAATCTTCCTTCT
The DNA here is from genome assembly GCF_014743375.2 of Drosophila subpulchrella. Classification (NCBI taxonomy): domain Eukaryota; kingdom Metazoa; phylum Arthropoda; class Insecta; order Diptera; family Drosophilidae; genus Drosophila; species Drosophila subpulchrella. The sequence continues at coordinate 1,788,697 of NW_023665585.1, read as the reverse complement.
CATTTGGCCCATGTGAATGCACTGCGGTAAGAGAAAATGCAAAGAGCGAAAAGTACTCCCTCCCGCGCCCATACCATTGTTTTTCCTAAGTTCAGACCTAACTACGGTTGTATAACTCTCTGAAGATGGTCTCTTGACGCCAGCATATATGCTTGGGAACGCTAATTCTTCAGAGTCAGCATCGAGAATCACGTCGAGAGGTCTTTGGCCCTCACCTGGAGCCATTGTAATTCTCGGAATTCCTACATTGTGTGTCTGGTTATTCTCAAGCATCGTTTCTTGTCCTCCAGGATTTAGCTCTTCGGCTTCCGCATTCTCATCGGAATTTGTCGCCTCCGAATTTACATCCTCCTGCTGGATGGCTAATTGCTCTTCTACTAATGCTAAGTCAGCTTGAGATGCTATGAAGGGAACAGTTTCGGCTGTAAAATCAGAGATCCACTGCTCGTTTACTGACACATTATGCTTTCTGTAAAGCTCGGTATTTACTAAGTAAATAGCGTCAGCAATTTTAGAAGGCCTAATGGTCTCTGCCATGAAATCATGCCCGTATTCCATTCTTCGCTTGAGGTGGAGCTGTATAACCTCAGCTTCATTGAAAGCTCGTGGGAGGGACGTCACAATATTGCTTACTGGAATTGGAACATTTACAACAGCTCCTTTTATAGCACTCTGACGCTCATGACCTATCGACTTAATAATCATAAATGGAAGGCGAGGTGAAATCAGTCGTTCCTCCAAGGGAGTAAGCCCCCTTAAGCAATGAGGAATTTCTGGAAAATCTAGGCCGTTGGAAATGGCACCTTTGGGCTTTCTGCCGGCTTTTATATTGCTGTGACAGGTTGCACAGAACGTAAAAGATTCACCAGTGAAAGCAAGCTGGCTTGCATTTTGGTAAATCTCTTCCCTGAACTCGCAATGTTCTTCTAAATAGGCTCTAGAAAGCTTATTTATTTGCTTTGGGAACCACAATCCTTTACAACAAAGGCAAATCTGATCGGGACCAAGCTTTACTTTTCTATTAAAAGTGGCTATAAGAACTTCCAATTCAGTAGGTCTTCTACTGGGCCTATGCTCCTGAGATATAATATGCCGTATCTCCTGACTTCGGATTAAGTTCCGAAGGTTTTCTGCTTCCCTGTTTCCACTAAGGCTTCTATACTGACTAACTCCTTGACTTATATTTTGAATTGCATCGATGGTTGCTTGTCGAGCAGCTATACGTGCACTTCGTCGAGCCAGTGTATTTCTCGCCTGCTCCACGACCCTGCGATCCCTAAAACTTCTAACTGTAGCTCTCCTAGCCCTATCCTGCGCTCTTTCCAACAGGCGATCCTGTGTTGATCTAACCTGTGCTCTTTGCAGGGTATTTGCTTCTTGCTCACCCGTACGATACGTAGGATCCAAGCACCTAATTGAACGACGCCGAGTATCGGCTGCTTGCTCATCCGCACGGAAAGCAGGATTCGAGCGCCTTTCCGAGTGGTCAGCAGTATTTTGCACCTGCTCTGTAGCTCGGACTTGGCTATTTCGCCGCCTAATAGAACGACGACGAGTATCGGCCGCTTGCTCATCCGCACGGAAAGCAGGATTCAAGCGCCTTTTCGAGTGGTCAGCAGTATTTTGAACCTGCTCTGTAGCTCGGACTTGCCTATTTCGCCGCCTAATAGAACGACGACTAGTATCGGCTGCTTGTTCGCCCGCACGAAAAACAGGATCCAAGCGCCTCTCCAAGTGGTCAGCAGTGTTTTGAGCCTGCTCTGTAGCTCGCACTTGACTGTTTCGCCGTCTAATAGAACGACGCCGAGTATCGGCTGCTTGCTCATCCGCACGGAAAGCAGGATTCGAGCGCCTTTCCGAGTGGTCAGCAGTATTTTGCACCTGCTCTGTAGCTCGGACTTCGCTATTTTGCCGCCTAATAGAACGACGACTAGTATCGGCTGCTTGTTCTCCCGCACGAAAAACAGGATCCAAGCGCCTCTCCAAGTGGTCAGCAGTGTTTTGAGCCTGCTCTATAGCTCGCACTTGGCTATTTTGTCGTCTATTAGAACGACGTCGAGTATCGGCCGCTTGCTCATCCGCACGGCAAGCAGCATCCAAGCGTCTTTCCCTACGGTTCGCTGTGTCTTGATCCTGTTCTATATCTCTAAGCTCGCTAATCTGTCGCCTTTCTGAACGACGCTGAGTATCGGCAGCTTGTTCGACTGCACGAGCGGTAAGATTAATTCGTCTTGACCTACGAGACGCTGTATTAGCGCCCTGCTCTGCATCCCTGACTAAAAAATGTTCCCTTCGCCTACGATGAGCTTCTACATTTTCTACCCTCTCCATCTCTGCATACTCAATGTTTTCCCTATTTGCAATATTTCTTAATAGTTGATTCCTAGCCCGTTGAGATGCAGTAGGTCTATTTAAACGAGGCATTTTTATACAATTTTTTAAATTTCCCCAATGGAAAATATATCTTTAAAATATAAATAATAAATATAATTTTATAAAAAAGGATTAGTTAAGCAAAATTAATAGAACTATTTTATTAGCTAAATACGTATATTGAAAATATGAAATAATAATAATCAAAGAAAAAGTCTTTAAAAAGACCTAGTCTTAAAATATTATTAAAATGTCTACTTTAAGGTAGATAAATAAATATTATTAAAATATTAAAACACTTAATTAAGTGAATAAATAAATACCTTAATTTATAAATAGAGTAATAAGTGTTAGTCTTTAAAAAGACTAAAACTTATAGGAGTATTAAATAATAAATACGTAAATTTATAAAAATATAAAAAAAGCCTTTAAAAAGGCAATTGTCTTATATTTCTATAAGTAAGAAAAAAGTTCGAAGCGATTAGAAAATTTAAAGTTGAAAGTCGAAAATTTAATCGGAAAAAATTTTTAAAACTACTTTAAAATGAAAAAATAAAAAAATTGAAAATCAAAAATTTACCAGAAAAAAAATTTAAAAAAAAAATTAAAAATCGAAAATTTACCAGGAAAATATTTAAAATATGAAAATTCAAATGTTTGTTATTGTTAATAAAATTACTTTAAAAAGGGTACTTAGCAAAGTGCGCAGCAACCAGTCATCAACAAATCGCGGCAGCGACGTCGGCAGAAGCAGCAACAACTCGCGTGCGCGCAAAAACACAAATTTACGTTAACTTTTTAGCAAAGGAAAAACACAAATTTACGTTAACTTCTTAGCAAAGGAAAATTAATTTATTGAGTTTACGTTAAATTGCTTGCAAAGGATAATTTACGTTAGGAATATCACTTTTAAATTGGAAGACACTTGAAAAATTCGCAAAGATCGCATTCGACACACGGGCAGTAGATTCGCTTACGATGGTTAGTCGTAGACTAAAGAGATAACAGAAGATTTACAGCGGTGTAAAGTTTTTGCCCGCCAATTTTACGTGCACGGATTTTCGGCCATTTTCCCCGAAATATACTTCTCTTTTGGCGCATAAAAATGCACAAAGAGAGAAAATGCTAGGAGAAAAAAGCCCTCCCTCCCGCGCCCTTTCTATTGTTTTTGCAATTTAAATCATACATTAACCTGATCGGAATTTGGTAAATACAACTGGTAGACCAATGAACTGGTGTTCGGGTAGAGCCAAAAGGGGAACAAATTAAGTTGTTTATTATTCAATTACTCTATTGAGTAGCCGCGCACTGTGCTCTCTCTTAGCGTTGGCAGCGCTTTTCATTCTCATTTTCTTGTCCCGCTTTTGTTTCAGCCTGCGCCAAGGAAGAGAGAGCAATACATAAAACAGTTTAACAGTTTGTTAAGCATCAACAAACAACAAAATAATAGCAATAAGTAAATTGGCCAGAGGACAGACAGGAAAAGGACAGATGGTTTAACTTGTCAAATATTCAATAGAATATGTTAGCTGCGCACTCTGCTCTCTCTTTGCGTTGGCAGCGCTTAACATTATCATTTTTTTGTCACGCTTTTGTTTCAGCCTGCGCCGAGAAAGAGAGACCAAAACATACACAGTTTAAAAGAGTTATATTCGCCGCGCAATTCAGCTTGCAACTATTTACACGCAAACATACATATGTAAATATATGTCATTATCTGGCCCTAACGTCATTGCTTTTCCTAGCTCCTTGGGATGTTTGTAGGCGTTGGAGTGGGTGTGGCAAAGATTTTATGGGACAGTCTATAGGTATTGGCTAAAACAGGGCAAATGCATATCTGATAAAAGACATAACAAAACGATTTACAAATCTGTAAAGTTTTTCGCGCTCGGAATTTCGGTCCTTTTACTCCAATCTTCCTTCTCATTTGGCCCATGTGAATGCACTGCGGTAAGAGAAAATGCAAAGAGCGAAAAGTACTCCCTCCCGCGCCCATACCATTTCCTAAGTTCAGACCTAACTACGGTTGTATAACTCTCTGAAGATGGTCTCTTGACGCCAGCATATATGCTTGGGAACGCTAATTCTTCAGAGTCAGCATCGAGAATCACGTCGAGAGGTCTTTGGCCCTCACCTGGAGCCATTGTAATTCTCGGAATTCCTACATTGTGTGTCTGGTTATTCTCAAGCATCGTTTCTTGTCCTCCAGGATTTAGCTCTTCGGCTTCCCCATTCTCATCGGAATTTGTCGCCTCCGAATTTACATCCTCCTGCTGGATGGCTAATTGCTCTTCTAGTAATGCTAAGTCAGCTTGAGATGCTATGAAGGGAACAGTTTCGGATGTAAAATCAGAGATCCACTGCTCGTTTACTGACACATTATGCTTTCTGTAAAGCTCGGTATTTACTAAGTAAATAGCGTCAGCAATTTTAGAAGGCCTAATGGTCTCTGCCATGAAATCATGCCCGAATTCCATTCTTCGCTTGAGGTGGAGCTGTATAACCTCAGCTTCATTGAAAGCTCGTGGGAGGGACGTCACAATATTGCTTACTGGAATTGGAACATTTACAACAGCTCCTTTTATAGCACTCTGACGCTCATGACCTATCGACTTAATAATCATAAATGGAAGGCGAGGTGAAATCAGTCGTTCCTCCAAGGGAGTAAGCCCCCTTAAGCAATGAGGAATTTCTGGAAAATCTAGGCCGTTGGAAATGGCACCTTTGGGCTTTCTGCCGGCTTTTATATTGCTGTGACAGGTTGCACAGAACGTAAAAGATTCACCAGTGAAAGCAAGCTGGCTTGCATTTTGGTAAATCTCTTCCCTGAACTCGCAATGTTCTTCTAAATAGGCTCTAGAAAGCTTATTTATTTGCTTTGGGAACCACAATCCTTTACAACAAAGGCAAATCTGATCGGGACCAAGCTTTACTTTTCTATTAAAAGTGGCTATAAGAACTTCCAATTCAGTAGGTCTTCTACTGGGCCTATGCTCCTGAGATATAATATGCCGTATCTCCTGACTTCGGATTAAGTTCCGAAGTTTTTCTGCTTCCCTGTTTCCACTAAGGCTTCTATACTGACTAACTCTTTGACTTATATTTTGAATTGCATCGATGGTTGCTTGTCGAGCAGCTATACGTGCACTTCGTCGAGCCAGTGTATTTCTCGCCTGCTCCACGACCCTGCGATCCCTAAAACTTCTAACTGTAGCTCTCCTAGCCCTATCCTGCGCTCTTTCCAACAGGCGATCCTGTGTTGATCTAACCTGTGCTCGTTGCAGGGTATTTGCTTCTTGCTCACCCGCACGATACGTAGGATCCAAGCGCCTAATTGAACGACGCCGAGTATCGGCTGCTTGCTCATCCGCACGGAAAGCAGGATTCGAGCGCCTTTCCGAGTGGTCAGCAGTATTTTGCACCTGCTCTGTAGCTCGGACTTGGCTATTTCGCCGCCTAATAGAACGACGACGAGTATCGGCCGCTTGCTCATCCGCACGGAAAGCAGGATCCAAGCGCCTCTCCAAGTGGTCAGCAGTGTTTTGAGCCTGCTCTGTAGCTCGCACTTGACTGTTTCGCCGTCTAATAGAACGACGTCGAGTATCGGCTGCTTGTTTTCCCGCACGAAAAACAGGATCCAAGCGCCTCTCCAAGTGGTCAGCAGTGTTTTGAGCCTGCTCTGTAGCTCGGACTTGGCTATTTCGCCGCCTAATAGAACGACGACGAGTATCGGCCGCTTGCTCATCCGCACGGAAAGCAGGATCCAAGCGCCTCTCCAAGTGGTCAGCAGTATTTTGCACCTGCTCTGTAGCTCGGACTTCGCTATTTTGCCGCCTAATAGAACGACGACTAGTATCGGCTGCTTGTTTTCCCGCACGAAAAACAGGATCCAAGCGCCTCTCCAAGTGGTCAGCAGTGTTTTGAGCCTGCTCTATAGCTCGCACTTGGCTATTTTGTCGTCTATTAGAACGACGTCGAGTATCGGCCGCTTGCTCATCCGCACGGAAAGCAGCATCCAAGCGTCTTTCCCTACGGTTCGCTGTGTCTTGATCCTGTTCTATATCTCTAAGCTCGCTAATCTGTCGCCTTTCTGAACGACGCTGAGTATCGGCAGCTTGTTCGACTGCACGAGCGGTAAGATTAATTCGTCTTGACCTACGAGACGCTGTATTAGCGCCCTGCTCTGCATCCCTGACTAAAAAATGTTCCCTTCGCCTACGATGAGCTTCTACATTTTCTACCCTCTCCATCTCTGCATACTCAATGTTTTCCATATTTGCAATATTTCTTAATAGTTGATTCCTAGCCCGTTGAGATGCAGTAGGTCTATTTAAACGAGGCATTTTTATACAATTTTTTAAATTTTCCCAATGGAAAATATATCTTTAAAATATAAATAATAAATATAATTTTATAAAAAAGGATTAGTTAAGCAAAATTAATAGAACTATTTTATTAGCTAAATACGTATATTGAAAATATGAAATAATAATAATCAAAGAAAAAGTCTTTAAAAAGACCTAGTCTTAAAATATTATTAAAATGTCTACTTTAAGGTAGATAAATAAATATTATTAAAATATTAAAACACTTAATTAAGTTAATAAATAAATACCTTAATTTATAAATAGAGTTATAAGTGTTAGTCTTTAAAAAGACTAAAACTTATAGGAGTATTAAATAATAAATACGTAAATTTATAAAAATATAAGAAAAGCCTTTAAAAAGGCAATTGTCTTATATTTCTATAAGTAAGAAAAAAGTGCGAAGCTATTAGAAAATTTAAAGTTGAAAGCCGAAAATTTAATCGGAAAAAATTTTTAAAACTACTTTAAAATGGAAAAATAAAAAAATTGAAAATCAAAAATTTACCAGAAAAAAAATTAAAAATCGAAAATTTACCAGGAAAATATTTAAAATATGAGAATTCAAATGTTTGTTATTGTTAATAAAATTACTTTAAAAAGGGTACTTAGCAAAGTGCGCAGCAACCAGTCATCAACAAATCGCGGCAGCGACGTCGGCAGAAGCAGCAACAACTCGCGTGCGCGCAAAAACACAAATTTACGTTAACTTTTTAGCAAAGGAAAAACACAAATTTACGTTAACTTATTAGCAAAGGAAAATTAATTTATTGAGTTTACGTTAAATTGCTTGCAAAGGTTAATTTACGTTAGGAATATCACTTTTAAATTGGAAGACACTTAAAAAATTCGCAAAGATCGCATTCGACACACGGGCAGTAGATTCGCTTACGATGGTTAGTCGTAGACTAAAGAGATAACAGAAGATTTACAGCGCTGTAAAGTTTTTGCCCGCCAATTTTACGTGCACGGATTTTCGGCCATTTTCCCCGAAATATACTTCTCTTTTGGCGCATAAAAATGCACAAAGAGAGAAAATGCTAGGAGAAAAAAGCCCTCCCTCCCGCGCCCTTTCTATTGTTTTTGCAATTTAAATCATACATTAACCTGATCGGAATTTGGTAAATACAACTGGTAGACCAATGAACTGGTGTTCGGGTAGAGCCAAAAGGGGAACAAATTAAGTTGTTTATTATTCAATTACTCTATTGAGTAGCCGCGCACTGTGCTCTCTCTTAGCGTTGGCAGCGCTTTTCATTCTCATTTTCTTGTCCCGCTTTTGTTTCAGCCTGCGCCAAGGAAGAGAGAGCAATTCATAAAACAGTTTAACAGTTTGTTAAGCATCAACAAACAACAAAATAATAGCAATAAGTAAATTGGCCAGAGGACAGACGGGAAAAGGACAAATGGTTTAACTTGTCAAATATTCAATAGAATATGTTAGCTGCGCACTCTGCTCTCTCTTTGCGTTGGCAGCGCTTAACATTATCATTTTTTTGTCACGCTTTTGTTTCAGCCTGCGCCGAGAAAGAGAGACCAAAACATACATAGTTTAAAAGAGTTATATTCGCCGCGCAATTCAGCTTGCAACTATTTACACGCAAACATACATATGTAAATATATGTCATTATCTGGCCCTAACGTCATTGCTTTTCCTAGCTCCTTGGGATGTTTGTAGGCGTTGGAGTGGGTGTGGCAAAGATTTTATGGGACAGTCTATAGGTATTGGCTAAAACAGGGCAAATGCATATCTGATAAAAGACATAACAAAACGATTTACAAATCTGTAAAGTTTTTCGCGCTCGGAATTTCGGTCCTTTTACTCCAATCTTCCTTCTCATTTGGCCCGTGTGAATGCACTGCGGTAAGAGAAAATGCAAAGAGCGAAAAGCACTCCCTCCCGCGCCCATACCATTGTTTTTCAGGCACTTAAATCTTATATTAACCTAATCGGAATTAGGTAGACCAATAAATTGGTGTGGGGTAAAGAACATGGGAGTCTAAAGCGACGAGCATAACATAAAATAGATTGAAAACATTTATATTTATGTATGTTTTCTTACTATGAAAAATTTTAAAGCCTATAGTGTATTCTTCAATTTAAATGTTTGCGTTAGTTGTTCAATAAAATGTTTGGTCAAATAGATTTGTTTGAAATAGTTCTGGTCGCTGCTTAATTCAGCTTGCAACTATTTACATACAAACATGCAGAAATAAAATGATGTATACATACATATGTACATTGTCTGACTGACGTCTGACGTCATTGCTTTTCTCAACTCCTTGGGCGGTTTGTGGGCGTTGGAGTGAACTAGCTATTATTTTTGACAATCAAAGGCATTGATTAAACATACAAACAACATAAATAAACATACATATCTTTTAAAAGATAACAGAAATATTTACAGCGCTGTAAAGTTTTAGCCCGCCAATTTAACGTGCACGGATTTCGGTCCTTTTCCCCCAAATATACTTCTCTTTTGGCGCATACAAATGCACTAAGAAGGGAAAAAATGCAAAGAGCAAAAGCCCTCCCTCCCGCGCCCATGCTGTTGCTTTTCAGCAATTTAAATCTAACAATAATCAGAATTAGGTAATTGAAATTAATAGACCAATGAATTGGTGTTAGGGTAGAGAACAGGAGTAAATTGTTAATTATTCAATAGAATAAGTTAGCCGCGCACTGTACGCTCTTATCGTTGGCAGCGCTTTTCGTTCTCTTTTTTTTTGACCTGCTCTCTCTTAGCGTTGGCAGCGCTGTAACTGTCATTATTTTTTTTGACCAGCATTTGTTACAGCCTGCGCCAAGAAAGAGAGAGCAAACATAAAATACAATAAAAACATTTGTATTAAGATATGTTTGTTGAACATAAGCAATCAACAAAATTACAGCAATAAGTAAAGTGGTTAGTGGACAGGGGAAAAAAAGGACAAATAGTTTATATTGTGTTCATTATTTAATTGAATAAGTTAGCCGCGCACTTTATTTTCTCTCCCTTGCTCTCATTTTTCGGCTCTGCTTTTGTTTCAGCCAGCGCCAAGAATGAGAAAGCAACACATAAAATAGACAAAAAACATTTATATATATGTATGCTTGCTAAACATACACAATTTTAAGGCACATTCTGTATTTCAAAATATTTGGTTGAAAAGCTTTTTTGAAAGAATTCTATTTGCCGCGGATATTAGTTTGAAATTTGTACACCCACACACATGCATAAATACATATGTATGTATGTATGTCGTTTTCTGGCTCTAGTGTCAAGGCTTGTCCTAACTACTTTGGTTTGAGAGCATTGGACTGAAAACGGAAAAGTTTTTTTGGGACAATCTATATGTATTTATTAAGCTAATACATATTCATTGAAAGAGATAAATAAAGATGTACAGATCTTTAAAGGTTTTTGCCCGTCAATGGGACAAATGGATAAAGGGTTCATTATTCAATAGAATAAGTTAGCCGCGCACTTTGCTCTCTCTGAGTGCCGGCAGGGCTTTTTTCTTTGCCGCTAAGTTCGGCCGGCAACTATTTACATACACACACATACACGCGTAAAAACATTTCGCATTGTCTGGCTCTGACGTCATAGCTTTTTTCTTGGGAGGTTTGTGGGCGTTTGAATAGGAGTAGCAAAATTTTTTTTGGGTCAATCGATAGGTATTGACAAGACTAATACATTTCAGCTAAAATTTTCTATCTAGTATAAAAATTGTGGGCGCCACAGTCTTGGGCGGTTTGTGGGCGTTAGAGTGGGCGTGGCATATTCGCATAACAAACTTGCGCTGCGTATAAGACTACGAAATCTAAATCTGAAATCCCAAGTCTCTATCTTTGATAGTTTCCGAGATATCCACGTTCATACTAACGATTTTTTGAACTTTGTGGGCGGTTTATGGGCGTTAGGGTGGGCGTGGCAAACTTTTTTTTGTGTCAATCGATAGGTATTGATGAGAACATTACATTTCAGTTAAAATTTTTATTCTAGCATCAAAACTGTAGGAGCCACAGTTTTAGGCGGTTTGTGGGCGTTAGAGTGGGCGTGGCAGTCTACTGAAACAAACTTGCGCTGCGTAAGAAGCTCAGGAATCTGCATGCCTAATCTCAATAGCCTAGCTCTTATAGTTTCCGAGATCTCAGCGTTCATCCGGACAGACAGACAGACGGACAGACGGACAGACGGACACCCGGACAGACGGACATGGCTAGATCGACTCGGCTAGTGATCCTGATCAAGAATATATATACTTTATGGGGTCGGAAACGCTTCCTTCTGCCTGTTACATACTTTCCGACGAATCTAGTATACCCTTTTACTCTACGAGTAACGGGTATAAAAATACTTTGATGAAAAGGCTCAAATCAGATCCGAATCTGAAATGGGTAATCAAACCGAATATAGTTTTGGATATACAAATCCTGAAAACGCCGTCGTCAAAATCCGACAAAAGTAAAAGTTTGGAATTCAAAAATTCCGAACACGACGTTGGTGAAATATCCGACTAAAATAAAAGTTTGGGAAGTAAAAATCCTGAACGCGCCGTCGTTGGGAAAGCCGACAAAAATAAAAGTTTGGAATTTAAAAATACTGAACACGCCGTCGTTGAACTATCCGACAATCAAAAAATAAACAACGTAAAAATATCGTCTGCAGATCAAAGAAAAGATCTGGAGGCAGTGACAAGGCGAGGTGTGCGCGGGTACTGAGCCTCCGCTATGGCAAACCGAGAAAATGAAAAACAACAATTGCCACACAAATGCATGCGCGACCGTATCGGGTTCGCGGATGTGGGGTGGGGAGACAATAAAACCAACAAGACTGCGAAGCTAACGCTGAGAATACGAGATATTCGGTCGGGATATTTAAAGTGCACTAAAATATTGGTTTATCTATTTGCAAATAAAAGAAAATAGTATGCAAACAATACGCAATAATATTTGGTAATATTGTCAATATGTCACCATTAATAATATATTAAGTTAAAATATATTTATTATATAAGATTTAAAAAATTTTATTTTCTTCTTTTATCTTAAATTTATTATAAAAGAATTGTAAATGCCAATCAATTAATGAGAGTAAATTTACGAAATTAATGTGAAATGTCAATAATGGAACTGCAGAAATTTTTCTGGCAGTGTGTTTGATTTTTTTTTACAAAATGAATGCAGATAGAGGGCATGTGTGAATGAAAATGCTCACTTACATGATTCCCTAAATTTATTGCAATCCGTATTTTACGTTAAGCGCCAATTATTAAGTTGTGTGGATCGGCTGCTGGTCCCCCGCTGCTGTCCCGTAATAATTGCGAATTACGCACGTCGGCTGCTGGTCCCACGCTGCTGTCCTGTATTATAGGGGCGGTGGACAACTTCTAGTCCTCCGTGTGAATAGCCGGTTGGCCGGTGTTTAGCTCCTCGCCAACTGATGAGTTACAAAGATTATGTTGGGAAGATGACTGTATTCCTTTCACTACTGGCCTAGAGACTCAGTTAGTGTTCCAAGAGATAAGTAAGTTAACGACGGTGGCCGGAGTTATATTCAAGCATGTCTGTTCTTTATTGAAATCAGAATGAAAACTGAACTTAAAGCTAACAAAAATTGGAATCATAGCGGCCGCGCAAATATGCTGTGTTTGCCGGCTATGCATGGACATCCGGCCAGACGCTGTGTCAGCAGTTTTGGCCGGAGCGAGCTGTCGAACGAACGGTCATTGCCGCCGCTCGGTTAACTTAGTTAACTTATATATATGTGTGTAAGTTATATGACACAATTTTTAGGGGCTCTTACCCAATTTATAAACAACTTTGAGCCGAGAGCTAATTTCCAAATAACTCTGACAGACCCGAGATAAATCCGTGGTCAGCTATTTCTGTCAACCAGGCCTCCGAATCATTCCCACCCAGATCAATTTCACGCAGCCCAAATTTAACGGATGCTGTAAACATCCAGTCCGCTAGCGTTAACAAAAGATCCCCAAAGCGAGCCCCGAGTCCGCTAACGTAAACAAAAAGATCCCCAAAGCGGTCCCTAAACTCCGCTAATGTAAACACCAATTCTCGGCCAAGATTGGACTTCAAATTTAATTGGCAAATTGCATCATCCTATTTTCCGACTCTCTTGAGTGATTCTCTTTATCAATTTTTGGGGATAAAATCTCTTAAGCCGAGGTTTGATTATTGATCATTGAACTAGAGAGCAGGCAGTCCGTTTTGAGATCCGAATCGAGCAGTAGAACAAATCGAGAAAAAGTAAACGAGCAGTGAATAAAATAAGTTCGACCTATTAAAAAAATTTTAATAGTGAATAAGTTATTATACAAAAAAAAAATAAATTTTTTTAAATTAATTCACAAGTGAGAAACATAATTGGTGCTCAACGTGGGGCCGTGTGATTAAAAAATTCTAAAAGCAAAACTTTAAAATAAACACAAAAAAGTTTTAAAGTGAAAAAAGAATTTAGCGCGGCCAAAAACCCGATACAACCGACAAATAAATAAAGCCTGTGTTGATAAAAATAAGGTGGAAAGTAATAAATACAATAATCCCCTTAAACTCTATAAAACCGGCAAAAAAATAAAAAGTTTGTGTTGATTAAAAAAACTAAGGCGGAAAATAATTAATGAAATAATCCCCTTAAAATCTCAAATTACAAATTCACTGTTCGGACAATATAAAAATCAAAAAGTGACAAAAAAATTTCATCGAAATAAATAACCATTGTGAAAAACAATTTAATTAAACAAATGTTTAAAATCAAAAATTAAAAAAAATCTTAAAAATCATCAACAAAAAGACATTCTAAGAAAACAGGCTGAAGGGCAATCCCTCGCCAAATATTGGAAAAGAAGGAAGACCCCAATTTAAAAACCGATAAAAGAGGGAAGACCCCAAGATAAATCTAAAATCAAAAAAAGGAAGGACGACCCCAATCAGGATCATCATTCAAGATAAGGACGACCCCAACAGGCTCAAAAAAACAACGAGAAGAAAAAAATAAGGAGGACGATTCGTGAGCGATACTATCTTTTTTTTATTATTATTATTATATATTTTTTATTATTATTAATATATAAAAAATTTGTAAGAAAGGAAATATAAATATACAAAGTGGAAGAGCAAATTTGTGACAATAACAAACAATACCAGGTTAAATGTAGGAGATTTAGTTAAACAAATTGTAAATTTTGAATTAGATCCATTAAAGAAGGAGATTATAAACTTAAGATCGCAGCTTTCTCACAAAATTAAAACGGTTGAGGATTATCAGATAGAGATTATAGATCCAAATATAAAGTGCGACACACCTTATGCGATCATCAAAGCTGTTAGGAAATATAAAGGTGAAGAGGATAAATTTGTAAGCTGGAGAGAATCAGCTGAAATGGCCATGGGGCATTATGACAGAGGGAGTGAAAGATTTTATTCTGCCTTATCTATATTACGAAACAAAATAACAGGAATGGCAAACGATGCCTTAACCCATAACGGTACGGTATTAAATTTCGATGCCATAATGGCCAGACTTGACTTTGTCTTTAGCGACAGACGACCAATTCATATTATTGAACAGGAATTAAGTGTATTGAGTCAGGGAAAATTATCCATAATGGATTGTTATTGTACAGTTAATAGAAAATTAACTCTACTAATTAATACAACTATTATGAACTACGGTAGAAACAAACCAATAACAGCGGAAATGAATGAAAAACATAGGAAGACACCTCTTAGAGTTTTCATTACCTGCCTCAACGGTCAAATTTCAGATACTATTTTCTCAATGAATCCAGCTGACCTACCAAATGCAATGTTCATAGTTCAGGAATTGGAAAGCAACAACATGAAGGCTCATTTCGCAAATAGTTTCTCTACTGCTCAGAGAAAAAATAGCGAGCCAAACTCTAGTGGAAATGGACAAACACATTTCAACCACAAGATAAGACAGCAAAACAATAGTTACAGTAACCAGAGAAACAATAATAATTTAAGGTTTAATCATGACAACAACGAGAACAAAAATACTTATGGTTATTATAATCAGAATAAAAATAATTCTTTGAACCAGGGCAGATTTAATAATAACCAACAAAATCAGTGGAACACCTATAGGCAGCCACAAAATAAGTCGGAACCAATGAAGGTAGACGAGTCTATTCAGGTTCAGAATAGGGCTAACAACGGCTATAATCAAAGCTATAATAAATATCAAAACAATAATTATAGCCGGAACAAGTGGGATCAAACTAAAAAATTTTATACCCAGAACTCTCAGCAAGGCCAAGCCCAAAATAAAAGGGTACCAACTGGAACTGTTAACCAACCGGCTAACAAGACGATGAGACTCAATAACATTGAGGAGAACCATTTTTTAGACAAAAGTCAGGAGTAGGCTTACCCTACTTAATTAGAAATGACACTGGGGCAACCTCGTGTTATATAAGAACAGGAATTTATAAAAATGAGAACGAGCTTCCAATATACAAAAGAGTATCCACAGTGAATGGATATTCAATAAATAAATATTATCATATGATAACTATTTTTGATATGCGATATACTTTTTATGAAATAGATGGGCTAGACTCAGATTTACTGGTGGGCTATAACCTATTGAAAAAAATAGGAGCTGTAATTGATACAGCTAAGGGAGTTATTAAATATAACGGTATATAAGAAAATTAAATTATGATAACGGAAACATTTTAAACCAACATTCTTTAACAGAAGAAAACATCATTCTTCCATTTAAAGAATTTATATTAAAAAAATACTTTGATGAAAAGGCTCAAATCAGATCCGAATCTGAAATGGGTAATCAAACCGAATATAGTTTTGGATATAAAAATCCTGAAAACGCCGTCGTCAAAATCCGACAAAAGTAAAAGTTTGGAATTCAAAAATTCCGAACACGACGTTGGTGAAATATCCGACTAAAATAAAAGTTTGGGAAGTAAAAATCCTGAACGCGCCGTCGTTGGGAAAGCCGACAAAAATAAAAGTTTGGAATTTAAAAATACTGAACACGCCGTCGTTGAACTATCCGACAATCAAAAAATAAACAACGTAAAAATATCGTCTGCAGATCAAAGAAAAGATCTGGAGATCGAAATATTAAATATTATCAATGAAGAGCATTCAAAAATAAATATGCAGATTCCTTTTAGGACAGATATACGAGGTGAAATAAACACCGTAGATGATAGGGCCATTTACAGCAAACAATACCCTTGTGCTCTATCAGCTTCAGATTTTGCGAATTCTGAAATAAGTCGAATGCTAAAAGAAGAAGTTATAAGGCCAAGTAGAAGTCCTCATAATTCCCCAGTACTACTGGTACCAAAAAAGGGTTTCAATGAAGACGGAACTCCAAAACTCAGACTCGTAATTGATTATAAAAAACTTAATGAAAATACAATAGCTGATAGATATCCAATGCAGGACCCTTCAGTGATTTTGTCAAATCTTGGAAAAGCCAAATACTTTTCAACAATTGACTTGGAATCTGGATTCCATCAGATTCTCATGAATGAACCAGATATTCAGAAAACCTCATTTTCAATAAATAATGGGAAATACGAATTCCTAAGAATGCCTTTCGGTTTGACCAACGCTCCAAGAATATTCCAACGAGCGATGGATGATATATTAAGAGGACAAGTGGGAAAAACATGCCATGTTTATATGGATGACATTATTATATTTTCTAAAACAATAGAACAACACTACAAGGACTTAATCGTCATAGTTAATATATTGCTGAACGCAAATATGAAAATTTTAATTGAAAAATCAAAGTTCTTCAAATTAGAAACCACATTTCTGGGTTACGTTGTTTCTCACAATGTAATCAAAACAGACCCCGAAAAAATATCTACAATTTTAAAATATCCAATTCCAAAAAACATTCGAGAGCTTAGAAGCTTCCTAGGCCTTACCGGCTATTACAGCAAAATTTGTGCAAAACTACGCAAAAATTGCAAAACCTCTGACAAAGTATTTGAAAGGTCAAAATGGTAAAGAATCCAAAAAAATGTCCCGTAAAACTTCCATACAGTTAGATGATTCAGCTGTAAGAGCTTTTAACGAGCTCAAAGATAATTTAATTGCACAAATCGAATTGGTACAACCTGATTATAATAAAAAATTCACTTTAACGACCGATGCGTCCGATCTAGCTATTGGTGCAGTTCTTCCTCAGGAAGGAAAACCAATAACCTTTATTTTAAAAACTCTATTTAAAGCCGAACAAATATATGCAACCAATAAGAAAGAACTTTTAGCAATAGTTTGGGCATTTAAAAATTTGCGAAACTATTTACCCCAACATCTGACGCATCTGATTTAGCAATTGGTGCTGTTCTTCCTCAGGAAGGTAAACTAATTACATTTATTTCAAAAGCTCTGAACAAAACCGAACAATTATACGCAACAAATAAAAAGGAACTTTTAGCCATAGTATGGGCTTTTAAAAATCTTCGAAATTACTTATATGGGGTTAACAACATCGAGATCTATACCGATCACCAACCTCTTTCATTTTCGATTTCTCAAAAAAATGCAAATATTGAGATGAAAAGATGTTATTCCTTTATTGAAAGCTATTCACCCAAAATTATTTACAAGCCAGGAACAACAAATGTTGTTGCGGACGCTTTATCAAGGATTCAAATTAATAACTTAACGGAAAGTAATGAATCGGTCTCTGGTCAAGATACTCAGCATTCAGCAGAGAGTAGTTTTGAGAATGTTATACAAGAAACCCGAAAACCCTTAAACCAGTTTAAGCAACAATTGCTAATAGCAACGGGGAGGTATACAATACATGAGTCGATAAATGTATTCGGAAATACTAGACATATAATAGAGTATGACACTCCAAAAAATTTAGTGTCAATCTTAAGGGAATATATTCCACCCAATATAACAATAGGAGTTCACTGTACTCTAGAAGATTTTTACAGAATTCAAAAACCACTTAAGGACAATTTTATTAATACATTTTTATACACTAAGACATTTGCCCAGGATGTCGAGAACGCTGAAGACAGATCTCTTATTATCACAGAAACTCATTGTAGAGCTCATAGAGGGCTTGATGAAAATTATAAACAAATAACTAGACTTTATTATTGGCCCAATTTATACAAAAAGCTTAAGGAGTTTATAAAGAATTGCACAATCTGCAATCAAAACAAATACAACAGACACCCAGTACAGATTCCTATCGGTCAAGCACCTATTCCAGAAAGAGAAGGTGAAAATTTGCATCTTGACATATATTACGCCCAAAATCTTATATTCATTACTTGTATAGATTCGTACTCGAAATACTTAGTCGTAAAAGAAATCCCAAATAAACTAAATATAGAAAATAAAGTTTCAGAAATTTTACAACAATTTTCATTAGCCAAATCTTTGATGGTAGATAACGAATCAAGTTTTTCTTCATCCCAATTTAAATCTTTTGCACAAAGAAATGGGATATCTCTATTCTTTGCAGATCCTCGACATAGTACGTCCAACGGACAAAAAGAAAGAGCACACTCTACCTTAACAGAAATTGCTCACTGCATTCAAGATGAGCTTAATTTTAGAGCAGCACAAAAATACAATTTAACAATTCACTCAATAACAAACCATCGACCATTTGATATATTATTTAATAAAATCATACACGATGATATTTCTAAATTATTGCAAGAAGCTGAAGAGAAAATGTTGCATTTTCACAATAAAGATAGACAAAATAAGAATTATCACGTAGGAGAGGTAATTTACGAAAAGAAACACGGGGAAAGAAACAAGCTTAATTCTAGATATAAAAAACAAGTAGTTAAGGAAAATCTCCTCGATAAAGTTATTAAAAATAACAGAAGCCGTACGATTCATAAAGATAATATTAAATAATTTGTTTCAAATTAAAGATTATCTGTAATTTCAATAATGTACTTAATCTTGCTGGTAGCTACAACCAAATCCGAAATTATGGATTACACGAACCATGTTTTCCTTCTTTACAAGGATACCAAAGATGTTCTTATTTATGATCATATATCATATGCAGATTTATTTCATATAACTAATATAAGTCTTTATAGAGAAATAATTAATCTTGAAACATAATTTCTAAAGGGTCGCGACAGCAAGAATTTTCTTTGGGAAATATCCCACGATTAAAAAATTATCAAAATAGTTATCTCTCAATTTATACCCAGTAGATCGAAAAGAGGCATTAATGAAATAGGCACCATTTGGAAATGGATAGCGGGAACACCAGAGCATTATGATTTCATAACAGTCCAAAATAAAATCGATGATTTAATACAAAATAATAACGATCAATTCGTTATTAATTCTAAAATATTTAAAGAGAAAAAATCTTTATCTGAACAATTCAAAACAGCCTTTAAAGATCAAGAAATTCCACTTAGAAAATATCGCCAGCGCTCGCTTACTTACGATCCTATAAATTTAATGGACACAATTACACTTGCCAAAATTGATGTATTTAATACTAAAATTCTAAACAATGATGATATACAAGAAATTTATCGGCACGAAGATAGACCTGTAGTTATATAAATATTTTCACAAAATGGTGGCGATGGAGCGGGGTTGTTTTTTTTAATTTTTTTTTTAGTATCATATTCATTTATTTAACGTTGATCAGCCAACCTAATGGCTATAAAACGTTGTGTACAAAGAGAAATAATAACGTGAATACATAACAGAAAAGGTGATTAACAATGTTTACAATAATTGAACAAAAACAATTTTATTGCCTTAGGACTCGAGAGACCTGACGTCCTCTTGTCCAGAGATCACCGGGGTGCCTTCGCTTTAGTCTTCTTCTAGTCCTTGGGTGGGCCAAGGAAGCTGCTAGGTGGTTTATGTGTGCAGTGAGGCGATCATTGTACCGACTAGTGCCGGTTTATCTGCTCCCTGACTGAGGGAACATGAAGGTCTATTGTTAGGGCGTCATTCCTGATGTACCACGGCGCGTCTGCAATCATACGCAGCGCACGGTTTTGGATCCTTTGGACTTTCATGACGTTCGAGTCTGAAGCCATGCACCATAGTTGGATGCAATACGTCATCGAGGGCACCACAATTGCTTTGAAGAGCAAAACTTTGTTGCCAAGGCTGAGCTTGCTCGTTGGCTTAAGCAACCAGTTGAGTTTTCTTAGCTTAGCTCTACATGTAGCTGCTATTTTGGTTGTGTGCTGCTTCCAGGTGAGCTGCTAGTCTAGGATCAAACCCAAATATTGCGCCTGGGGTGATTGTGGGATTGTGATATCGAGAAGCTCTACCCTAGGAAGGATCTTTCCTATCAAGGTGAAATTGCAGTGTTGCGACTTTCTTCCATTTATGGATATGTTCCACTTATTTGTCCACTTCCCGTAGGAGCCTAGGCATTCCTGGGTGATCCTGGGTGACGCTTCGATTGGGCAAGAGGCGTTCGTAAGAAAGGCAGTGTCGTCAGCGTATGTAGCCAGAATCGTGCCTGGCTTATTAGGACACGGCAGATCTGAAGTGAGCAGGGTATACAAAACGGGACCCAAAATGCTTCCCTGATGCTTGACCTTTCCCCTCTCACTTCGACCATGAAACTTCGGTCAAGCAGGTATTATTTTAATAGGAGAAATTGGCTAGTCGGGAGTAGGGATTTCAACTTATAAAGTAAGCCATCATGTCACACACGGTCGAAAGCTTCCTTAACATCGAGAAAAATGGCAGAGCTGTATTGCTTGTTTTTAAAAGCATCTATAATATGCTGGACAACTCGATGTGCTTGCTCTGGGGTTCCATGACAATGCCTAAAACCAAACTGATGGTCGGGAATGGCATCCTGCACGCTTCTTACTCCCATGATTCTGCTAAGAAATATTCTTTGGTATCATCGTTATCACAGCACACTTCCATTGAGACGGAAAATGGTGGATACATAGCATTGCCATAGCCATTTACAGCAAACAATACCCTTGTGCTCTATCAGCTTCAGATTTTGCGAATTCTGAAATACACTGGTCGGCATATGTATTTTGACAAAACAAAAGTTAAGTATACTCATAACTTGAATTTACTTCTTGTAAACTATAGGCATCAATGGAAAGGTAATTTCAATGCCGTTTGAATGATACAATGCATTTCTTTACCCATTCAGTATTTATTGAAAAGGACGAATTTGTGTAAATCAACTTTTAAATTTTTTTTAAAAACTTTTTTCCTCGACTTGAAAACTTAAATTTTTTGATGCAAAAAGTTTCTTCAAACAAAAATAATAGTAACTGCAAAAAGAATTTTTCAAAAATCATTTTTCTTATATTTTTTATGAATTTTTGAAAATGCTTAAAAACAGGCATTTGAGCCATATTTTTCTCTTTTTCATACAAATTTTTTCCGACATTGTCACCTTCAAAAAATCATAAAAAATATAAGGAAAATGATTTTTGAAAAATTCTTTTTGCAGTTACTATTATTTTTGTTTGAAGAAACTTTTTGCATCAAAAAATTTAAGTTTTCAAGTCGAGGAAAAAAGTTTTTTAAAAAAATTTAAAAGTTGATTTACACAAATTCGTCCTTTTCAATAAATACTGAATGGGTAAAGAAATGCATTGTATCATTCAAACGGCATTGAAATTACCTTTCCATTGATGCCTATAGTTTACACGAAGTAAGTTCAAATTATGAGTATATTTAACTTTTGTTTTGTCAAAATACTTATGCCGACCACTGTAAGTCGAATGCTAAAAGAAGAAGTTATAAGGCCAAGTAGAAGTCCTTATAATTCCCCAGTACTAGTGGTACCAAAAAAGGGTTTCAATGAAGACGGAACTCCAAAACTCAGACTCGTAATTGATTATAAAAAACTTAATGAAAATACAATAGCTGATAGATATCCAATGCAGGACCCTTCAGTGATTTTGTCAAATCTTGGAAAAGCCAAATACTTTTCAACAATTGACTTGGAATCTGGATTTCATCAAATTCTCATGAATGAACCAGAAATTCAGAAAACCTCATTTTCAATAAACAACGGGAAATACGAATTCCTAAGAATGCCTTTCGGTTTGACCAACGCTCTAAGAATATTCCAACGAGCGATGGATGATATTTTAAGAGAACAAGTGGGTAAAACATGTCATTTTTATATGGATGAAATAATTATATTTTTAAAAACAATTGAACAACATTACAGAGACTTAATTCTCATTATTAAAATTTTGCTGAACACATACATGAAAATTTCAATTGAAAAATCAAAGTTCTTTAAATTAGAAACCAATTTTCTCGTTTACGTAGTTTCTCATAATGCGATCAAAACCGAAATATCCGATACCTAAAAATATTGGAGAGCTTAGAAGCATACTAGGCCTTACAGGATATTACACAAAATTTATGCAAAATTACGCAAAGATAGCTAAACCTTTAACAAAATATTTAGAAGGCCAAAACGGCAAAGTATCAAAAAAGGCATCACGTAAAGCTTTAATACAGTTTGATGATTCAGCTATAAGAGCTTTTAAGGAGCTCAAAGCAAATTAAATTGCACAAGTAGAACTAGTACAACCGGACTATAATAAAAAATTTACTCCAACATCTGACGCATCTGATTTAGCAATTGGTGCTGTTCTTCCTCAGGAATGTAAACCAATTACATTTATTTCAAAAACTCTGAACAAAACCGAAATATTATACGCAACAAATAAAAAGGAACTTTTAGCCATAGTATGGGCTTTTAAAAATCTTCGAAATTACTTATATGGGGTTAACAACATCGAGATCTATACCGATCACCAACCTCTTTCATTTTCGATTTCCTTTATTGAAAGCTATTCACCCAAAATTATTTACAAGCCAGGAACAACAAATGTTGTTGCGGACGCTTTATCAAGGATTCAAATTAATAACTTAACGGAAAGTAATGAATCGGTCTCTGGTCAAGATACTCAGCATTCAGCAGAGAGTAGTTTTGAGAATGTTATACAAGAAACCCGAAAACCCTTAAACCAGTTTAAGCAACAATTGCTAATAGCAACGGGGAGGTATACAATACATGAGTCGATAAATGTATTCGGAAATACTAGACATATAATAGAGTATGACACTCCAAAAAATTTAGTGTCAATCTTAAGGGAATATATTCCACCCAATATAACAATAGGAGTTCACTGTACTCTAGAAGATTTTTACAGAATTCAAAAACCACTTAAGGACAATTTTATTAATACATTTTTATACACTAAGACATTTGTCCAGGATGTCGAGAACGCTGAAGACAGATCTCTTATTATCACAGAAACTCATTGTAGAGCTCATAGAGGGCTTGATGAAAATTATAAACAAATAACTAGACTTTATTATTGGCCCAATTTATACAAAAAGCTTAAGGAGTTTATAAAGAATTGCACAATCTGCAATCAAAACAAATACAACAGACACCCAGTACAGATTCCTATCGGTCAAGCACCTAATCCAGAAAGAGAAGGTGAAAATTTGCATCTTGACATATATTACGCCCAAAATCTTATATTCATTACTTGTATAGATTCGTAATCGAAATACTTAGTCGTAAAAGAAATCCCAAATAAACTAAATATAGAAAATAAAGTTTCAGAAATTTTACAACAATTTTCATTAGCCAAATCTTTGATGATATATAACGAATCAAGTTTTTCTTCATCCCAATTTAAATCTTTTGTACAAAGAAATGGGATATCTCTATTCTTTGCAGATCCTCGACATAGTACGTCCAACGGACAAAAAGAAAGAGCACACTCTACCTTAACAGAAATTGCTCACTGCATTCAAGATGAGCTTAATTTTAGAGCAGCACAAAAATACAATTTAACAATTCACTCAATAACAAACCATCGACCATTTGATATATTATTTAATAAAATCATACACGATGATATTCCTAAATTATTGCAACAAGCTGAAGAGAAAATGTTGCCTTTTCACAATAAAGATAGACAAAATAAGAATTATCACGTAGGAGAGGTAATTTACGAAAAGAAACACGGGGAAAGAAACAAGCTTAATTCTAGATATAAAAAACAAGTAGTTAAGGAAAATCTCCTCGATAAAGTTATTAAAAATAACAGAAGCCGTAAGATTCATAAAGATAATATTAAATAATTTGTTTCAAATTAAAGATTATCTGTAATTTCAATAATGTACTTAATCTTGCTGGTAGCTACAACCAAATCCGAAATTATGGATTACACGAACCATGTTTTCCTTCTTTACAAGGATACCAAAGATGTTCTTATTTATGATCATATATCATATGCAGATTTATTTCATATAACTAATATAAGTCTTTATAGAGAAATAATTAATCTTGAAACATAATTTCTAAAGGGTCGCGACAGCAAGAATTTTCTTTGGGAAATATCCCACGATTAAAAAATTATCAAAATAGTTATCTCTCAATTTATACCCAGTAGATCGAAAAGAGGCATTAATGAAATAGGCACCATTTGGAAATGGATAGCGGGAACACCAGAGCATTATGATTTCATAACAGTCCAAAATAAAATCGATGATTTAATACAAAATAATAACGATCAATTCGTTATTAATTCTAAAATATTTAAAGAGAAAAAATCTTTATCTGAACAATTCAAAACAGCCTTTAAAGATCAAGAAATTCCACTTAGAAAATATCGCCTGCGCTCGCTTACTTACGATCTTATAAATTTAATGGACACAATTACACTTGCCAAAATTGATGTATTTAATACTAAAATTCTAAACAATGATGATATACAAGAAATTTATCGGCACGAAGATAGACCTGTAGTTATATAAATATTTTCACAAAATGGTGGCGATGGAGCGGGGTTGCTTTTTTTAATTTTTTTTTTAGTATCATATTCATTTATTTAACGTTGATCAGCCAACCTAATGGCTATAAAACGTTGTGTACGAAGAGAAATAATAACGTGAATACATAACAGAAAAGGTGATTAACAATGTTTACAATAATTGAACAAAAACAATTTTATTGCCTTAGGACTCGAGAGACCTGACGTCCTCTTGTCCAGAGATCACCGGGGTGCCTTCGCTTTAGTCTTCTTCTAGTCCTTGGGTGGGCCAAGGAAGCTGCTAGGTGGTTTATGTGTGCAGTGAGGCGATCATTGTACCGACTAGTGCCGGTTTATCTGCTCCCTGACTGAGGGAACATGAAGGTCTATTGTTAGGGCGTCATTCCTGATGTACCACGGCGCGTCTGCAATCATACGCAGCGCACGGTTTTGGATCCTTTGGACTTTCATGACGTTCGAGTCTGAAGCCATGCACCATAGTTGGATGCAGTACGTCATCGAGGGCACCACAATTGCTTTGAAGAGCAAAACTTTGTTGCCAAAGCAGAGCTTGCTCGTTGGCTTAAGCAACCAGTTGAGTTTTCTTAGCTTAGCTCTACATGTAGCTGCTATTTTGGTTGTGTGCTGCTTCCAGGTGAGCTGCTAGCCTAGGATCAAACCCAAATATTGCGCCTGGGGTGATTGTGGGATTGTGATATCGAGAAGCTCTACCCTAGGAAGGATCTTTCCTATCAAGGTGAAATTGCAGTGTTGCGACTTTCTTCCATTTATGGATATGTTCCACTTATTTGTCCACTTCCCGTAGGGTGACGCTTCGATTGGGCAAGAGGCGTTCGTAAGAAAGGCAGTGTCGTCAGCGTATGTAGCCAGAATCGTGCCTGGCTTATTAGGACACGGCAGATCTGAAGTGAGCAGGGTATACAAAACGGGACCCAAAACGCTTCCCTGATGCTTGACCTTTCCCCTCTCACTTCGACCATGAAACTTCGGTCAAGCAGGTATTATTTTAATAGGAGAAATTGGCTAGTCGGGAGTAGGGATTTCAACTTATAAAGTAAGCCATCATGTCACACACGGTCGAAAGCTTCCTTAACATCGAGAAAAATCAAAAAAGCATCTATAATATGCTGGACAACTCGATGTGCTTGCTCTGGGGTTCCATGACAATGCCTAAAACCAAACTGATGGTCGGGAATGGCATCCTGCACGCTTCTTACTCCCATGATTCTGCTAAGAAATATTCTTTGGTATCATCGTTATCACAGCACACTTCCATTGAGACGGAAAATGGTGGACACATAGCATTGAGTTAAATAGGAGAACAAGGAACAGGATTCCCTTTTTTGGCAAAGCCTTGGCGGTTCTGCTTTCAAATTCATCGATGCCCGCCGCTTTTCTAGGATGTAGCTTCTGGATATGAAGACAAACTTCTTCTGGGCTTACGTGTTGGATCGGTAAGGCATCCGGGGAAGGAGCATCAAGGAAGGCAAGTGTGTAAAATGGCTGGAAGCGTTTTTCAAGTTCGTCTGCAAAAGCTAAAGAAATTTCTGAGTCGGACCTGCACCATGTGTCATCAGATTTCTTTATGTGGATCTTTCGTAGGGGCTGTCGTTTCATATTCCGTGTGGATTTCCAGATGTTAAAGCCGTAAGGTTTGGTGGGGTCAGCATCCAGGAGCATCTCATCAAAGTATTTCCGTTTGGTTTCATAGAGAAGCTTTTTAAGATCATCCTCCGCTCGTCGATATGCGCTTTTGTCGACAGGATCTTGAGATCTCATATATCTACGACGTAGGTATCGTTTACCTTACCAGGTCCATAACCTCAGGTTTTAAAGGAGCCTGAGGTGGACTGGAGGGGCTTGAGCTTGAGGTTGAGGACTCGGCAGCGATATGGATATTCCGGACAAATAGCTCGAAGGCGTCGTTGATGGCGTCAGGAGAGCGTAACACCATATTTAGGTTAACAAGCCGATTGACTGCTTCTTAAAAGCGTGGGAGGCTCGCTTTCCGAGGAAGTATGCAAGGCCTACGCGAAGTTCTTTGCGCAGCGACTCTTAGTTTCACTATCAATGGGATGTGATCAGGGCTTAGTTCAAGACTTTCTGAGATGGGGAGACTCTCGGGCTGAATCCCTCTGTAGACAGTAAAGTCAATGGCGGTTGGCGTTCTTTGACTGTACGGATAGTGTGTAGGCCCTCCGGTTGCAAGGACCTGGACATTTGATCTTTGAATATAGTCTGCTAGTGCTCTTCCGCGGGTGCTTGAGTTACGGGATCCCCAGAGATGGTGGTGAGCATTCCAGTCTCCTGCGATTATGAAATTTGTTCCCAGATCGTCGAAGAGTTTTTCAAAGTCGTCAGCAGTATATTGAAAGTTTGGTGGACAATAGATAGACGCAATAGCTGTTTCACCAAGGTCTGTTTTAACTTTGACGGCGACACATTGAACATTTGGGCTTTGTAGACTATAGAACTGGTAACATTGAAGACAGGATTTTATTAAAATTGCAGAGCCACTGCGTTTCCGATCAGCCGGATGGGTTGCTTGATGTATATCGTATCCGTGTAACTTGTATTACGACCTCGAGCAGAAGTGTGTTCCACTAACCAACATAATGTCAATATTATGACATTTTACAAAGAGCTCAAGCTCAAGGGCTTTGTTAGCAAGTCCGTCAGCGTTCCACACACCAATGTTGAGGCCGATTTGTCTCATGGTTGTGCAATATTGACTGGGAAAAACTAAGCGAATGCTTGAGCAGTTCCAGAGAATTTTGAGGCAAAAGTTTTGAGACAAGTCCCATTATAGACACCATCATTTGGAACGGTTTGTCAATCTGAACGACGAGACCAACATTTTGGTTAGATTGCATGAACATTTGCTCTTGACGCTGCCATTGCTGATCGTTGATCAGCTGCTGCGAGCTGCGTCGCAGTTGTTGGGGGGAAGACTGCTGCTGGTGACTTAGCTGTTGTTGCTGTTGTTGAGGCCTTTGTTGTTGCTGTGATAGCTGCTGCTGCTGCCGAGGTGGTACTACTTGATGGTGTAGCTGACTTTGCTTTCTATTGTTGCTGCCCAGTGGAGGAAACTTTTGACTCTGTGGGAAAGTCATAGGAGCCTTGTTGGTGCTGGGGACGACTAACTTGACCACCGACGGTGTTTGCGTAAGAGTTCGGACCCACAAAGTTTGACCGAAGATTCAAATTAGTTGACTGTTGGGGAACAGTGCTACGATGGGATGTGACACTTTTCGTCGATATGCATCCTGCTGATAGACGACACAGCCTTTATAGCTTGCTGTATGGTTTCCGCCACAGTTTACGGACTTAACTGGGTGAACATCCTTTAGGCAGGCCACCAAACCGTGTTGTAGGCCACATCTGACGCAGTTGGAGAGCTTTTGGCAATGATTTTTAGTGTGTCCAAATGCTTGACACCGGTGACTACTTTACAACAGAAAACTTTGGTGTAAAAATTCCAACAAAGCCCTTAGAATCTGCAGGTATATCAAGAGGTAGGGATATATTAAAGAAGACGTCTAGGAAACTAAATGGCTGTTATGAAACTGGACTTCTTTGGAAGGAGGATGTGATCAAATTCCCAGGCAGTTACAATAGGGCTCTGAAAAGGCTGCAGGTCGTAGAAAAGAAAATGCACTGGCTTGGAAAGATAGTGGAATATGATAACGCCATTATGGATTTCGTAAATAAAGGATATGCCGTAGAAATGTCGGATCATGAAGCCGCTCTCGTGGTACTTACCTCACTTCGGTGTTGTTAATATAAACAAGCTCAAAAAAATGAAATTTGTGTTTGATGTAGCGGCATTTCTCTAAATAATATGCTTTTAAAGAGACCCAATGAAAGCCCACCATTGACGACGATCCTCTTTAAATTCAGACAAGGCAAGGTAGCAGTATGTGCTGATATTATGGAAATGTTCCTGCAAGTGCAAGTCCGAAAGGAAGATCAGGATTCTTTGAGGTTTCTATGTGTTGGGGCGGGGTGGCTTGAACGCTGAAATAGATGAAGTCCCAGGAACGGAGGGTACGCAAAAAAACACGGGTGTAGTTTGGGGTTTTTGCGCGACGGGCATAGATGTTTATGCGTGGACTTGGAAAAAAGAACTCCTTAAGCCTAACTTAACTTAAGCGCTCCAGAGCGAAGCGGAGACTTGGGGGAGAGATGGAGAGGGAGAGCGGACGGCAGTGCGAGCGCGCGAGATGAAGACATCTGGATAAAAACTGCCGCTCGACACTGGCTCCTGAAATTAAACGCCCTTTTTGACGTAAACATTCTCCCCCCCCTTGCGAGGACACCCGTAGCAAGAACCTCAGGATAGTAGGCTCAGGAATATGTTGGGAGTGAAGATCGGTCGTCCGTATGTAGGAGAGTGTGGTGGTCCTTTCCACTTTTGTGGCAGTGAGGACCACTGCGGCAGGAGTCCTTGGAATGATTGTGAGCCAAGCAATTGGAGCAGTACTTCTGGATACGTACTTCCTGGAGCCGATTCTGGGAAAGTGGTGGCACCTTCGTAGAGGATGGATATTTTGGCAGACTCGGCATTGGTAGGATTTAATACCTCGAGTACGTCTGCCATCCAAGTCGGGGTATGGAACCCAATATTCGGATGGAGTATTCTTAGGAGGGACTTTTTGTACGGAAACTTGCGTTGAATAGGACGAAATGGTGTGTGGAACTGAGGCGGCTACTGGCCTTGGAGGGTCGGATGGAATCGGCAGAGTAGTAGGACCGCTGTTTCGATGCAGCAATGTGTGATGCCGATCTTGGCAAGTGAGACAGTTGTGAGCGCTTATGCAATCCCGGAATTGATGGATACTTGCAAAGCAATTGGAGCACAACTGCTTCCTTTGAATATACGCCAGGCGATCGTCTACCGTCATCTGTAGGAAGCGTGGACATATACGCACGGGGTGGTTCTTCTTTGAACACAGATCGCAGCCTTTGGGTATCGCAACTAACCTTGTGTTGAATGAATTTATTTTTGGAAATTCTGTCACTCGATTTGTGTCTTTGGACTGGACGTGGAGGAAATTGTCAGATCGGAAGCTATCGACGGCCTCAAGAGTTCGATGGCGCTCCGTCAAATAGGAATCAAGCTCAAACCACGTAGGAATTTCGGCTTTATTTTGGATGGATTGCTCCCATAATGAGAGAGTGAGCTTTGGTAGTTTTGTTGAGCACATATAAACCAGGATAGGATCCCAATTCTCAATATTAACACCGGAAAGTTTTAAGAAAGTTAAGCAACCTGGAAAAGTGCGTTGAAGTTCCTTTAAGGCTGCTCCCGACTCCTGTGCTACGGATTGCACATTGATAAGTGTTTTCAGGTGACTGTTTACCTGCAATCGCTTATTTTCGAAACGCTCAGTTAGGTTTTTCCAGGCTGAGCGAAAGCCATCATTGGTGAGTGGGGATCTCGAAACTATGGAATGAGCTTCGCCACTTGTTTTTGAATTTAAGTGGAATAATTTTTCAACGGGCGTTAGACTCGGATTGTCTATGTATATTGCCGTGAAAAGGTCCCGGAAAGTCGGCCAGCGAAGATAATCACCAGCGAAAACCTCTGTGTCGATAGGAGGGAGTCGACAGCCATACGACGTGGAATTTTGGGATGGAGTTACTGGTGGTTGAGGCATTTGGGAGGAGCCTTTTTGGATTTGTTCCATGAGCTGCGCTGCAAACATTTCATAGGTGGAGTACGTTTGGTAATACTTCGATTTTAGTATGGATTTCGTGTTTGCGGCGCCCTCGCCTGCAGTTATAATACAGTCGGAGCATATGTCGTATGCTGCCTTTACCGTTTGCCACAAGGAATTTAAGTGATCGCGTCGGATTTTACAGGCTGATAACGTTGGGGTAGGAGCACCTGGAGCGTTCACAGTGGCCTCAAAGTGGATCAGACAGTCAGCTGTGGCCATAAATCGGGTTAAAGCGGATTTGACTGATGTTGCCATGACGTAAAATAATTTAAAATTTTTAATTCAGAAGTATGGAAACGGGCTAGAATCCAATTGGAATTTAGGAACCAATCAAGATTGTAAATATATATGGTCACACTGTCGAATAGGCAAAGTCAATAAATATTTATTATATCGGATGGTCGGACTTATGTAAAGAATTACGGACTTTAATTTTGTTTGTTTGAAAGGAACAATTATTGTGAGCCCTTGACCCACTGTGCACTAGCAAAAATATCGAAATACGTATGTATGTACACTGTACATATGTGGGGTGCGAATAGCGGAATAACGCTGCGGGAATTGTACAGACTTCGCTTATGTTTGTTTGTCGGTGCGTTTGTTTGTCACCTGCACAACTAAATTGCAGACGATTTGCTGGAGTAAAAAGAAGAGAAAAGGTTGGAGTGGACTGTATTAGAAAAAGTAGTTAGAGTGGACTGTATTAGAAAGAGTATTTATGTAAATATACACACGCAGCTGGAACACAGTAAAAAATAAGGAGTGCAAGTCTTAAGGAAAAATTGTATGATCGGGAATTTTTTTACTGTGGCTGGGCTATATTTTACACACAATTGGAATTGAAAATATATTTGAGAAATATTTAAGTTGAATAGTAGCACTGAAATATCGACGGGAATTGTTTCAAGTGTACAATTGTGGGCAAAGGAAACTGGAATATTGTCGGGCACAAATAACGGAATTGAAAAACATACATATATATTGCCGTTGCGTCGGATTAATCACTTTTGGATTTAGACAATATATCAAACAGAAAGTTAGTCGAAATAGGGTTCGAAAAACTGGCTGTATGACCGGCAACATATAGTAAGTGGAACTTATCTGGAGCGGTTAAAGCCTGCTGGGAAAAATGAAAGGAAGCTCCAGGAGAGGAAAATCCAAAGATTTTAAAATCCGGCTCGAAGGACCAAAATGTTGGGGCGGGGTGGCTTGAACGCTGAAATAGATGAAATCCCAGGAACGGAGGGTACGCAAAAAAACACGGGTGTAGTTTGGGGTTTTTGCGCGACGGGCATAGATGTTTATGCGTGCACTTGGAAAAAAGAACTCCTTAAGCCTAACTTAACTTAAGCGCTCCAGAGCGAAGCGGAGACTTAGGGGAGAGATGGAGAGGGAGAGCGGACGGCAGTGCGAGCGCGCGAGATGAAGACATCTGGATAAAAACTGCCGCTCGACACTGCCTCCTGAAATTAAACGCCCTTTTTGACGTAAACACTATGGAGACATGGTAATCGCGATGCTCAGGTTGATACATGCTTATATAGTACTTGGAACACGGAAGCTTAGTGTAATGAATAGTAAAATTATATATGTTTTAAAGTAGGTCAGGGAATTTTTATTATGGAAGCAGTTTGCGTAGTTGGAACTGTTCCCAACTTGGCTAGTGTTTGATTCGTTGTTGCTGGTCGTGTTGAGCACCCTTGGGTACGAACAGGTAGGGTAACTAAAATTCATAATTGTAATCGATGATAAACTATGTGGAAAAAATCTAAATAGCTACTCTTTCCGGTTAATAGCACTTGCACATATTTAAGAGATACGTATTTCTTCAATTTGATCTTGCGATATAAATGTGCATGAGGTAGACAATAAAGAGCCTAATCGCACAGTCAACAAAAATTGCAATCCAATTAGACCAATTGAGAAGTCCGTATACTAAAGCGAGATTCCCGCGGAAAAAGAACGTATAGTTTTTACGGTACGGCAACGTCGCCTAAAATAAATTCATCTACTCGTGAACATGATAAATACCACTTTCTATAAACAATCATAAAGCTCAAAGTAAAACAAGGAAGAACGCTATAGTCGAGTACCTCGACTATTAGGTACCCGTTACTCAGCTAAAGGGACCAAAAGGAAATAGAGATATGCAAGCAGCAAAGCGAGATTGAAATGCGCCACCTACCGGCGGTAGACAGATTTAAGCGTTATGGGCGTTAGAGAGGGCGTGGCAAATTTGTTTTTGGATCAATCGATAGGTATTGACGAGACCAATACATTTCAGCTAAAATGGTTATCTAGCACGGTTGGGCGGTTTGTGGACGTTAGAGTGGGCGTGGCATATTCGCGTGACAAAATTGCGCTGCGTACATGGCTACGGAATCTCAGTCTAAAATCCCAATTCTCTATCTCTGATAGTTTCCGAGATATCCACGTTCATACTTACGATATTTTGAAGTTTGTGGGCGGTTTGTGGGCGATAAAGTGGGCGTGGCAATTTTTTTGGGGTCAATCGATAGGTATTGATGAGAACAATACATTTCAGTTAAAATTTTTATTCTAGCATAAAAACTGTAGGAGCCACAGTTTTGGGCGGTTTGTGGTCGTTAGAGTGGGCGTGGCACTCTACTGAAACAAACTTGCGCTGCGCAGGAACCTCAGTAATCTGCATGCCTAATTCCAGTATTGTAGCACCTATAGTTTCCGAGATCTCAGCGTTCATCCGGACAGACAGACAGACGGACAGGCGGACATGGCTAGATCGACTCGGCTAGTGATCCTGATCACTATGGGGTCGGAAACGCTTCCTTCTGCCTGTTACATACTTTCCGACGAATCTAGTATACCTTTACTCTACGAGTAACGGGTATAAAAATATATGTTAATAATATAGTCAGGTCAACAGGGGTGGGTCGGTGAAATAAGAGGTATCAACGAACTGATAAGGCAAGGATTCCAACCACATTTACTGAATTTACTTTTCTTTTGAAAATTTAGGATTATATAGTTATAAAAAGAAAGAAAGATTCAAGTCAGTGAAAATATATATATCCGCACCATCAGTGGCCAATGAGTTAGCTGTAGCGCAAATATTTGGCGCAAGGAGGATGGCGCTCTAGTGGATGGGTCGCAGCTAACTAGGTCGAATGAATCAGAAATCGTAACAGGGGCAGATCTGTCGAACACTGATAGACAGACAAACACTGTTGAGCGTATGCAAAAGTAAATAGTACAGATAAATATATCCATAACTTAAGATACAGTTACCTGTAGCGATAGAGCTAGGCTTTAGAAGGTTGACGTCGATAAACGCTGCGCTGCCAACTCTAGCCACAGGACACAAAACTTTTGAACAACTTTTCCAAATAATGGGAGGTTCTAAGGGTAATGGTAACAAGTATTAATTCTCCATTGGGAACGAAGCATGACCAAATAATATGCATGAATAAGGCAAATAATATCTTGTTGGATGTTAAGAGGATAATAAATGTTTGAGGAAATTCGTGCTGTTGCTGGGAAGCTATCGGAGCCTGTGTCAGAACCAGCATTATTGAAAGTATTGCGAGCCAATTTGTTGACGGAAACTCAGCTTGAAATTTTACGTGTCATTATATATGATTGCTCAGTTGCGGAACAGAGTCCGTAAAGGAAAGACTTACGCGTGCGAATGTCCCTAAACAGAGTTTCCGCCAAATTCAACGTCCCCATGTGCGCGAAACAGCCAGTTCGTTTCTAAAGAAGAAGATAACCTCGGCCCGGAGGTTGAGGCAATAGCCTTGGTCTGCTGGAATTTCACTAGCACTAAGGATTGGAGACCGTGTGCCGAAGTGTATCTGTTAGGGAAGAAAGTCCTGGGACTGATGGATAATGGGGCGTCGATCAGTTGCATCGGGGGATCATTAGCTGCTGATAGGGTTAAGGAGCCATCAACCCCTCTATACCAGTGTTATTACAGCAGATGGTAACCAACAACCTATTGATGGTTAAATAACTACTTATATTACCTTAAGAGGCGAGCTAAAATCATTTCGCTTATGTATCATCATTATCTTAGGAATAATACTTGGGAATTGGTTTCTATGCTATGATTAGTTGCTATGCTATGATTAGTTGTTTGGCGAATTGAATTCGTTGCCCTCAGCCCTCTGAACTATTCGAATTAGTATATCAATCCCTCGAAGAACATTTGTATACCCTTGCAGTGGGTATATTGATTTCAGTCAGAAGTTTGCAACGCAGTGAAGGAGACCTTTCAGACCCCATAAAGTATACATATTCTTGATCAGCATCACTAGACGAGTCGATCTGGCCATGTCCGTCTGTCCGTCCGTTTCTACGCAAACTAGTCTCTCAGTTTTAGGGCTATCGGGCTGAAACTTTCCCAACAATCTTTTTTCTTTTGCAGGTAGTATAAGTCGGAACCAGCCGGATCGGACAACTATAATATAAAAATAAGAAGAATAATCGGAAAAAAATGATACAAAATTATATCTTTGGGTTTTTTTTAACATATAACCTCCTACGCTTGGAAATAACATTTTCTTAGTTAGTTCTGAACTTCGAATTTAATTTTATGAAAATTGGACGACTATATTATATAGCTGCCATAGGAACAATGGATAAATTTGTGGGAAAATAATATGAAACAAAATAAAGCTTCGGTGTTTTTTAACATAAAAGCTTCTTCGCTTGGAAAAAAGACTTTTTAGTTAGTTGTGAATTTCGAATTTAATTTTATTAAAATCGGACGAAATAGGAACGATCGGAAAATTGGTGGGAAAATAATATGAAACATATTATAGCTTCGGTGTTTTTTGACATGTTATCTTATACTATTGGAAATATATTTTCTTGTATTTATAAGAATTTCGAAATAAATGTAATAATTATAACTGCAATGGTATAAAAACTTCGGCTTGCCGAAGCTAACTTTGTTTCTTGTTCAACGTTAGATTGGGCGAGCTTTTCCTGTTGACAAATTTGTATACGTATCCAAAAATTCGTTGCACTGGTCCAAGGGAGTTTATGTATCTGAATCAAAGAGACATGTCTGAACAGTCGGAGACAGGCAGTACTTTGCAGCGAATCTCAGGTAGAATTCTTTCTGGAAGACTCAACTTAGACCACTTGTTCTTCTCCTCATGGGGTGGGCCCATGCAACCAAAGGCTTGAGTTAAGCACGTCATGTGGTGAAGGTCCTTTCGAAAGCATTTTTGCCAGAATCAAGGATGTGGGCAATGCATATCCTTTGATTCTTGCTGTATGGCTGCGAACCTAACTGCGAAGAAGACATTAAACTTTGAAGGTTCTCTGCAAAGCCATGAAAGTACGACAGTAGAATCAGACCAACAATAGAATTGACCAGTGCAGAGTTTCAGAAATGATAAGTCGTTGACCAATTGTGCAATCAAGAAAGCGGCGCAATGAAGATAGAGGCGCTATTTTCGACTTTGAACAGAGCACCTTAACTGCGCCCTCCTTAATAGATCGTGCATAAATGCAGGCGCCGTGTGCCTGAAGAATGGCGTCACAGAAGGCATGTACCTGAACGATTGCTCCTGGCTGCAAAACATAGCGAGGAAACTCACAGTATCCGACCTCAGAAACTTCCCTGCAAAACTTAGACCACGCTGTCTCTCCACATCCTTTGTAAGTTTAATTTTGCCTTTGTTATAGTGGGACCGACTTACCCAAGTGAATCGTAGCACCTAGCTATCGTTGACAAAACTGAGCGTTTTGTGTGCCCTCCAGATCCAATATGACGGGTTTTTGTTAAATTCTAAAAACCCTTCCCTTTCTGATTTGGGAATATGACACAAAACCTCAGATGAATTGGTGCACCACTTTCTTATTCAAAAACTCCCATGCTTAAGAAGACTACTAGTCTGCTGCTTGGCTTCGAAGACTTTTGCCAAAGAGTTGCCTCCAGAAATAATGTCGTATACATAAAAATCTCCTTAAACTAAAGGGTAGTAATCAGTTTCGTCAACTGCTCGCTCGTATAGCTAGAAACGATGCTAGCTTGGTCTCGTGTATTACTGTGACCAATTTGAATGAATGTAGCATGGCGTCAGGAGGAACAACGCCTACACACCGGAAAATTTTGCAAATGTCGCCTGTAATAACCATGGCAAATGCGCGAAACCGAATGTGAATATCGAAAAGACTGGCATGGATTGTAGGTCCCGAAAGAAGAAAATTCATTTAACGAGAGCCCAGGTGAAGTTGTTGCCGATCCATCAAATACTTCTCCCAACTTAGTGGACGTGGTATCTTCTTTCGAAATAAATATTTACATAAATATACTTCCGAACTAAATATACTTCCGAACTAGGCACTAGCAACAAGTGCTTGAGGTCTAGACATTCCTTTACAAGGGCAGAGTAGGCAACTTTTATTTGAGGATTTCTATTATTGTTGGCTAGTGTTGGCTCAGTTACGTTCTATTTCCCAAAACCGAGCTACGAGCTCGACCAAGAAAGTGCCACCAGGCATTTCCGATCAGCGATGAGTTGCGATGAATGACGAATATTTTGGCGCCCACTGCCCACCACCAGACAAAATCAAACCTAGATGGGTCTTTTGAAACAAGGGTAATTCAGAAGCTCACTGAAAACCAACACATAGCAACTCTTAGAACAAATTAGTGCCTATCAGTAGATAAATGCGCTGCGGCACAAAGAAGGGGGGATCAGCGAGCTGAATGTTCGACGGGATGTTCTACGAGTCAGCGGCAAATGCGTGAATAGGTCGTTGATCAGTTATTCTCGAAGTTACGATGGCCTGAAGGCTATTTGTAAAATTTGATTTTCGATACTTTACGAAGAGTTCAAAAGAGTATCCTTCTGTTAAAAAGTTATTGTCTCCAAAGCCAGTTGTTGCGGTCACCGATTTGGTTTTCTAAAAGTGAAGTTGAATGGCGAAGCGAGTTGTAATTAAATGAACTTGAGATCCTGAGTCCAACGTACCTGCGCGGATCTTAATTAGGACAACGGCGGTGGCAAGAAGCACAGGCTCAACCGAATATTGATATACAAGGGGTCGCGAGGCTGACTGCGAGGCGGATGACGAGACGGACAATGAGACTGGTGGCGAGGCAAATATCGGAACGGCCATAATCGCAGTCTCATTGTCCGTCTCGTCATCCGCCTCTATGTTGTGGAATTATATAACTTAAACCTGGTCTTTTATATTTCGATGGACAAGTCTCCTGAAAGGATTGTCTATAATGGAAATCACAGAATTCAAGGGATAGCAGTGGGTTAATTTTCGTTTTACTTATTACAGCGGTGGGTAGCTCGGTTGGTATAGCAGCTGATACTGCTCGTCGACGCGTTGACTCGGTGATCGCTGACTCCTTCCTGTATTTTGGGCTGCTCGTAGCGTCCCTCACCGTTGCCCGCTCGCCGACGCGTTGACTCGAGACCGCTTGTCGCGCCTTGGACTCGCAGAGAGATTGGCCTTGCGGGCTTGGGGAAGCGTCACCGTTCTCAGCCTAGGATGAACAGGTGACTCGCTCTCCATGGCAACGCCTTTCGAGACAGTGACAGCCGGTCCTTTGCTTTTTCCCGGACGGTCCCACTAGGGTCTTGCTCAGATCGCGCAGACAGTCAAGGCTAACGCCAGGAAGCTGCCTAGCAGTTCAATTCGCTTTACGTCTAGCGCCGACGAACGTTCCACCCCAGCCTCACCCTATTGCTTTCCGTCCGTGATGTTCCTGCGCTCCTCAATGAGTTCTCCACGGCGATCGTGACGTGGCTGTCGGTGATGTCTACTGATGTCGCTGCCGATGTCATCTGCTCTGCTCCTTATCTTGCTTGCTGCTGGTCTCGACGTAACGTGGTCTCTGCCTCTTGAGGTCTTGGACGATCGCAGTTCCGGGGCTTGCTGAACCGTTTTGCTTCTCCAGGACAACGCCTTCGACTGCTCGCCCTTTCTGGCTGGTAGTGTGGTTCTCTGGCACTGAGGGTTTGGTCGACTTTTCGGGGACTTCGCCGGTAATCGCTGGGCTCTCCAGGACAGCACCTCTTGAAACCACAAATCGATCGATCGCTTGTCCTTCGCGCCAGCCGTGTAATGCCCTCCGGACCTTAGCTACCTGTGTCTCAATTCGGAGATTCCTGGTGTCCTAATCCCGAACGTCTCGACGCAGCGATCTTCCTCCTTGTAGGCTCCCACGGCGCTGCTTACGACGACTTGACTTGTTGTTATCATGCTGCTGGTTGACTTGGTTCTTTAATAACTGACTTATCTTGCTGGATTGACTCCTCGTGATCGACTCATCCAGCTCCCAGAGCTCTACAGGGAATCCGGGAACCGTTGTTTCCCTTTTGCACACGGCCCGCAGGTATTCTCCACTCCAAGTCCAAAGTCCACGGACCCAGTTTGGCCTCTTCGTTCTAGAGTCACAGCTACCACCTGAAGTCCGATGACTGGGCGCTATCCTGCTGAGCCTCCTGTGGCATGTGGCACACAAGCGCGCCGTCCTGCTGCTGGGATGTGGCACTTCTTCTCCTGGTCCAAAGTCCACGGCAGAGTCCAAAGTCCAGTGCGTTCCGTTATTTTCTTTTGCAGACGGCAAAATCACTTTGCCATTGAAGTCTCCACTCTCTCTCCAACGTCTAGTACTCCAAACTCGTTTTCTCCGACCTCTCCTTCTCCAAACTCTCTTTCTCCAAACTCATTTTCTCCAACTCTCTTTCTCCAAACTCTCTTTCTCCAACTTCTCTTTTTCCAAACTCTTATCTTCGCAATGCGCTAATTCGCCGCGTATCTGGTAAGCGGCAGGCCACCATTTATATTTTCCCGATCAAATTTTCATTCCCTTCCTCCGCGCCTGCCTCGACGAATTTAAATTCCTTCGCGCCCATACTTCATGTGTTTCCACTGGCATATCGATAATCATCGGCTATCGATCCCCAGCTCGCTGCTTGATACTGCGCTCTTTTCCTTTTCGATGTTTCTCCGTCTGGTCACACCATCCGTGCTTGATCGATAGTTCATCGTCTATCGATACCGATGGCGAAGCATTGCCACCAGCTCATTGCAATGTTTCCCCCTTTGCAGATATTTTCAGTATTTTCTTGTGGCGATCGATCGCCACTATTGTCCAGTGACAATCGACTGCCTCCTAATCGAAGCGTCCCTTTCCCTAGGCAATGGTGAATTGGCAAAATTTGTTCCTTCAGAGAAGCTATCGAATGAATTGTCTTTCCTTTTCATTTTTTTTTTCAGTTCCTACCAGCCCATGCCGTTCGTTGTCCTTAATCTTAAGTACAATGCCTATTGGCTTTCTCTTCACTAGTTCACTAGCAAATTCAAGAGCTGTTTTTGATCATACATCACAAATCTAATCAAAGTTTACTCATCAAATGTTCTAAGCTATTTTTCTGATCTCAATGAGTTTTCAAATTGGTGGTTCTGCTAAAAATATATTTCTATTAGTACAACGCAACCAAATTCTTATGGCCAGACCTTACTTTCTTTGCGAGGACACCCCGGCAGGATGTCCATGTAGAAAGCGAAGTCCCACTCGGCATGTTCTTTCCCACTGGGATTCTCTAGTGGATCTCCTGCAGCACTTCAACCATTCTGCTAATTTTCCCCTGTTGTGGTATTGCTTACTGTCGGTGAATTTCATCTGCACTGACCTCCTGCAGTCGATTTTGGGGTTTTCCTTCCATTTTTAATTTTTAGTTTCCACATCGCCTTTGCACGAACACCGCCAAAGATCAACTTTCTTATTCTTTCGGCCGCGGCTAACGGCGTTCATCGAAATTCATTTGCTAAGTCTGGTATTTTTTCTGGTATTTCCTTAGCTCATCCGAGTACCGCGCTGAAAAACAGACCCGACGAAAAGCGTTAGCCGCGTGTTTGCTTTTCGCTCACTAGGAGTGAGTTAGCTCGCGGTTTTCGTCGATGTGAGTACTAGGCTTTAAGGTCTAGAAGCAATAACATAAAAATAAAAAATATCACAAGTAATATAAATATACGACTCTATGTGAACGGACGTGTTTTTAATAGCTCCGAAGAAAATTAAGATTATACCTAGTATCTTAGGCCGAAAAATCTAATTTCCGGTGTAAAATTGGAACAATCTCCAGTTCTCACTGAGAACATTATGAATCTGCATCACAACTGACCTCGCAAAGTCTTAATCGATTTAAAACAATTAATAATCACAAACTTCAAACTGCTTTTGATTTGTTGTTTTTGTGCATCGAACCTGGCATCTACACTTGTGTGTGCGAATCGGACCTCGACTTTCCGCCTTCTTTCAACTACCACCGCAACTCTTTGTAATCACATGCCTTACACGTACGGAGTAACCATGTCTTTGACTGTGGCTTCATCTACCAAGCGTCTGCTCAGCAACAACAACAACTGCAACGGGATAACCAACGAGCGTGTGTCCGATGCGCCGTCATCTCAGCTGCTAGAGGTGCTCAACTTGCGCCTCCAAGAGCGAACCCTAAAACTCACTGGCCTGGTCCAAGACGCGGAGCAGCGTATTCTCGGTGGCCTTTTCACTCGTTTGGATAGAATCGAAGCTGACCTAAAGCTGGTGGGAGAGCGGGTCGCGAGCCTGGAAGCTGCGGTGGCCATTATACGATCCGACATGGATAAGGTGAACGTGCGTGTCGACAACCTGGAGCATAAGGTCTGGGAACTGAACGCTTTTAAGGAGAGTGTGGGCGAATTGAAAGCCAAACTTTCATCTCCGCAAATGACAACTCAGGACTGCGAATTACGCATGCACGGAATCCCATTTTTAGAGGGTGAAAATCTAAAGACACTCTACCACAAATTCCGCTTTTCGCTGAAGCTTACTCCACCGCCGAAAGATCCTCAGTGGACCCGGTGGTCATGATATAAATGGAAAACTACCACGAAAAAATCAATCTTTTACGTTGCATCGGAGCTTACCGGCGTACGGATAAACAACAACTTTGCTTACAGCTGATAGGGTTCGACTCACAAGCCGCTCTCTATATCAATGAGCAGCTTTTAAGAGAGCACTATATAATTTTTTAAGAGGCCATAAAGCTTAAAAAGCATAAAATTTTGTCAGCGGTCTTCACTCGCAGAATCCTTGTGCATGTCCACTGCGGTGACAATATGATATACCGCATTGAGCGCATGGATGAGCTTTCAGCGCTCTCTCGTGATTTGGGCGTACAAACACAAGCCGCTCTTCCCCTCTCTTCATTATCTACATCGGCTACAACTTCTGCCGCTTCATTTGGATCGCTTCAAAGGTCTGGTGCTCTTAACAGTGAGAGCTTTCGCCCCTAAAATTGTATCTTTATATTTACTTCTGTAGTGTTTATGTCTTTTTTTTTAATTATTGTTAATTAATAAGAGATTAATAAGAGAGATTAATAAGAGGCAAATAGATAGTTTCAAACTTTTGGAAACTATCTCTTTGTCTCTTAAATTCCTCATTTTCACTAAAGCGCGCTTCCGAGTAGGTCGTCAACATGTTCGACGAGACTGAAATAGGTAGTTCCATAGCTGCGAGTTTAATTAGAATTTTAGTTAAGCACAAAAATGCTATTAAGGTCGTCCATGAACTTACGTACTTGTTTGTCCAGTCTAATGTTGATGGTATTTGCGTTTCTGAAACTTG
Source organism: Drosophila subpulchrella (assembly GCF_014743375.2). NCBI lineage: Eukaryota > Metazoa > Arthropoda > Insecta > Diptera > Drosophilidae > Drosophila > Drosophila subpulchrella. Next base: position 1,746,772 of record NW_023665585.1, on the reverse strand, counting down.
GTTCTTGCCTGATTATAGTGATTTGTCTATTGCGTGTGATGATTATTTTGTTTATCATGCAGATCGTTTTAGTCATGCTGGTGATGCCGCTATTTATGTGAACAAAAAATTGAATTCTACCGATAAATGTAAGGACTCAGTCGATAGCGAAATTGAATATTTATTTTTAGAACTTTCAGGTAAAGATCCTTCTTCGAAAGCACTGAATTGATGCATCTAACGGCCGAGTCGTGGAATTGACTATGCTCTCTTGATAAATGTTCTGCGTGAAGTATCTGTTGACTATACAGATGTTATTACTACTGGCGACCTGAATAGCAAGACCTTAAGGGAAAAACATCTGCTTGATAGTTTCGAATCTATTGGTATGTTTTCAGTTAATTTACACACTCCGACACATTTTACTACTACCTGTGATACTCTTTATGACCTTTTCTTCGTTAATGTCCCCAGTATGATGTTATTTTATGACGAAGTCTCTGTACCAGTTTTCTAAACATGACCCCATCTTTCTGACTTATGACTTGACCTTAGCTTATAATTCTGATACTTTCGAGTTTAGGGACTATAAAAATATTAACTACACTGAACTTGAAGTAGAATATGATAACTGTGATTGGTCGTCCATATATATGTCTCCCAGTATCGAGCATCAATTGAATATTTTTAACAGCAACATTGATTACCTTTATAACAAATGTGTGTTAATAAGGGAAAAAAATATCCATCCAAAGCAAAATCCTTGGTTTACTCATAATATTAAAACAAATATAGCGATCCGTGACGTCTCTCAGTTTTGAAGCTATCTGTCTGAAAATTTCCCAACAGTCTTATTTCTTTTGCAGGTAGTATATAAGTCGGAACCAGCCGGATCGGAGAACTATATCTTATAGCTCCCATAGAAATAATCGAAAAAAAAATTATTTCTTTGGTGTTTTTATACCCTTGCAGAGGGTATATTGATTTCAGTCAGAAGTTTGCCACGCAGTGAAGGAGACGTTTCCGACACCATAAAGTATATATATTCTTGACTAGACGAGTCGATCTAGCCATGTCCGTCTGTCCGTCCGTTTCTACGCAAACTAGTCTCTCAATTTTAAAGCTATCGGTCTGAAACTTTCCCAACAGTCTTATTTCTTTTGCAGGTAGTATATAAGTCGGAACCAGCCGGATCGGACAACTATATCTTATAGCTCCCATAGGAAAAATCGGAAAAAAATTTTTTAAAAAATCCGGCGCGACGAAAGGGGAAGGCGGACCACCATTCAAAAAATGTGCTGGGGTTAACACACCTAGATCAGCGGGGCTTTCTGAAATCTAGACTAATGGTCGAGAATTAAGAACCGCCGATATGTGGTGTGTCCGCAACTCCTCAAAGGCTAAAACAGCCGTGCCAACAGCGCGGTAGAAATGATGCTTAGCGACCTAGGAGGAATGAAACACCAATCAATAGCCTCCGCTAGGATAAGGTCCAATGTAGCTCTCTGATGATAATTGCTGAGAAATAGGCGCCTTAGTTCGAGCAGCTCATCGCGAGCGCCAACAAAGTTGGTTGCATTATCAGACCAAATACTGTAAGACCGAAAAGGAAAACAATAATTGGTCAGATACTGGATCCCAAGCGAGACCTATGGCTTTTGCAAAATCAGTGCCATCATCAAACTTCAAATAAGACTCCTTATCCTTGTTTGCAACTCCATCCAAACAAATGGCACGTTTGACCACCACTTTCTAAGCTTAAATTTTCCATTGGCTAGAAGTTTTGATGCGTGATCCATAATGATGACTGCCTCTTCCTTGGATTTGGCTACAGATATCAAATCATCCACATAAAAATCGCGACGAATGACCTCAGCCCCAATAGGAAACGCTGTATGCTCGTCTGCTGACAACTGATGCATAGCTCGCACAGCCAGAAATGATGCTGGCTTCGTGCCGTAAGAAACTGTGTCTAGCTTAAAAACCCGCAATTGCTCCTGGGGGCATCCCTCCACAAAATTCATTGCAAATGGCTGTCCTCAGGCTGAGCCCTAACACAACGGTACATTTTGCAAATGTCTCCTGTGATTGCTACTGGGTGTGAATGAAACCGAAGAAGAATCTGGAACAGCTTATGCTGAATTACAGGGCCTGCCATAAGAACATCGTTGAGAGAATAGCCTGAGGAACTGGCCGCCGATCCATCAAAAGCTACGCAAAGCTTTGTGGTGGTGCTATCTTCCTTTATGACGCAATGATAAGGCAAGAAGTATCGGCATGACCCGATGTCAGCGGCAGAAACTGATGACATATGTCCTAGATCGAAGTATTCCTTTATGAATGCTGCATATTGAGCCTTCAAGGCTGGCTGACGTTTCAACTTTCTCTCTAGGGACAAGAATCTTCGATAAGCTTGCCGGTAGGACTCTCCCAAGAGATCTAGATTGAGCTTGGCAGGCAGACGAACAGAGTAATCACCAGCTGGCAAACGAACGACGTGTCCTAAGTAGCGCGTATATTTGGCTCGGCGCAGCTTTCCACTTCCCAAAATCGTCGACGAAAATCATCGAACCGATCGAAACTATTCTCTCTACTAGCGAGAGGTACATCTTGAGACGACATTAAGGACGAGCCATTGGAAAGGCCATAACCTCCAGAAACAACCAAACCCAGTCGCGTCTTTAAATTAGGTTGAAGCTAGGCTGTCGCTCTGGTTTGTTCGCAGCAATCACCGCGGTAATGTTGGCTGAGTATTCGGAAGTTCGGGACTAAATCGTAATATTAACCGATTAACCACCCATCACAAAACTGGAGTCTCCTATTCCAGTTGCAGATGCTGAAGACATTATTTTCTTTATTTGAAGCTGATTTACGAATCGGGACGTTATAATATGTAGTTGGGAGCTCGAATCGAGTAGAGCTCGACAGGGTACGAAAACCCCAGAACGGTTTTTTACTAAAACGCTAGACGTTGCTAAAAGCACAATATCATTACTATAATCCTATGCAATAAGAGCAGTCGAAGTAGAAGGCAGTGCAGAGGGTGAGGCAGAGGGAAGTGCTTCTTGTAGCTGTGCTCCTTCTTGTGAAGAGAGAAAGCTAAGTTTCCCAGGTGAAGCAGGGTGTGGTGCTTAGATCCGCATGAACGACAATTACTGGAATTGCATTGCCTAACTTGATAACCAACCTTAAGACAATTTATGCAAGGACTGAGCCGTTTCGCTTCTTGAAGCCTACTCGTAGGAGACAGGGTTTGAAAATTCTTACAATAAGAAATGGAGTGACCCGCATCATTACAGAATATACAGAACCAAAGGGTTAGAATTCGAGGCAACAAATGCTGATCTACGCGTTTTGGGGATTCTGATACTTCCCACCTGATTGCCCGGCGAATAATTTGCCATGGCGAAATCCATAATCTCCAACGTCCTGCATCGCTGCTCCAGAAATGATGCCATTGACTCCCACGTAGGAGTTAAGTTGACGAAGGCAGGGTCCTTTAAACGCTCTTCCCACTTTGCCTGACTTGCCGGATCCAACCTTTGGAACAGGACTTGGACGATGATGCATCCTGCGATTTGTTCCGTCGTGCCGTCCTTTGAGAGCGCGAATATGAGCGTTGAATTTATCTGACAGCTTCCGAAGTGTCGAGACGAACCACTCTGCACCGCCTTTAGCCCCAGGATCTCAGTAATGTGTGCCTGAAAAGCCAAACGACGATTATCAAATCTATTTTGCAGCAAATCCAAAGCAATTGCGTAGTTGCCATCCGGAATTTCCATCGATCGAAAAGTTTTCAACGCAGCGTGGTAAACATGGAAGAAAATCAGATCAGTTTGCATAACCTCCAGCGAATTTTGGAAGATCAAGTGGGGGCAGCAATGTTGCCCTATGTCGAGGCTGACGCTGCTGGGGGCAAAAGTCAGCAAAAGTGGAGTGCGAAAGAAGCTGTGAGGCGCGCTTTGAAATTTCGGCTCGAACCGATGACTTCAGAATTACGAGAATGTCATAAAATTTCTCACTCAAATCACTTACAATTTCCTCGGAATCCAATTCTTCGAGCTCACCGAGAACCTTTTTAAATGATTCTTGAAGCTCATCAATCAACTCCAACCTCACATAAAGACCAGATTCGTCGCATACAGTTAACGCCGCACATGATAGGGAATCCACTAAACGCTTCACTCTATTAAATAAAGCAGTTGCCTTGCGCTTTAAAAATATTGCCCTGTTTGCATCAGCGGTAACATCTCCAAAGGTTCCCGTAGGCATTTCTACAGCAACAACAAGCCCAGCAGACGAAATGCCCGAAATTCGGTTCCAGCGGGAAGATGAGCGCAAAGCAAACAAGGAAATAAACAGCCCGTTACTTGGCTTTGTACGCTCTTATGTATAACTGATTTTTGCTCCTTATATGCAAATTTCCGCAATCACCAAATGCTATTTTTTTATAGCGCTCACTGCATTTAAGGATTTAAGGCGAAACGAGAGTGCGTTTGAGGTCGAGATCAGAATTCGTACTGGTTTTACAAAGGGCAGCCAGCCGAATGTTGGGCCCAAGAATGCCGCAAGACAAGAAAACACCCGCACCCGACGCCACGTGTGTGTGCAGGAGTGAGATGGGTGAGTGAGATGCAAGACCCGCACCGAGTAGCCACGAAAACTTCCAAGCCGGCCATCAACCACGTGTTTGGAAGGTTTTCCGATCTAGGTAGGTTAGAGACGCCCCTAGAATTCTGTAAGTAGATCTAGTAGATCTAATGTAGATCTAGAAATTAAGCTACGAGAAAAATATGTAAGAAACTTGCGAAAGGCAATACTACAGCAGAGATACTAAAACGATGAATATGAAGAAAACTCTTGAATAAAACCTAAATGGTTGACTTAAAATTTGTAATAAAATGTTGCTTGTCTATTTTTGTCCGGGAACGGACAAGCCTACCGGGAAACACCCTCATTTTAGGCTGACCCCAGAATAAATCCGGGGTTGTTTACCACTTGCCGGCGCCCCTGCCCCACCAGTGACTGCTGGCGGTACAGTGGGGACTCCGACAAGTTTGGCCAAAAGAGCACGTGTGACCCCCTCGGCGAATGCTTAGGGAGATCAGGCGTGCCGGCTAGATCGTAACCCAGGCCACAGCACAAAATGTCCGGCTAGTGCGACATAAAGGAGCCCCTCCAAGAGATATTTTGCCCCTTTCCGGTCACTTGTGGCGCTTGCCACGAGTCAGACCCAATAGGCCTACCTGAAGAGTGACCCGCGGGGCCTTTATTTACCTAATAGTTTCCAAATAAACATTTTTCTCAGTCTTATTGATCGATTAAATGGGCGGATAACTTCCACCTAGCGTCCGCCTTCCAGTTATCTCCAATCCATGTCCCATCCCTTATAAATTTTCTGTAAAGGGGATCCTGGCCAGATTGAGCTGCATCCCAGCCTAAGAAACTACTTTGACCCATGTATACCTAAGAGGAAAAAAACACAGCGGCAGAGAAAATATATAATAAGAAAACCACAGAAACCACGAGGAAAATAAATGTATAAGAAATCCAGAACGGGATAGATATATAAGGAAACCAATGAGCCAGAGCGAGATAAACATCGTAGCACGAGTACATAGATATATAGCATAGCAGAAAGAGAGCGGACCGAACCCTCTACCGGTACGCCATTCGAGTCGGGAAACTTAAAGCACGAGGCAGGGAGAATCTACTCTCACAGCGACCGCCATTTTGTTTGGCTTTCTCATCGTCTCTCCGACACCCGAAGCTGACAACCGACCAGATCAGCAAAGAAAATACCATTGACAGGAAGAACCAGCTTAAGTTCTCATTTAGCCGCCGCCGAGTGTACATCGATCCACGGGAAATCATCGTCTTCTCGAGTTAGCACGCAGTGTTCTAAGAGCTTATTCCACTTCGATTTCTCTAAAATTATCGTGTCCTCTTTCGTGACCCCGACTCCTTGCAGCGTTTCTTTGAAATTAATTGATTTACACGCCGAAAACCCGAATTTGTCCTCTTTTGCCGAAACCTCAAATTAATTGGTGATTTTTCCTTTTCGCCTCGTCGGAAAAACTCTCTTGCGGATCTCAGAGTAGCTTGCAATTTTTGTTGCAAGTATGGGAGCACGATGGATTTCCTATCTCCGGAAGCTGGAGCTGGAGGCAATCCTTAAGGAATTTTCTCTGGAAGCGACAGGAAGCGTAGAGGAAATGAGGAGGCACTTAGCGGCGGTCAACAGTCGCGAGGACCACGATCTCAAAATTATCGAAAGACTTCGGGAGTGGGAGGCCGAAATAAACGCCGCGATGAGTGAAAAGATGCAACAAGCCCCGAGTCCAGTACCACCAGGTCCCACGCAGCTTCAAGTTCCACCGATCGGAGGCATCAGTACTCCAGAAATAATAAGTGAAATGGAGAATAATTTGGCCAGACGGGATATTTTCCCTCGGAAAACCGAGATGACCGCATCTACACTGGCAGAAAAATTACGTAACTGGGGAATAACGTTCGATGGAACAACGGATCCCATCACCTTTATTCAGCATCTCGAAAAGGATCGAGGAGCGGGCCAATGCCTATGAATCAACGTGGAAAAGATGCCACAAGCGATACTTTAGACAGAGACATCGGAACAGTGGTTTAGAACGAGCCAATTACTCGGCGAGTCTTGGGCTACCTTTAAGACAGCTTTTCTTGAGTTTTTCCTACCACCTCGATATTATCAGCGATTGGAGGATAAAATCCGTACGAGATATCAACAGCCAGGAGAAACATTCAAAAAATATCTAGTTCAGATCCGACTGATGATGCATAGAGCAGGATACAACGCCACACAGGAATTGGAGAGGATTTATGAGAATCTACAACCGGAGTATCAGCTGTTTACTAGACGACACGAATTCACGAGACTGGAGCAGCTGACTGTCCTAGCAGTGAACTACGAGGTAACACGGGATCGAGACATCCATCAGCACACAAGGATATTAGCAGGATCCTGATCACGCCCGGGGCAAATTAGCCACGGAGCATCACAGGCCCCCTTAGGGTAAACACCGAGAAGAACACCGGTTCTATCTGCCGTGACCCCGGAACCCAGTAATTCTGTAAGGAATCAGGCTTATAACGTCAGACAGGCCTGCAGGAACTGTGCGGAGGAGGGACATTTCGCTTATGACTGCCAGAATCCCAGAGTCATTATACATTAAAAGGGTATACTAGATTCGTCGGAAAGTATGTAACAGGCAGAAGGAAGCGTTTCCGACCCTATAAAGTATATATATTCTTGATCGTTGAGCTCAGCAGGAAAAGCACCTCGGGAGAGAATGCCAGCTGGATTTAAAGAAGTTGAAACATATCGCCACTCCACTGACTCAGTTAGCTCTTGATTGGCAGCTACTCGGTTCGCTACAAAAATATTGAATCTGGACGGCTCGTCTCGGATGCACTAGTCCCAGCCACTTCTGCGATGAGCATAGAAGGAGTTCAGCCCCACAAAGTTCCAGCTTGGGCACGGTGAGTGTTTTCAAGGGGGCTACCCTTGACTTTGAGCAAAGTAATTGAGATCGGTCGTTGCAAACGACACAGGCTCCATAAGCTTCCATGCTAGCATCACAAAATCCATGAATCTCACTCTCAGAGTTTGGAGAAAGAACCAGACGAGGAAATGACGTATGCCTAATCTGCCCAAGTCCCGTGCATATTGCATTCCATTCCGTATTCTGTGACTTAGGAAGGCGTTCATCCCAGGATAACTTTTCTTTGCACAGTTGCTAAAGGAACATTTTCGATTTTGTGATCACAGATCCAACCAACCCGAGAGGATCGTAAAATCGCGCTATTGCAGACAGGACAGATCGCCAGCAGGGGCTCGATGCTGACTGTAAGACCGAAAAGGAAAACAATAATTGGTCAGATACTGGATCCCAAGCGAGACCTATGGCTTTTGCAAAATCAGTGCCATCATCAAACTTCAAATAAGACTCCTTATCCTTGTTTGCAACTCCATCCAAACAAATGGCACGTTTGACCACCACTTTCTAAGCTTAAATTTTCCATTGGCTAGAAGTTTTGATGCGTGATCCATAATGATGACTGCCTCTTCCTTGGATTTGGCTACAGATATCAAATCATCCACATAAAAATCGCGACGAATGACCTCAGCCCCAATAGGAAACGCTGTATGCTCGTCTGCTGACAACTGATGCATAGCTCGCACAGCCAGAAATGATGCTGGCTTCGTGCCGTAAGAAACTGTGTCTAGCTTAAAAACCCGCAATTGCTCCTGGGGGCATCCCTCCACAAAATTCATTGCAAATGGCTGTCCTCAGGCTGAGCCCTAACACAACGGTACATTTTGCAAATGTCTCCTGTGATTGCTACTGGGTGTGAATGAAACCGAAGAAGAATCTGGAACAGCTTATGCTGAATTACAGGGCCTGCCATAAGAACATCGTTGAGAGAATAGCCTGAGGAACTGGCCGCCGATCCATCAAAAGCTACGCAAAGCTTTGTGGTGGTGCTATCTTCCTTTATGACGCAATGATAAGGCAAGAAGTATCGGCATGACCCGATGTCAGCGGCAGAAACTGATGACATATGTCCTAGATCGAGGTATTCCTTTATGAATGCTGCATATTGAGCCTTCAAGGCTGGCTGACGTTTCAACTTTCTCTCTAGGGACAAGAATCTTCGATAAGCTTGCCGGTAGGACTCTCCCAAGAGATCTAGATTGAGCTTGGCAGGCAGACGAACAGAGTAATCACCAGCTGGCAAACGAACGACGTGTCTTACGAAATGAGCTTCACAATCCAGTTCTTCCTAAGTAGCGCGTATATTTGGCTCGGCGCAGCTTTCCACTTCCCAAAATCGTCGACGAAAATCATCGAACCGATCGAAACTATTCTCTCTACTAGCGAGAGGTACATCTTGAGACGACATTAAGGACGAGCCATTGGAAAGGCCATAACCTCCAGAAACAACCAAGCCCAGTCGCGTCTTTAAATTAGGTTGAAGCCAGGCTGTCGCTCTGGTTTGTTCGCAGCAATCACCGCGGTAATGTTGGCTGAGTATTCGGAAGTTCGGGACTAAATCGTAATATTAACCGATTAACCACCCATCACAAAACTGGAGTCTCCTATTCCAGTTGCAGATGCTGAAGACATTATTTTCTTTATTTGAAGCTGATTTACGAATCGGGACGTTATAATATGTAGTTGGGAGCTCGAATCGAGTAGAGCTCGACAGGGTACGAAAACCCCAGAACGGTTTTTTACTAAATCGCTAGACGTTGCTAAAAGCACAATATCATTACTATAATCCTATGCAATAAGAGCAGTCGAAGTAGAGAAAGTGCAGAGGGTGAGGCAGAGGGAAGTGCTTCTTGTAGCTGTGCTCCTTCTTGTGAAGAGAGAAAGCTAAGTTTCCCAGGTGAAGCAGGGTGTGGTGCTTAGATCCGCATGAACGACAATTACTGGAATTGCATTGCCTAACTTGATAACCAACCTTAAGACAATTTATGCAAGGACTGAGCCGTTTCGCTTCTTGAAGCCTACTCGTAGGAGACAGGGTTTGAAAATTCTTACAATAAGAAATGGAGTGACCCGCATCATTACAGAATATACAGAACCAAAGGGTTAGAATTCGAGGCAACAAATGCTGATCTACGCGTTTTGGGGATTCTGATACTTCCCACCTGATTGCCCGGCGAATAATTTGCCATGGCGAAATCCATAATCTCCAACGTCCTGCATCGCTGCTCCAGAAATGATGCCATTGACTCCCACGTAGGAGTTAAGTTGACGAAGGCAGGGTCCTTTAAACGCTCTTCCCACTTTGCCTGACTTGCCGGATCCAACCTTTGGAACAAGACTTGGACGATGATGCATCCTGCGATTTGTTCCGTCGTGCCGTCCTTTGAGAGCGCGAATATGAGCGTTGAATTTATCTGACAGCTTCCGAAGTGTCGAGACGAACCACTCTGCACCGCCTTTAGCCCCAGGATCTCAGTAATGTGTGCCTGAAAAGCCAAACGACGATTATCAAATCTATTTTGCAGCAAATCCAAAGCAATTGCGTAGTTGCCATCCGGAATTTCCATCGATCGAAAAGTTTTCAACGCAGCGTGGTAAACATGGAAGAAAATCAGATCAGTTTGCATAACCTCCAGCGAATTTTGGAAGATCAAGTGGGGGCAGCAATGTTGCCCTATGTCGAGGCTGACGCTGCTGGGGGCAAAAGTCAGCAAAAGTGGAGTGCGAAAGAAGCTGTGAGGCGCGCTTTGAAATTTCGGCTCGAACCGATGACTTCAGAATTACGAGAATGTCATCAAATTTCTCACTCAAATCACTTACAATTTCCTCGGAATCCAATTCTTGGAGCTCACCGAGAACCTTTTTAAATGATTCTTGAAGCTCATCAATCAACTCCAACCTCACATAAAGACCAGATTCGTCGCATACAGTTAACGCCGCACATGATAGGGAATCCACTAAACGCTTCACTCTATTAAATAAAGCAGTTGCCTTGCGCTTTAAAAATATTGCCCTGTTTGAATCAGCGGTAACATCTCCAAAGGTTCCCGTAGGCATTTCTACAGCAACAACAAGCCCAGCAGACGAAATGCCCGAAATTCGGTTCCAGCGGGAAGATGAGCGCAAAGCAAACAAGGAAATAAACTGCCCGTTACTTGGCTTTGTACGCTCTTATGTATAACTGATTTTTGCTCCTTACATGCAAATTTCCGCAATCACCAAATGCTATTTTTTTATAGCGCTCACTGCATTTAAGGATTTAAGGCGAAACGAGAGTGCGTTTGAGGGCGAGATCAGAATTCGTACTGGTTTCACAAAGGGGCAGCCAGCCGAATGTTGGGCCCAAGAATGCCGCAAGACAAGAAAACACCCGCACCCGACGCCACGTGTGTGTGCAGGAGTGAGATGGGTGAGTGAGATGCAAGACCCGCACCGAGTAGCCACGAAAACTTCCAAGCCGGCCATCAACCACGTGTTTGGAAGGTTTTCCGATCTAGGTAGGTTAGAGACGCCCCTAGAATTCTATAAGTAGATCTAGTAGATCTAATGTAGATCTAGAAATTAAGCTACGAGAAAAATATGTAAGAAACTTGCGAAATGCAATTCTACAGCAGAGATACTAAAACGATGAATATGAAGAAAACTCTTGAATAAAACCTAAATGGTTGACTTAAAATTTGTAATAAAATGTTGCCTGTCTATTTTTGTCCGGGGTCGGACAAGCCTACCGGAAAACACCCTCATTTTAGGCTGACCCCAGAATAAATCCGGGGTTGGTACAGTGGGGACTCCGACAAGTTTGGCCAAAAGAGCACGTGTGACCCCCTCGGCGAATGCTTAGGGAGATCAGGCGTGCCGGCTAGATCGTAACCCAGGCCACAGCACAAAATGTCGGGCTAGTGCGACATAAAGGAGCCCCTCCAAGAGAAATTTTGCCCCTTTCCGGTCACTTGTGGCGCTTGCCACGAGTCAGACCAAATAGGCGTACCTGAAGAGTGACCCGCGGGGCCTTTATTTACCTAATAGTTTCCAAATAAACATTTTTCTCAATCTTATTGATCGATTAAATGGGCGGATAACTTCCACCTAGCGTCCGCCTTCCAGTTATCTCCAATCCATGTCCCATCCCTTATAAATTTTCTGTAAAGGGGATCCTGGCCAGATTGAGCTGCATCCCAGCCTAAGAAACTACTTTGACCCATGCATACCTAGTGCGACATAAAGGAGCCCCTCCAAGAGATATTTTGCTCCTTTCCGGTCACTTGTGGCGCTTGCCACGAGTCAGACCCAATAGGCGTACCTGAAGAGGGACCCGCGGGGCCTTTATTTACCTACTAGTTTCCAAATAAACATTTTTCCCAGTCTTATTGATCGATTAAATGGGGCGGATAACTTCCACCTGGCGTCCGCCTACCAGTTATCTCCAATCCATGTCCCATCCTTTATAAATTTTCTGTAAAGGGGATCCTGGCCAGATTGAGCTGCATCCCAGCCTAAGAAACTACTTTGACCCATGTATACCTAAGAGGAAAAAACACAGCGGCAGAGAAAATATATAATAAGAAAACCACAGAAACCACGAGATAGATATATAAGGAAACCAATGAGCCAGAGCGAGATAAACATCGTAGCACGAGTACATAGATATATAGCATAGCAGAAAGAGAGCGGACCGAACCCTCTACCGGTACGCCATTCGAGTGGGGAAACTTAAAGCACGAGGCAGGGAGAATCTACTCTCACAGCGACCGCCATTTTGTTTGGCTTTCTCATCGTCTCTCCGACACCCGAAGCTGACAAACGACCAGATCAGCAAAGAAAATACCATTGACAGGAAGAACTCATTTAGCCGCCGCCGAGTGTACATCGATCCACGGAAAATCATCGTCTTCTCGAGTTAGCACGCAGTGTTCTAAGAGCTTATTCCACTTCGATTTCTCTAAAATTATCGTGTCCTCTTTTGTGACCCCGACTCCTTGCAGCGTTTCTTTGAAATTAATTGATTTACACGCCGAAAACCCGAATTTGTCCTCTTTTGCCGAAACCTCAAATTAATTGGTGATTTTTCCCTTTCGTCTCGTCGGATAAACTTTCTTGCGGATCTCAGAGTAGCTTGCAATTTTTGTTGCAAATATGGGAGCACGCTGGATTTCCTATCTCCTAGCTGGAGGCAATCCTTAAGGAATTTTCTCTGGAAGCGACAGGAAGCGTAGAGGAAATGAGGAGGCACTTAGCGGCGGTCAACAGTCGCGAGGACCACGATCTCAAAATTATCGAAAGACTTCGGGAGTGGGAGGCCGAAATAAACGCCGCGATGAGTGAAAAGATGCAACAAGCCCCGAGTCCAGTACCACCAGGTCCCACGCAGCTTCAAGTTCCACCGATCGGAGGCATCAGTACTCCAGAAATAATAAGTGAAATGGAGAATAATTTGGCCAGACGGGATATTTTCCCTCGGAAAACCGAGATGACCGCATCTACACTGGCAGAAAAATTACGTAACTGGGGAATAACGTTCGATGGAACAACGGATCCCATCACCTTTATTCAGCATCTCGAAAAGGATCGAGGAGCGGACCAATGCCTATGAATCAACGTGGAAAAGATGCCACAAGCGATACTTTAGACAGAGACAGCGGAACATTGGTTTAGAACAGTGGTCGGCAGCGGCCTATCTAGTGAGCATAGGATAGTGTTCTGCCCATCCTCTGCTCGCTCACGTATAACGTAGATGTTCGTATGACTTCGGCATGAGTCTTCGGGTCTTTTTTTTCTCAGCTTCGGCGTGTTTTTTTGCTTCTGCGGCAGAGAATTTCAGTGCAAAACAGAGAAACGTCAGGCGTCAGAGCGCTGCGCGCCAACTTCGTGTTTTTTACACTTACACTAATGCAAGGCAAACTGTGATGGTATGTGTGTGCCGACCACTGGTTTAGAACGAGCCAATTACTCGGCGAGTCTTGGGCTACCTTTAAGACAGCTTTTCTTGAGTTTTTCCTACCACCTCGATATTATCAGCGATTGGAGGATAAAATCCGTACGAGATATCAACAGCCAGGAGAAACATTCAAAAAATATCTAGTTCAGATCCGACTGATGATGCATAGAGCAGGATACAACGCCACACAGGAATTGGAGAGGATTTATGAGAATCTACAACCGGAGTATCAGCTGTTTACTAGACGACACGAATTCACGAGACTGGAGCAGCTGACTGTCCTAGCAGTGAACTACGAGGTAACACGGGATCGAGACATCCATCAGCACACAAGGATATTAGCAGGATCCTAATCACGCCCGGGGCAAATTAGCCACGGAGCATCACAGGCCCCCTTAGGGCAAACACCGAGAAGAACACCGGTTCTATCTGCCGTGACCCCGGAACCCAGTAATTCTGTAAGGAATCAGGCTTATAACGTCAGACAGGCCTGCAGGAACTGTGCGGAGGAGGGACATTTCGCTTATGACTGACAGAATCCCAGAGTCATTATACCCGTTACTCGTAGAGTAAAAGGGTATACTAGATTCGTCGGAAAGTATGTAACAGGCAGAAGGAAGCGTTTCCGACCCCATAAAGTATATATATTCTTGATCAGGATCACTAGCCGACTCGATCTAGCCATGTCCGTCTGTCCGTCTGTCTGTCCGGATGAACGCTGAGATCTTGGAAACTATGAGAGCTAGGCTATTGAGATTTGGCGTGCAGATTCCTGAGCTTCTTACGCAGCGCAAGTTTGTTTCAGTAGAGTGCTACGCCCACTCTAACGCCCACAAACCGCCCAAAACTGTAGCTCCTACAGTTTTAATGATAGAATACAAATTTTAACTGAGTTGTATTGTTCCACGCCCACTTTTACGCCCACAAGCCGCCCACAAACTTCAAAAAATCGTAAATATGAACGTGGATATCTCGGAAACTATCAAGGATAGAGAATTGGGATCACAAATTTAGATTCCGTAGGCTTGTGCGCAGCGCAAGTTTGTTACGCGAATATGCCACGCCCACTCTAACGCCCACAAACCGCCCAAGCCTGTGGCGCCCACAATTTTCAAGCTAGATACAAAATTTTAACTGAACTGTATTGGTCTCGTCAATACCTATCGATTGACCCAAAAAAAATTTTCCACGCGCACCCTAACGCCCATAACGCTTAAATCTGTCTACCGCCGGTAGGTGGCGCATTTCAATTTCGCTTTGCTGTTGCTTATCTCTATTTTTCTTTGGTCCCTTTAGCTGAGTAAAGGGTATCTGATAGTCGAGGCACTCGACAATAGCGTTCTTCCTTGTTTTCTGTTGGAATTGTGGACGCCGCGGGATATACACCCGAGAATGCTGCCGTCGCTTCGATCGGGAAACGAGAGGAGTCTTCGCCCCCTCGGGGAGCGGAGACTACAAGGATGAATCCCCAGAACTAGTTACGGTACTGCAAGTTCAGGCAGGCCGCATCTTAGCACGAGTAAGCATCGAGGGCGAGCTCTTCAACGCCACTATTGATACAGGCGCCAGCAGGAGTTTCGTGAGTGAACGAGTTATCCAACTTGTCGGCACTGCAGATAATATACGGGCGGTACGAACACAAGTCAGTCTCGCTGAAGGTTCCAAGAA
The DNA here is from genome assembly GCF_014743375.2 of Drosophila subpulchrella. Classification (NCBI taxonomy): domain Eukaryota; kingdom Metazoa; phylum Arthropoda; class Insecta; order Diptera; family Drosophilidae; genus Drosophila; species Drosophila subpulchrella. The sequence continues at coordinate 1,731,655 of NW_023665585.1, read as the reverse complement.
AGAAATCACCAAGTCACTCGTAGCAAAAGTCCAGTGAGAGCGGCGATGGGTTGAATTTCCACTGTTAGTATTACCCTCGATTACGGAAGACGTTTTATTAGGCATGGATTTTCTCGAAGGCGTGTCCGCCACTCTGCAATGTAGACGCGTATCTTTGCAATTGAGTCCCCTTAACTTAGGTACAACCACGACCAATTTAGTACCGTCCCCTCTTTCATCGACTGCATTTCGCCAGTCGCCAAATGCTATAACCGGAGGCCAAGAACCAGAACCACGAGACCAGCCTGAACACAGGAACCACGAGGCCCTGGGGCCGATCAATGTTCATCCACCCCGAGACGAGAGGGCGGTGAGAAATAATCCGTTTCGCCGGAGAACCAGAGTACCCGATAATTTACGTGAACAAGTTTTGGAGCCACGGCACACGCCTTGCGATTCGCGATGCATAGATTCCCCAAGGAGGACAGGAGTCACGCCTAACGCTGAAGAAGCGTTAGCAGGTTTTGCAGAAATCCCAGAACACCCGGCCCCGGAAGCCGTAGAACCCTGGGTGATCCAGTTTCTAGAGGAAGAATTAGCTAAGTTCGAAGGGTTGGCCGGTGTGTCACATATCGCCGAGCACAGTATCACAATGCGCGATGACAAGCCAATCAAACAGAGATATTTCCCAAAGAACCCGGCGATGCAGAAAATTATAGATGAACAGATTGACGAACTGTTGCGCAACGATTGTATAGAGCCTTCACGGAGTCCACATAGCGCCCCAATTGTACTAGTAGGCAAGAAATCAGGAGAAATGAGATTATGCGTTGATTTTCGGCAACTAAATGCCCATTCGGTACCAGACGCATACCCATTACCTAGGATAACTCACATACTAGAACGGCTACGACACGCGAAGTATGTATCTACCCTAGATTTAAAGAGTGGGTACTGACAGATCCCGGTGGTCAAGACTAGTCGCGAGTGCACAGCCTTTACAGTGCCAGGGAGAGGACTCTATCACTGGAAGGTCATGCCGTTTGTCCTACACTCGGCACCAGCGACGTTTCAGCGAGCACTCGACAGTGTTATAGGACCCGACATGGAGCCCCATGCATTTGCGTACTTGGATGACATTATTGTCATAGGAGCCACACTCGAGGAGCATGTTCTTCACCTACAGGAAATATTCCAACGGCTACGAAAGACGAACCTTCGCCTCAATTCGAAGAAATGCAGTTTCTTCTTTCTTCTTTTAGGACATGTCGTTAGCGAGGAAGGAATCCACACTGATCCAGAAAAGATCGCGGCCGTGCGCCAACTGATTCCACCCACCACATGCAAGGAATTACGACGCTGTCTCGGAATCGCCTCTTGGTACAGGCGATTTATACCTAACTTCGCGAGCATTGTACAGCCGATGTCCGAACGTCTAAAAAAAAGGGAGAAAGTGGCTATGGCAGCAGGAGTAACAAGATGCATTCGAGGAACTTAAAAGGAAACTCACGGAGGCACCGGTGCTGCAATGTCCGGATTTCAGCGAGAAATTTGTCCTTCAAACCGATGCCAGCGACATAGGTCTGGGAGCCGTCTTAACTCAGACGATCCAAGGCACGGAGCGCGTCATCGCATTTGCTAGCCGACGTCTCATCTCCGCTGAAGAGAATTATTCGGTCACAGAGAAGGAGTGTCTGGCCATTGTATGGGCCATCAGGAAGTTACGTTGTTATTTGGATGGGTATCGATTTGAGGTAATAACAGACCACCTCGCGCTGAAGTGGCTTAACTCAATCGATAACCCCACTGGCCGAATAGCGCGCTACACAGGATTCAGGAAGACGCCCCCGAGAACACGTGGTACCAGCGCACTATGGGGAATTTGCCCACTTTTTGTGGCATTAATTAATAACTTAAAAACGAAGCAACATTTCAAAGTTTTGTTTTTTGAATTAAGTATATAAAATCCAAAGGAAGTAAATTAAGAAATATGGGCGTGGTCCCGCCTTTTAAAGAAAAAAATGTTTTTTCTTTTTGTCAATCAAATAAAAATTTTTTTTTCTTAATTTCTTTTTTATAGAAGACCAAACTGAATTTAAAAACAAGAAAGAACGCTATAGTCGAGTGCCTCGACTATCAGATACCCGTTACTCAGCTAAAGGGACCAAAGGGAAATGGAAATAAGCAAGCAGCAAAGCAAGACTGAAATGCGCCACCTACCGGCGGTAGACAGATTTAAGCGTTATGGGCGTTAGGGTGGGCGTGGAAAATTTTTTTTTTGGTCAATCGATAGGTATTGACGAGACCGATACAGTTCAGTTAAAATTTTGTATCTAGCATGAAAATTGTGGGCGCCACAGGCTTGGGCGGTTTGTGGGCGTTAGAGTGGGCGTGGCATACTCGCGTATCAAAATTGCGCTGCGTACAAAGGTTCGGAATCTAAATCTGAAATCCTGATTCTATATCTTTGATAGTTTCTGAGATATCCACGTTCATACTTACGATTTTTTGAAGTTTGGGGGCGGTTTGTGGGCGATAAAGTGGGCGTGGCAAACTTTTTTTTAAGTCAATCGATAGGTATTGATAAGAACAATACATTTCAGTTAAAATTTTTATTCTAGCATCAAAACTGTAGGAGCAACAGTTTTGGGCGGTTTGTGGGCGTAAAAGTGGGCGTGGCACTCTACTGAAACAAACGTGCGCTGCGTAAGAAGATCAGGAATCTGCACGCCAAATCTCAATAGCCTAGCTCTCATAGTTTCCAAGATCTCAGCGTTCATCCGGACAGACAGACGGACAGACGGACAGACGGACAGACGGACATGGCTAGATCGACTCGGCTAGTGATCCTGATCAAGAATATATATACTTTATGGGGTCGGAAACGCTTCCTTCTGCCTGTTACATACTTTCCGACGAATCTAGTATACCCTTTTACTCTACGAGTAACGGGTATAAAAAATGTTGGCGTTTTTTATTTTTCATTTTCTTAACGAAATTGTAATTTTTTGTTTTGTTATCACTATAATTCTTAACAAAAATACTAAAATCCTTTATATTAACGGTTAGTAAGTGAAATGATGTTGTAAAATAATTTTAAAATAATCGTTATTTAATAAGAAATATAATTGCACAATGTTTCTCTTAAGATAACATCGACGTTTCAGCGAGCACTCGACAGTGTTATAGGACCCGACATGGAGCCCCATGCATTTGCGTACTTGGATGACATTATTGTCATAGGAGCCACACTCGAGGAGCATGTTCTTCACCTACAGGAAATATTCCAACGGCTACGAAAGACGAACCTTCGCCTCAATTCGAAGAAATGCAGTTTCTTCTTTCTTCTTTTAGGACATGTCGTTAGCGAGGAAGGAATCCACACTGATCCAGAAAAGATCGCGGCCGTGCGCCAACTGATTCCACCCACCACATGCAAGGAATTACGACGCTGTCTCGGAATCGCCTCTTGGTACAGGCGATTTATACCTAACTTCGCGAGCATTGTACAGCCGATGTCCGAACGTCTAAAAAAAAGGGAGAAAGTGGCTATGGCAGCAGGAGTAACAAGATGCATTCGAGGAACTTAAAAGGAAACTCACGGAGGCACCGGTGCTGCAATGTCCGGATTTCAGCGAGAAATTTGTCCTTCAAACCGATGCCAGCGACATAGGTCTGGGAGCCGTCTTAACTCAGACGATCCAAGGCACGGAGCGCGTCATCGCATTTGCTAGCCGACGTCTCATCTCCGCTGAAGAGAATTATTCGGTCACAGAGAAGGAGTGTCTGGCCATTGTATGGGCCATCAGGAAGTTACGTTGTTATTTGGATGGGTATCGATTTGAGGTAATAACAGACCACCTCGCGCTGAAGTGGCTTAACTCAATCGATAACCCCACTGGCCGAATAGCGCGCTACACAGGATTCAGGAAGACGCCCCCGAGAACACGTGGTACCAGCGCACTATGGGGAATTTGCCCACTTTTTGTGGCATTAATTAATAACTTAAAAACGAAGCAACATTTCAAAGTTTTGTTTTTTGAATTAAGTATATAAAATCCAAAGGAAGTAAATTAAGAAATATGGGCGTGGTCCCGCCTTTTAAAGAAAAAAATGTTTTTTCTTTTTGTCAATCAAATAAAAATTTTTTTTTCTTAATTTCTTTTTTATAGAAGACCAAACTGAATTTAAAAACAAGAAAGAACGCTATAGTCGAGTGCCTCGACTATCAGATACCCGTTACTCAGCTAAAGGGACCAAAGGGAAATGGAAATAAGCAAGCAGCAAAGCAAGACTGAAATGCGCCACCTACCGGCGGTAGACAGATTTAAGCGTTATGGGCGTTAGGGTGGGCGTGGAAAATTTTTTTTTTGGTCAATCGATAGGTATTGACGAGACCGATACAGTTCAGTTAAAATTTTGTATCTAGCATGAAAATTGTGGGCGCCACAGGCTTGGGCGGTTTGTGGGCGTTAGAGTGGGCGTGGCATACTCGCGTATCAAAATTGCGCTGCGTACAAAGGTTCGGAATCTAAATCTGAAATCCTGATTCTATATCTTTGATAGTTTCTGAGATATCCACGTTCATACTTTCGATTTTTTGAAGTTTGGGGGCGGTTTGTGGGCGATAAAGTGGGCGTGGCAAACTTTTTTTTAAGTCAATCGATAGGTATTGATAAGAACAATACATTTCAGTTAAAATTTTTATTCTAGCATCAAAACTGTAGGAGCAACAGTTTTGGGCGGTTTGTGGGCGTAAAAGTGGGCGTGGCACTCTACTGAAACAAACGTGCGCTGCGTAAGAAGATCAGGAATCTGCACGCCAAATCTCAATAGCCTAGCTCTCATAGTTTCCAAGATCTCAGCGTTCATCCGGACAGACAGACGGACAGACGGACAGACGGACAGACGGACAGACGGACATGGCTAGATCGACTCGGCTAGTGATCCTGATCAAGAATATATATACTTTATGGGGTCGGAAACGCTTCCTTCTGCCTGTTACATACTTTCCGACGAATCTAGTATACCCTTTTACTCTACGAGTAACGGGTGTAAAAAATGTTGGCGTTTTTTATTTTTCATTTTCTTAACGAAATTGTAATTTTTTGTTTTGTTATCACTATAATTCTTAACAAAAATACTAAAATCCTTTATATTAACGGTTAGTAAGTGAAATGATGTTGTAAAATAATTTTAAAATAATCGTTATTTAATAAGAAATATAATTGCACAATGTTTCTCTTAAGATAACATCGACGTTTCAGCGAGCACTCGACAGTGTTATAGGACCCGACATGGAGCCCCATGCATTTGCGTACTTGGATGACATTATTGTCATAGGAGCCACACTCGAGGAGCATGTTCTTCACCTACAGGAAATATTCCAACGGCTACGAAAGACGAACCTTCGCCTCAATTCGAAGAAATGCAGTTTCTTCTTTCTTCTTTTAGGACATGTCGTTAGCGAGGAAGGAATCCACACTGATCCAGAAAAGATCGCGGCCGTGCGCCAACTGATTCCACCCACCACATGCAAGGAATTACGACGCTGTCTCGGAATCGCCTCTTGGTACAGGCGATTTATACCTAACTTCGCGAGCATTGTACAGCCGATGTCCGAACGTCTAAAAAAAAGGGAGAAAGTGGCTATGGCAGCAGGAGTAACAAGATGCATTCGAGGAACTTAAAAGGAAACTCACGGAGGCACCGGTGCTGCAATGTCCGGATTTCAGCGAGAAATTTGTCCTTCAAACCGATGCCAGCGACATAGGTCTGGGAGCCGTCTTAACTCAGACGATCCAAGGCACGGAGCGCGTCATCGCATTTGCTAGCCGACGTCTCATCTCCGCTGAAGAGAATTATTCGGTCACAGAGAAGGAGTGTCTGGCCATTGTATGGGCCATCAGGAAGTTACGTTGTTATTTGGATGGGTATCGATTTGAGGTAATAACAGACCACCTCGCGCTGAAGTGGCTTAACTCAATCGATAACCCCACTGGCCGAATAGCGCGCTACACAGGATTCAGGAAGACGCCCCCGAGAACACGTGGTACCAGCGCACTATGGGGAATTTGCCCACTTTTTGTGGCATTAATTAATAACTTAAAAACGAAGCAACATTTCAAAGTTTTGTTTTTTGAATTAAGTATATAAAATCCAAAGGAAGTAAATTAAGAAATATGGGCGTGGTCCCGCCTTTTAAAGAAAAAAATGTTTTTTCTTTTTGTCAATCAAATAAAAATTTTTTTTTCTTAATTTCTTTTTTATAGAAGACCAAACTGAATTTAAAAACAAGAAAGAACGCTATAGTCGAGTGCCTCGACTATCAGATACCCGTTACTCAGCTAAAGGGACCAAAGGGAAATGGAAATAAGCAAGCAGCAAAGCAAGACTGAAATGCGCCACCTACCGGCGGTAGACAGATTTAAGCGTTATGGGCGTTAGGGTGGGCGTGGAAAATTTTTTTTTTGGTCAATCGATAGGTATTGACGAGACCGATACAGTTCAGTTAAAATTTTGTATCTAGCATGAAAATTGTGGGCGCCACAGGCTTGGGCGGTTTGTGGGCGTTAGAGTGGGCGTGGCATACTCGCGTATCAAAATTGCGCTGCGTACAAAGGTTCGGAATCTAAATCTGAAATCCTGATTCTATATCTTTGATAGTTTCTGAGATATCCACGTTCATACTTACGATTTTTTGAAGTTTGGGGGCGGTTTGTGGGCGATAAAGTGGGCGTGGCAAACTTTTTTTTAAGTCAATCGATAGGTATTGATAAGAACAATACATTTCAGTTAAAATTTTTATTCTAGCATCAAAACTGTAGGAGCAACAGTTTTGGGCGGTTTGTGGGCGTAAAAGTGGGCGTGGCACTCTACTGAAACAAACGTGCGCTGCGTAAGAAGATCAGGAATCTGCACGCCAAATCTCAATAGCCTAGCTCTCATAGTTTCCAAGATCTCAGCGTTCATCCGGACAGACAGACGGACAGACGGACAGACGGACAGACGGACAGACGGACAGACGGACATGGCTAGATCGACTCGGCTAGTGATCCTGATCAAGAATATATATACTTTATGGGGTCGGAAACGCTTCCTTCTGCCTGTTACATACTTTCCGACGAATCTAGTATACCCTTTTACTCTACGAGTAACGGGTATAAAAAATGTTGGCGTTTTTTATTTTTCATTTTCTTAACGAAATTGTAATTTTTTGTTTTGTTATCACTATAATTCTTAACAAAAATACTAAAATCCTTTATATTAACGGTTAGTAAGTGAAATGATGTTGTAAAATAATTTTAAAATAATCGTTATTTAATAAGAAATATAATTGCACAATGTTTCTCTTAAGATAACATCGAAACTGGCATTTACCAGACAAAAATGCGAGAAATATACCATATTAGGTAGAGGTCTTTAAAGCTCAATTTTAGAGAAAGTGCGCAAAAGTGCACTTTTATACTAACCGAGCTCAATGAGAATTAAATACTCTACAAGATAAAAAAGGTTTCAGAGGTGGAAACAGCTGGAATCACTTTGTAGCTCCATTTAAAAATACAAATTAACTTAAAGATCTTGTTTTTTTTGAGGTTAGAACTAGAACACGAATATACGAGCACCACAATCAATAAATACAATATCAAGGTCACAAACACAAGATATAAGTCCCTCTGATTGGATGGTATTTCAAAAACCTCAGTGCTATGTTTAGTTTTCCACTTTTTGACAATTTAAACTATTAAGAATAATAGGCGTTTTACCAGCGCTGCCACCTCGTTGAAATAAAAACAGGCTTTAACAGCTGATAACTTAACAGTGGGGCGCACTGTTAAACTTTTCTGTTAGTAACATTAGATATTGATGTTATCCTGATGCATTGTGATAATAAAAGCCAAATTTTAACTACTTTTAAAAAATGGGTTTTGGCCATGAAAAGTGGTCAAATTCCCCATAGTGCAGCGGATGCTAAAACTAGTTCAGGAAAAACCAGAAGATTTCCCGGACTACGTATACGAGAACGAGCAGTTATATCGACATATAGGATCACGGCCCGACGATGAGGAATCCGTGCCATGGAAGCTGTGTGTGGCCAAGGAACACCGACCGCGGGTGCTGTTGGAGTGCCATGACCAGCCGACGGCGGGGCATCTCGGGACTAGAAAGACAACCACACGGGTTGCCCAGCGTTACTACTGGCCAGGACTCTTCCGCGATGTAGCTAGATACGTCCGTAAGTGCGATACGTGTCAGCGGTATAAGGTAAGCCAGAACAAGCCGGCCGGTAATATGTGCACCAGACAGATCAGTGAGCCCTTTGACACGATCTGTGCAGATTTTATTGGGCCCCTCCTGTGATCCAAGAGTGGGAATAGTATGTTACTGGTATTCTTCGACGCGTTTTCGAAATGGGTAGAGTTGGACCCTTTGAGAAAAGCCACCTCAGCCCATCTCGAGAAATCCTTTCGACAGACGATTTTGAACCACTTCGGGGTTCCTCGCGTTTTCGTTTGTGACAACGGGACCCAATTTACAAGTCGGTCCTTCAAGGCTTTCTGCAAAAAAGCCGGAATGGAGATCCCATATACCGCGCCCTACACTCCGCAGCAGAATACGACTGAGAGGGCAAATAGAACCATTAAGACTATGGTCGCCCAATACATCGAAGAGAAGCATACGACCTGGGACGAGCTCTTGCCAGAACTAAGTCTGGCAATAAACAGCAGCGTTTCAGACTCTACTGGGTTCAGCCCAGCCTTCATCGTTCATCGCATGGAGCCACGCCTCCCAGGGGCCCTGTACGATGAAGTCACGCCAGGAGACACAAACGCCGCTCGATCGCCTCTCGACAAGGCAGAAATGATTCGAGACGTGTTTAAGGCAGTACAAAATACGTAAAGTACAGTAATACGCAGAGAGCTTCACAAGAACAGAGGAGACATTATGATCTCCGCCGCCGCGCATGGAAACCCACGTTAGGATCTTTGGTATTTCTCAGACGACATCACTTGTCCAAGGCAGTGGACAACTTCGCCGCCATGTTCGCGCCCAAATACGAAGGGCCATTCAAAGTCGTGAATTTTATCGCGCCCACAATAGTACGACTTCAGCAAGTCCACGGAAGACAACGCAGAACTGCAGCACTGGCCGACCTGAAAGAGGCAACCTATCCTAGAGGAACACAGGAATTAACACATCAGAAGCACGATGACCACGAAGATCCTGTGGATACTGTAGAATAAGCTACGAGCAATTACAAGAGAGGCCACTGAGAAAGGAGCCAACGCGGAGTCAGTGAGGGCTTCTTGATGGGAGGTGAGCCTTCCCAACGTCCTCGCTCCCCAAAGGGGGAAGAACTCCATGCTCCCAGTGCTGCACAAACTAACCCTCCAGAAAACTAACCACTAATTGACCCTTCTAAGTCCATCATGACCCGTCTAACTCCGTACAAAACGCTAGATAGACCACTGTGGAAAACCCAAAACTAATCCATTGTCTCTTCACAGATCCGACGACGGGGAATTTCCCTGATTGGTGGCACACGATCAAGTGCGTGGATGAGGCCATCGGGCCCTGCCCCGGATCCGAGGCCACGGAAGCCGCGCTAGGCCGAAGTGTGCCCCACCTATGGCGGCTGGAGACGCCTGGTACGGTGGTCGCGGTGGAAGAGCTGAGCCCGAATGGCGTCTTGCTGAAGTACCCTTGGGAGAAGGGCGACGACGAGGCGGACACCAACACGCCAGCGAGCTGACCAACCCGACTCCGGAAGGCATCGTCACCACCGACGACGAGGACAACCGTCCCACCGCTCCGGTGACACCAGCCTCTTCCGGAGAGGAGAGCGCGGGTGAGTGGGAGATAAGCAGCCTGGAGAGCACGGCCGACTCCGGCACGAGCAGCACCGGGAACGAAAGCCCACTTCAGACCCGGGTCCGGGAGGAGTTCTATCGCGAGAGCCCTACATACTCCGAGAGAGACGGTGGTGAGGAGCAACCGTGGGTACACACGCCCCTACACCCATCAGCGCAGCAAGCCAGCCGTAGGCAACTGCGGCGAGCCACCCGAGCCTGGCTGGAGGCGTTCCTCGTACCTACTGGAGGCGACGCAGATGAGGAGATGCTAGCCCTGGAGGCGTTCCTCGTACCTACTGGAGGCGACGCAGATGAGGAGACACTAGCCCTGGAGGCGTTCCTCGTACCTACTGGAGGCGACGCAGATGAGCAGCCTAACACCAAGGTTACAGCCACAGAGCCGGACGATGAAGACGAAGACTCCCAACCACCCATTTTCGAGCAGCAGCAACGATCCCTCGAACTGGAAGTCGTTGATCTCTTAAATCAAAGAATTTATTCATGCTTTAAGATAGTTGCAAACTTTAACTTATAACAAACGAACTTTAACTATAAACACAACTTTGTAAATTTTTAAGTAGTACATTTAAATTATTTATTTTATTTAAAAATTCTTTACTCAATTTGATGTCTCTACAGCAATAAAGATCAATCTTTACTTGCAGCGTTAGGATATAAATAAATAAATGAAATGAAATGGCCCCAGCGGTTTTAAATACCGTTTGGCCTTCGCTTGCAGCAGGGATTTTCTGGCCATGGTGAATTGCACTTTTGGTTGCACCGGCATTTACTTCTCTTTCATTCAAGGATTTGCCCGTATTTTTTTTCCTGTTCATTGTTGGTGTCTGTATAGTGTGACCAGCTGGATACGGTGTAGGTCTGAATCTGCACCGTCCGCCCCTTTCCTCGAGTAACAACTAGACGAGCTCTTCCGGCGCATTCCGTATAGAATCTCCCTCCGAGTATACTCCCTTCTACGTGGCGTAATTGGTTAACTCTGGCTGGCGCCCGACGCTGAAACCGTTGCCCCGTGTTCTTGTGCCGTATCCTTATGATTGTCCCTTCTGCTTGGCGTTCTATGACTCTCGCTTAGGCCTGAATCATAATCCTGTTGCTTCGCAGTATGGATCAATGTAAGATCCTGATCGTGTCCTTGTGCCGTATCCTATGTATTTCCGCCTGGCGTGATCACGGATGATTCTGGCAAATGCCCGACGCTGAATCCTGTTGCCTTGCGGCTTGGATCTGCCCTTGTGTTTGTTGTTGTTCAAGCTCACCAACGCACAGTGGTTGCGCCCAAAGGCCAAAAATAAAAAAAGTCTCAACAATAAAAATGTACGAAAAGTAAAAAAATCGTTTCTAAAATGTCCAAGCTTCTTCATGGCAAGCTATTTTTTTCTGGAAATCTAACGGTTCTTTTTAAAAATAAAATTGAAGTTGTATGCGAATATTTCACAACAAAACCGAACTTTGAAGTCGTCAGATCATTTATTACGTATCCAAATTTAAAATATTTTTAATGGATTTTGAAGTTGAAGGTATTTTCGAAAATTTGAGATATTATAAGAAAACGTACTTGTACGCCAGGGGTCGCGGGGTACGGCGCTGGTGGAATGGCGTGGGAGGCGACGCGGGAACTGGCGGCGTCGGCGGGAACTGGTGCGCTCGCTGGGCTTCGGCGTAGGGCTGCTGGTGCGGCTGACGGGCGTTGGATGCGGCGATCTGCTTGGTAGCTGTAGGGGAGAAAACACACGCTGCGCGAATTGCCCCTTAACCGAAAAGAAGTTACGCACAAAAGTTAACTGGTAAAGGTAGGCGGGGGTGCGACCGCGGTTTATTTCACTTGAACTCCAAAATCGAACTGCTTAAGTCTAAGCTCCGCTCTGCGCTCCAAAGCGCAGCGATGACTTCACGAAGGGAGCTGGGAACAGCGCAGGAGAGCGGGAGCGCGAGAGAGCGGGAGAGCGAGAGAGCGGTGCAGCCGGATAGCGGGGCCGGTCCAGTGGGCCTGAACATTCCGCCCCCCATGCAATCGCTAGCGTTGCAAAAAAAAAGGGAGACGGAACTTCGGCCAGTCGCCTGCGCCTTAAGCCTGCGTACAGGCGCCGGAGAGGATGCACCTGAACACCGTCTTCTGCGCTACTGGCAGTCCCTCGTCGACCATGTGGAAGCCCGGCTATATCACCTTCGGGTAGACGTCCGCGCCCAGGATCAAGGAAATAGTGGCTGGCCGGTGGAAACGCTCATCCTCGAGCGGTAGCTCCTTAAACTTCTGGACGATGCTCTCACTGAGCGCACGGATGGGGGTGCGGATGCGCACGTTTGGCTCGTTCGGCGATCGTCGCCGTGCAGATGCTCTTATCGCCCACGTTTGTTGTTGGCAAACGAAACGCGGCGGCCAGGGATGCATCGATGGAGCTTGTCGGGGTGCACGGATCGATGAGTGCGGCGGTGTCGAACGTCTTCTCTCCGGTCTCGACGATCACCAAAGCAGTCGGGAGGACATTGACGCTATGACGCTGGAGAAGTGCCGCGAGCGACGGAAATGGTGTCGAGGATGCTGAGCGCGGTGGAGGGGCAAGCGTTTGGCGAGTTGGCGGATCTTGCCGGCGCGAAAGCTGCGGATAAGCGGGCTGTTGCTTGGAGACGGACTTTTTCCGGGTTCAAGTTCGTGCATGTGGAGCAGCGTGTGATGGTTCCGGTTGCACGTTCTGCACCGGTCACCGCTACGACAGCTCCCAGTGGAGTGCTCGTGTGCGAGACAGTTCGAGCAGTACTTGTTTATAAGAACTGCCCGCAGCCGCTTCTCTGCGCTCAGCTTTAGGAACCTCTGACACTTCCGAAGAGGATGGATTCCGCGGCAGACTCGGCATCGGTAGGACTGAGTACCTGCCGACACGCAAATTTTCTGTGGGGACTTGCCACTTGTTGCGCTTGTGGAGCTCCTTAAGGTACTCATCCTTCCATCGAGTGCGGAATTGTTGAAAGAGAGACTTTAAGTGCTGTCACCGGTTCAGAATGGACTTGGATTCGCCCTTTACATCAGGTTCCACTATGGATAGAAGAGGTCTACCAACAAGAAAGTGCTCTGGTGTCAACGCTAAGAGATCAGTTGGATCCGCGGACATGGGAGATAGGGGTCTGGAATTCAGACAAGCTTCGATTCTCGCTAGGAGGGTGGACAGCTCTTCAAAGGTGTACTTCCGTGTAGCGGTGGACTTGTAAAACAAGGTCTTGAAGCTCTTGACACCAGCTTCCCATAGGCCTCCCATATGGGGTGCCCCAGGAGGAATGAATTGCCAGGTGAGCTGCTGATGACTATACGCATCGGTCACAGACTCCTTAACGGCTTGCAGGAAGTCTCGGGAAAGCACGGTGGAGGCGCCGACGAAGGTCTTTCCATTGTCGGACTGGACTTGACGAGGACACCCTCTTCTAGAGACGAAACGAGCGAAAGCGGCAAGAAACTTTTCAGTCGTTAAGTCGGCTCTAGATGGATGGCCTTTGTAGAAAAACAAACGAAAACCAACACATACCCTTTCGTAATGAGACAAGCTCTTCCGGTATAATTTTTTATATCAAACGGACCGGCGTAGTCCATCCCTGTGTACGTGAACGGACGGGAAAAAGACACTCGCTCTTTCGGAAAACTTCCCATCATCTGGACTTGCAATCTCTTTTTGTGGATAACGCAGACCTTGCAGGAGTTAACCACTGCCTTCACCAAGTTCTTTATTCTCGGAACCCAGTATCTGGACCGAGTGAAACGCACCACTAACTGGTTACCACCATGTAACGAAATGAGATGCGTGAATTTTACCAGAAGCCGCGAGAGTGCACATTCGTACGGCAGGATTATCGGATGTCGTTCATCATACCGCAAACTGTCGGAGGCCGTGACGCGGACGCATGCCCTAGACAAGAAAGGGGTTCAGGGAGAGAATCGAACTTGCCGCGGGCACAGGACGCTTCTGACTCAAGCAGCGGTATTCTTCAGAAAAATACCTCCGCTGAGTGCAAATTGTCATTAGTTCTTCCGCGGCGGAAACGTCCTGGGCCTCTAGACGGACCCCGGAAAGCGGTGATCGTCTTCGACATCGTTGGACAAATCGATGGACATACGCGAGGACCCGCAAAGCTCTATCTAAATTGGAAAAGCGATCTAGGAAATCTTCTGTCGGCATAGACGCCACAATTACTTTAACGGCACGCTTTTCGATCTCAGTCACCGGCAGGTCGGTTCCCTGGCTGGGCCAATGATCGCGTGGACGTTGCAGCCAAGTGGGTCCATGCCACCAAAGCGGGTTATCCACCAGCTCTTGAAAGGGAACTCCTCGACTAGCCAAATCAGCAGGATTTTGTTCGGATTGAGCGTGCGACCAATTGGCCGCCTCAGTGGACTCTGTGATCTTCGTCACCCTGTTGGCAACGAACGTTGTCCAATGGCACGCTGGTTTGGCTAACCATGCTAGCACAATCGTGGAATCGGTCCAACAATGGAATTTTGAGGTCAGCCTCGGCATATTAGGAAGAATGGCTTCGGCCATCTCGGACAAAAGGAGAGCCCCACATAACTCCAGCCTGGGAAGGGACACCGTTTTGACTGGCGCCACACGCGTCTTGGCCGTGAGCAAGTGCACCATCGTCTTGTGGCCCACTTCTACGCGCACATAGATCGCAGCACCGTATGCCTTTTGCGAGGCGTCACAGAATCCGTGATGCTCTACGCGGAACTCTGGACGGAAGGAAACCCATCTGGGTATTCTGACCTGGTCTCGGACCAAATAGCTCTGGAGAAAGCTATTCCACCTTTGGCACAGCTCAATTGGAAGTTTATCGTCCCAGCCTATATCCTGAAGCCTCTTGCATAAAGATTTTGGCACACACAACAAATGGAGCGAGCCAACCTGCTGGATCAAACAGCTTGGCAATTTGGGAAAGGACTTGGCGTTTCGTGTGGGAGATTTCCGTTGCTAAATCTGGTGGGACGAAAAAGAACTCATCGGACGTCGCCTTCCATCGTACGCCGAGAGTTTTGGCTGTGCTCTCAGTGTCGATCTCGAGGAAGTCGGTTGTCAGAAGATGATCGCTTTGGATATGAGCTAATATTTCTTTGTGGTTGGAGGTCCATTTTCTCAATGGAAGCCCCGCGGAATCTAGAGCACTTTGTAGCTCGCGAACAATGAACTTAGCGTCCTCGGCGGAGTCAGCTCCCGAAAGGACATCGTCTACATACATATGATTTCGAATGACGTTGCTCGCTCTTGGATGGCTGAGCTGCACGTCAGTTGCCAGCTGTTGCAGGACTCGATTGGCCAGGAATGGCGCGCAATTGACTCCAAAAGTTACCGTCTGTAATTCGAAATCTCGAATGTGCCCCTCGCTGTTGCGGAATAAGATGCGCTGGAACGGGGAATGTTTCGGATCTACCCATATCTGCCGATACATTTTCTCGATATCGGCACTGTAGACGTATAGGAAATATCGCCACTTCAGGATCTGGATAGTTCGATCGGACTGTAGGACTGGGCCAGCATGAAGGATATCATTTAAACTGACCCCATTCTCTGAAGGGCTGGAGGCATTGAAAACCACACGTAACTTGGTGGTTGTACTTTCCGGCTTGAGCACGGCATGCTGCGGAAGGTAATAACTGGCAGAATTATGGGTAGGACGGACTTCTTTCATGTGATGGAGGTCGAGATACTAGGCGTTGCTCGGTTCTTAGGAACTGCGACAACGCGGAGGATCTGGAGTGACCGAGGGCGGATTTTACGTTTTGGGGATCACGAAACGGAAGTCTTACGACATACCTGCCGTTATCGTCTCTCGTAGTCGTTCGGAGAAAATTTTCCTCACATGTCAAATCGGAAGACTTTGTCACTTTTACTGGCAGATCCTCCACCTCCCAAAATTTGGTGAGAAGCCTATCCAGGGACGTGTCAACAGTGTGGGAGATTCGTGTGGAAAAAACGGAAATCTGATTTTCCCTTGGAGCAGGAACGGGTCCTGTTAGGATCCACCCGAAAATGGTTTCTTGACCGTGGAGAGAGCTACAAATATTCGGCCGGGTGTCGCTTAGGAGAATGGATGGCAGTACGTCGGCCCCGACCAGAATATCTATCTGTGCGCTCTCGTAGAACTTTGGATCCGCTAGTGGCAGTTCGGGAAGATCCCGTAGAAACTGCTGCGGAATCGGACAAGATGGGAGGTTTCCAGCTAATTGAGGAAGAACATAGGCCGTCGTGCTTATTTGCAGGCTAGGCCTGGTCGGAGAACGGATGGTAAACTGACAGAGCTTTTTGGATTCAGCGGATACTGTCTGGTTTAAGCCTGATACTTGGGCTCGGATTATCTGGTGAGGCAACTTAATCAATTTGAACAGGCGCTCAGAAATAAAGGTTGCCTCTGATCCTGAATCTATCAAGGCACGAGCTTTAAAATTCGACCCCAGGTGACATATGTCAATTATGGCGGTGCCCAGCAAGACGGATCTATACCCCGTCGCGAAGTAATTTTGGACTGTGGAGTCCGTGCACCCGGAAGCGGTGGCAACTGGCGTATTTGGTCTTGACCTGGGTCTCGGGGCGGGATTCGAAGGCGATTGGGAGGAGTTGCCTCTGTGGTGTGATGGCGGCCGCGGCACGTAAAGCAGCTATGAGTGCTTTCACAATCACGCAGCTGATGCCCTCGTGCGAAGCAGTTCAGACACAGCTGCTTCCTCTTTATATATGCCGACCGCTCGTCTACCGTCATCTGGAGAAACCGTGCACATGTGCGGACAGGATGGTTTTCCTTCTTTTTGTAAAGGTCACATCCTTTTGGCTTGGGTGCTACCCTTGTCTCGTAAGAATTTATTCTTCGAGGCGCTGCAGTGGGGGCGGATGTTTTTGGCAGAGATTGACTCGAGCCTGACGGCCGTACTTCGTCTATGGCTTCTAAGGTCCGGTGACGCTCCGTAAGGAAGGCGTTCAGTTCCTGCCACGTCGGAATCTCTGCCTTATTGTGCAGGAACTGTTCCCACAAGGATAGCGTGAGCTTAGGAGGTTTGGATGAGCACATGTACACTAAGAGGCAATCCCAATTTTCGGTTTCAGTTCCGGACATTTCTAAAGCCGTGAGGCAACTCTGGATGGTGCGTTGAAGTTCACGGATAGCTGACCCAGATTCCTGATTAACGGACTGCACATTGAAAAGTATTTTTAATTGGCTATTTACTAAAAACCGCTTGTTTTCGAAACGCTCAGTTAGGTTAGCCCAAGCTGAGCGAAAACCGTCGTTAGTAAGGCGGGAGTTCGACACTATCGTGAGTGCACTCCGCTTGTTTTGGCATTTAGGTGAAACAGTTTTTCGACTGGCGTCAGCCTTAGATTGTTTATATAAATGGCCGTAAACAGATCCCTAAAGGTCGGCCACCGCAGATGATCTCCGGTGAAAACCTCGGTATCGCACGGAGGCAGCCGACATCCAGAGGAAATGTAAGTCTGGGTAGGAACAGCTTGAACTTGGGGAGCCTGGGCTATCATATCCGCGATCTGAGCCCCACATCTCTCTTAAACGGAATAGCAGTAGCCGTATTTAGCCTTGAGAACTGGCAAACTATCAGCTGCACTGTCTCCGGCTGCTGCTATGCACCCGGTGCATTCATCGTATTCTCCCTTGATGCGGTCCCATAACGCGCGTATTTCTTCGCGGCGAATGTTCAGCATGGACAGAGTAGGAGGGATAGGCGAAGGAGTGTTTGTTCTGGATTCAAACTCACTCAGCCAATCTGAGACCTCAGTAAATTTGCTTAGAGCGATTTGGGAAGGCGTTAGTGCCATTTTGACGTTTGCACGGGTGGCCCTTTTTCGGGGCGACGAGGTCTTGGCGGTTAGTTCGGGTGTGGGCGGATCTTCGGATATGCCTGGGACTACGGCAGGTGGAATAGACAACTTGTTGTTATCACTTCCAACGGACATTTAAAAAGAAATTACCTTTTTTTTTTGGGTCAGAATCTGCTCGCCTTTGTTTATGTCGGATAAATAGGAAACCTGGCCCACTTCTGGAACAGTGGAACGAGGTGTCGACACAAAAAAGTAGTGGATCGGAGAAATAGAAATTGGAAGCAAGTACCGACCTGGTTACGGAATTAAACCTAATGATACGGATTAGGAACGGTGAGTAAGGAGTTCGAATATCACCCGTTGAGAAATAATACTATAATATTTAACCCTTTTGGTATATGTATTTTGTGGTTGGGATCAAGTTTGGTATACTTTGCTATTATTTGCGTTTGGATAAATTGAGGGGGAAAGATACCAACTATGTTTTAATATAAAGACCCCGGTGGAGTAATTGTAATATTTCGCCTTTACTTAAACTTCTGAATGAAATATGCCAATAAGTTGTTGGCCGGAGGATGCGATCGGTTGATTATTTAGTATTAGAGTATTGCTTTAATTTAATTTAATAATAATAGGGAAAAAGAGTAAAAATATACTAAAAAAATTGGTGGACGGAGGATGCTATGCATGCGGTGGAGTGCTGGTATTTTTGTCGTTTAAATAAAATAAATTTTACGGAGTAAATACCAAATACCGAGGAAAATACTAAAAAGTTTGATGGTAAATAAAACACAATGACCAAAAAATTTTCACGTCGGTTGGTGTAATTTTTATTTTATTATTTTTGACCGGATAGCCGACGGAAAACTTTGATTAGTCGGAACGGGATGGTGGAGTTAACAATTATATGTGAATGTATGTAGATATTTGTATATATGTAGATATTTGTATGTATGTAGATATTTGTATGGATGCAGATATTTGCATGGATGTAGATATTTGTATGTATGTAGATATTCGTATGTATGTAATTTTCGCCGGTTTTAAATTTATTAAATAATTATTGCCGGCGGTGTATGTGTTGTTGTGGACGTTTTCGATTTATTTGTGCGTGGACTGTATTTGTAAAAACGAAAAATTATGTGCAAGTACTTTAGCGGCTGCGGATATACAGTGAGAAAATCTTGGAAAGTTTTGGGGGCCTGAATTGGCAGAACACTGGAAATTAAATAATTCTCACTGTATGCTTGGCTTATATATGCACAATATTTTCTCTAAGCTTGGAATATTTTTTCTCGATTTTATATAAGTGTATGTATGTATGGATGAGCAATCCCAAATGCAATTAAAAAAGGAGTCGGAAAAAATGGCAATATGGCCGCACGTTGCAAAAGGAAAATCGAAGAAAAAAATGGCAAAGTAATTTATTAATGGCCGTTGTCGGATTTAATCGGACTTGGATTTTGGACAAATCGTACAGGAAGTCAAACGAATTATATTTTCGAGTGGCTGACTGCAGATCGGCAATTAATGAGACGAAAAAGCTTTACTTATCTTATCCGGTTCGAAGGACCAATATGTACGCCGGGGGGTAACGGGGTACGGCGCTGGCGGAATGGCGCCGGACAGTGGGCCTGAACAGTACTTGTTAAACTGCTCTTGTTATATTAATTTGAAATAATACATGTTTGTTGTCTGTATTTTAAACGTCTTTTTTATGTTTAGCTAAAGTTTTAGTAGTGACCCCACAAAAATCCACAACTAAGCTGTATACCAATGTGTTTGCCTGGCTCTAAAGGTAATAAATGTGTAAAAAAATGTTGCAGAAATTTGCAGATGTGCTTAAAATCGTAAACATTCTAACACCGTCTTAACTTTTTCAGGGTCAGTTTTGCAACACAAATATTTCTTTTCGCTCGTGTGCGTGTTGTGCTGTTGCTCTGTCTTCGCCTTTTGAGTTTGTGTTTATTAATAGTTTTTCATTTATTAAAAGTTTTGATTTCTTTTTTGTTTATTCCCTTGCTTAAAACTTTAATAGGTTCTTCTTATAAGTGTTTATTCTCACTTTATATGTTTTTAATGTATGGGGCAGCGAAGAGGGTAGCGCCATTGAAAGGCGAACAAAATTGATTGAAGGTATAGAAGTGAATATTATTAAAAACGGCTATATTGTTGACAAGAGGGAAGTGTAAAAGTGAATTGGATACGTTTGTAAAAGGATTGTAACGTTTTGGGTAAATTACAAAAGCATTAAATAGTCAATTCACCAATATCAATCTGATTGGTTGAATGAAAAGGAATCAATTCTGATAAGATGCGCCCAATCAACATCAAAAAATCCTGACCGTGGACGACCCATGCAGATTTTAAAGAAGCTTCTGACCGGACAAAACGACGTAAAATTACTGAGCTGTCAAAAACCGACGAGTCTATTGCTACTATGCAATTCAAGCAATTCATCTCAACCAACGCTTACAGAATTTAATTTTGGTAAAGTCTTATCAGTCTTTCTTGATAAAAAATTTGAGTAAAAATCAACATTTGCTTACTCGTAGTTTTGTTAATAGTAAGACTTCCTTCAACTTTCTACCAAGTTACGAAAAACGTCTGGCGGCCAAAGCATCATCTTATCCCGAAAATATCAGTGCCGGCGAGTCCCAAGCAGAAGTTGAGCTGCAAAGCTTGTTGGGTCACACAGCGTTCCGAATTATGAGACTTCAAGCTGATGTCCTTGAGAACATTAGTGATGATAGCGTGGTCGACTTAATTTTAATTCGCAAGTGGGGATTTCACAGCAGTACTGGTCATTCCGAATATAAACAAAAAACATTGAACAATTACATTGATGATTCGAGTTTGTTTGTGACTTCGTATGTACCACTGCAATTAATTACTCAAAATAATGATCTCAAGAAACACAAAGTAATTTGGAAAAATCCTCGAACGTTACTGCAGACCAATAAGGTACCAATACCAAAAAGGAACAACCCAATTAACTTTAGATGAAGCTAAATACTTTTGAGACAAAATTTCTGCGCTGGAGCCATATACATGTAAAGTACTTACCAAATCTATAACAATTTCACATCGTTTGCAATTAACAATGGTTGACGGAAAAGTCTGTAGTGCTTTAAGTAAAACAAGTAGATGTTAAATGCTACATATGTGACGCAAAACCGAGCGAAATTAATGATTTGGAAAAATGCTTAAAAAAAAATGTCACAAAGAACATTTCTTATTTTGGGTTGTCTCCATTGCACTCGTATATTCGGTTTTTTGAATATAGATTGCATTTAAAAACTTGGCGAATATGTACCCCAGAAGATAAAAAATGATTGAAAATGTTTTAATTAGGTGTGCGACATTAGAGCAATGCATGGCATCTGGCTATAAAATCAATTCGGAAAAATTTGGATGCTTTGCACTTGACACCGCAAAAATGCTTATTAAATTGTATCCATGGTTTTACCTTCCACCATCCGTTGACAAAGTTCTAGTCCACGGTTCTGAAATTGTAAGCTATGCCCTTGTTTCGATAGGAGAGTTGTCGGAAAAAGCTGCGGAATCTAACAACAAGGATATAAAAAAATTTCGAGACTTTCACACTAGAAAAATATCTCGAGAAGACACAAATAGGGATTTATTAAATAGATTGCTGTAAACCTCAGACCCATTTATAAGTGGGGAAAAAAATTTACAATGCACAAAAAACAAAATTATTAAGCGATCACCGGAGAGACGAAATCTACAACCTGGTAAGGACCATCGTACCTCGGGGCATATTCATTCAGAATATAAACAAAAAACATTGAACAATAACATTGATGATTCGAGTTTGTTTGTGACTTCGGATGTACCACTGCAATTAATTACTTAAAATAATGATCTCAAGAAACACAAAGTAATTTGGAAAAATCCTCGAACGTTACTGCAGACCAATAAGGTACCAATACCAAAAAGGAACAACCCAATTAACTTTAGATGAAGCTAAATACTTTAGAGACAAAATTTCTGCGCTGGAGCCATATACATGTAAAGTACTTACCAAATCTATAACAATTTCACATCGTTTGCAATTAACAATGGTTCACGGAAAAGTCTGTAGTGCTTTAAGTGAAACATATACTTGTAAATGCTACATATGTGACGCAAAACCGAGCGAAATGAATGATTTGGAAAAATGCTTAAAAAAAAATTTCACAAAGAACATTTCGAATTTTGGTTGTCTCCATTGCACTCGTATATTCGGTTTTTGAATATAGATTGCATTTAAAAACTTGGCGAATATGTACCCCAGAAGATAAAAAATGATTGAAAATGTTTTAATTAGGTGTGCGACAATGCATGGCATCTGGCTATAAAATCAATTCGGAAAAATTTGGATGCTTTGCACTTGACACCGCAAAAATGCTTATTAAATTGTATCCATGGTTTTACCTTCCACCATCCGTTGACAAAGTTCTAGTCCACGGTTCTGAAATTGTAAGCTATGCCCTTGTTTCGATAGGAGAGTTGTCGGAAGAAGCTGCCGAATCTAACAACAAGGATATAACAAATTTCGAGAGTTTCACACTAGAAAATTATCTCGAGAAGACACAAATAGGGACTTATTAAATAGATTGCTGTAAACCTCAGACCCATTTATAAGTGGGGAAAAAAATTTACAATGCACAAAAAACAAAATTATTAAGCGATCACCGGAGAGACGAAATCTACATCCTGGTAAGGACCATCATACCTCGGGGCACGATTCGGATGGGCACTGCAACTTAGCAAAATTCCCACTGCTAAATATCAAAACTACATACGAGATCACATGGGTTCAGAGCTTTATTCCGCGCTGCGAATTTTAATAAGTCCACGAAATCCGGAATATCTTGAAGTCAACAAAATTAAGGAAGTGCTAATTAACCACTTCGATGGAAAGAAGAATAAAGATGCGCAAGTCTACTACAAACCAAATAATTGAGCAGGTGCAAGTATTGCGCCAATGTAATAAGTTGAGCCCGTCAGGGAAACACGAAAAGAAAATGGTTCAAATGCAGATCAATGGGAAGGAAATAGTAATGGAAGGAGATACCGGGGCTCCATGTAGCATTATAAATCATATCGAATTTCGAAATAATTTACCTGCAACACCCCTAATAAACTACACTGGTCACGTCGTTAACTGTATAGGTCGTGCAGTGGTCAGCGTGAAATATAAAAACACTACCCAGAAACTAAATCTGTATGTAGTCGATGGAAACTTTGATACATTATGTGGACGAGAGTGGATTTCACAATTCGAGCGAGAAATAAACTTTTCAAGCGTATTTGCTCCCGATCACACACCGCAGTCGTCCTATTAGGGAACCTCAAATGTGAGTAAGGCGTTGGTCAACGCAATAGAAATACAAGCAACAGACTTGCGCACAGATGAGATGTTGCGCCCTCAACATTTACTCCAACAATTTACAGATGTTTTCAGTACAACAGCGGGCATGTTTAAGGGACCGCCTGTCAAAGTTCACCTCAAAGCAGATGCCAAACCGATATTCGCAAGAGAGGTACCCTTTGCACTGAAGGATGCTTATCCCAAGGAGATCGAAACAAAAATTGCAGTAGGATTTTACAAACGTGTCGAATTTTCAGAGTGGGCATCAGAGTGGAGGCATTCGCATTACAGGTAATTACAAATTAACAGTAAGCCCGCAAATGATTATCGACAAACATCCGATCCCGAGAGCAGAAGATATCTTTAATTAAATGAGAGGAGCGACAGTATTCGCTCACTTGGATGTAACTGATGCCTATTCACACTTACCTATCGACTAGGAACTCGGTCACGTATTGACATTAAACACTCCTACACATGGTCTAATTCGCCCAACACGTGCAGTCTATGGGGCTAAAAATATACCTGCAATTTGGCAGCGTACAATAGAATCTGTGCTTCAAGGCATTTCAAACATATTAAATTTTTTCGACGATATCTTGATCTACGCTAAAAATGTGGAAGAGCTTTTAAAAACCTTAGAGAAGACATTACCTACACTTAAGACCCTGGGATTCAAGCTGAATAAGAAAAAGTGCGTGTTTGCCGCCCGATCGATCGAATTTTTAGGTCATAAGATCAATGATCAGGGCATTCAAAAATGGAACATACACGTTGAAACACGTCACAATTCGGCATACAACAGCATTAAGAAATTGTTAGTATCACCACAAGTCTTAATGTCATACGACCAATTGCTCCCGCTGTTACTAGCAACAGACGCCAGCCAAACTGGTCTGGGTGCAGTGTTATCGCACCGCCTTATGGATGGGAAAGAGAGGCCAATAGCCTATGCAAGTCGAACGGTGACTGGAAAAGAACAGCGATATCCCCAGATTGATAAAGAGGCGCTCGCTATCGTATGCGGTGAACAGATTCTTTAAGTATTTGTACGAAAGACATTGGACCCTTATAACAGACAATAAGCCACTCTCCTAGATACTCCACCCAGCGAAATCTTTACCAACGTTATGCATTTCGCGTACGGCAAACTACGCCGACTTTGTGAATTTCTAATTTGAACTTTGATGTGATAGCATAAGGATCCAAGGAAAATAGCAATGTCGCCTACTTATCCCGTTTGCCTATCATGAAAAAAGGGAACTGCGATGAAGAAACCGATGCATTTGACAACTTCGTAATACGCCAAATTAAACAAATACCATTAATATCTATTCGGTTAGAACACAAGACAAGAAAAGATGAGCATTTGGGAAAAATAATACAAGCTATCGAAGGCGGCCAGTGCCTAAAGCGAGCAGGATATAAGGACAGAACATCACTACCGAATCTCATCTGGCTGCCTAATTTTCGAGCACAGAGTGGTAGTCCCGACCACACTGAGGAAGTCGGTACTAAAAGAACTTCATGGTGCTCACTCGGGTATCGTAAAAATGAAGAGCGTTGCTCGTTCGTTTACATATTGGCCAGGGATTGATAAGGATATTGAAAACATAGCCAAATTATTTAAGGGTGCGTGCGCAAAAAATTCAAATTTTCCGCTGAAATACTCTCAGCATCACTGGCAATATCCGAAAGCACCCTGGGAATGCGTGCATATAGACTATGCTGGCCCTTTTCAGGGCAAGATATTATTAATAATCACTGAAGCTTACTCCAAATGGCTAGACGTGGCAGTTACGAAACCAATCACAGCATCAGCTACCAGCGCTTTACTGAATGATCTTCTTGTGAAGATTGGAGTACCCCAGATGGTAGTTTCCGATAACGGAACCAATTTTAAATCCGAGGAGTTCAACGAATTTTTGAACAAAATTGGAGTTAAGTACCATAAGTACACAGCTTCATATCACCCCGCAACGAACGGAAAAGCAGAGCGCACCGTAAAAACTGTTAAAAGTGCCCTTAAAGCAATGGGTACTTCTTCTAGTTTCTTAAAGGCAGATCTCAACGAGTTCCTCCGTCAGTACAAAAACGCTCAACACTCCACGACAGGCGAGTCACCAGCGAAACTAGATATGGGCAGACAACTACGCACGCGCGCTGACGGACCCCAGGGCAGATTAACATCTAAACAATCAACGCACTGCAAACATACATTCCAACTATTTTCTTAAGGTTAGAGAGTCTACTTTACGACCTACACTCCGCGAATGGATAAGTGGGTACCAGGTTAAATTGTCAATAATTTGGGTGACCTTCATATGAAATCGAGCACAACAACAAAATCTATAAGCGTCGTATTGAACAAATAAGGAGCGCGCTGGAAGGTGAAATTCGGGAACGCCAAGATGAATATTTCGAGCACCACATCCACCTGTTACGGGAAGGATGAGGAAGTAAACAACGAAAAAAAACACCTGGGCGAAGATGCAGACGATGACCATTTTAGGACTCCACTAACGGCTCCCGAGGATGAAGAACAAAGGAAGGAGTCCGGGAGACACGATACTCTTCAGTCGGCACCACCACCACAACAGATCCTTCGGCGATTCGCCAGAGTTCGTAAGCAGAGAGTAATATTTTCCTTATCACCCTGAGAGGGGAAGAAATGTTATGCTTAAAAAGAATGACAGCCCTATTCGTTGGACCAGGTCACCCTGTGGATTAAGTGTGGCGATGTTATCTTGTTGACTATTGTTCTCTTATTTGTGCATAATGCGAAAACCATAAAATGTATTAATCTAAACAATAAAAGACATATCAGATGCCTTTTCCAGATTTCGCCGTACGATCTCAAAGATCTCCATCAGTTTGTTGGTGCCTAGAGTGCCTAGAGTTTGAATTGCTGTCTGATACCCATCTCAGCCAGGAAACCTTTGAAGATGCGGCTCGCAAACTGCACTCCGTTGTCCGTTATGACCACCTTTGGGACCCCGTACCTTGCGATTATGCGCTCCCTAAATGCTTTTTTAAGCGACTAGGCTGTCGCACTGCGCAGCGGCACTAGTTTCGTGCATTTCGAGAATCTATCTATCAGGACCAGTAGCATTTGGTTGCCGTGCTTAGATCGAGGTAGGGATCCGACGAAGTCTGCGCACACCGTGGCCCATAGATCCTCTGGCACTTGGGTTAGCATTTTGCCAGCCTCATGCATTTGATTTGGTCTCGCCTTCCATCACATAGTCCGGGTACTTCTGTAGATGGGTCCATGTCTTTTCGCACATGAAGCCGTTGGCGCCGTTGTCTCTTTCAAGCCTTGTAGCGTCCCTGGTAGTGGCTGTATTGACAAGGCGTTTCTGTACGCTTCCTTCTTAAGGGTTTTCAATGCTGCTGAACCACTTCAGAGCCATATGGTCGGTTACTAGTTTAAAGTGGTAACCTTCTAGATACGGCTTGAGCTTTCGGATCGCCCAGGCAATTGCCTTCTCCGTTGTTGAATAGTTTTACTCCGCGCCGTTCAAGTTCGGGTCGAGTAGGAGATTACTTTTTCGCCTTTCCCGGTGTCCTGGGTCAGTATTGCTCCGATGCCGTAATCGCTGGCGTCTGTTTCTAGGGTGAAAGTTCTACTGAAGTCTGGCCATGCTAACACCGAGTCTGCCATGAGTCTTGCCTTTACTTCCGTAAACGACATCTGGTGCTCCGGTGCCCACTCCCACTTCCTGCCTTTGCGTAGCAAGTCATTCTGAAAAAATCTGGTACAAATCGGCGGTACCACGACGCTACTCCCAGGTACTGCCGCAATTCTTTGACGAGGGTGGTTCCAGTTCAGCGATGGCGGCAACTTTTTCCGGATCTGTTCCTTTTCCTTCACTAGTCACATGTACATCAGTTCCTTCTTAAAAAATTGTAATTTTTCCGGATTCAGCCTCAGGTTTGCTTCCTTTAGACGCCAGAACACTTCTCTTAGGTTTTTCTTGTGTTCTTCTATCGTGCGACCGATCACCTTTATGTCATCCTGGTGGGCTAACGTGTGAGGTGACATTTCGGGGCCAATTACTTGGTCCGAAACCCGCTGAAAGGTTGCAGTCGCAGAGTGGAGCCCAATGGCATTATCCTTGGAGCAAACCTTTGCCTAGGACTGTGAAAGCCGTGTATTGCCGGCTGCTTTCTTCCAATGGGATCTGCCAGTATCCATCCTTCAGATCCAAGCTGCTGATGTAACGCGCTTCCCTCAGTTGGTCCAGTATGTAGTTAATGAGGGCAATCGGGTAGGCATCCTTTACAGACTTCGCGTTGATCTGCCTGAGGTCGACGCACAGCTTCTACATGCCTATCTTCTTATTTACCATCACGATGGGGGAGCTGTATGGGCTCTTTGAATGCTCTATGGACCCCATTCGGAGAAGCTCGTCTACCTTTGCATTGATCTCCCCTTGGATTTTTGGGTTCTTGGGGTAGTATCCCTGCTTGATTGGCTTGTCATCCTTCATTTGAATCTGGTGCTCTGCCATGATCGACGTTCCCGTCGTAGTGTTGAAGTCTGCTAGCTCATTTTCCATGAACGTTGTAGTATCGATCACCTCGCTTGTCTGTTAAACGAATGCAACCGATAGCTTCTGTGTCGGTTCCTGGCTGGTATTATGATCTCGTGTCCAGCACACCTTATTTTGGTCACAATTCGTGTAAGGAAGTTCCATCCCAACACCAACGGATTCATTACTCCTGGTTATATTAAAAGGCTCATGGTTAGTTGGTTGTTGCCGAATTTGGCCTCCACCTCGAGCTGTGCATCTATTCCGCCGCATCTTCCATCGGCCAACCTAACTTGCCGTCTCGTCCTGGTAATCCTTCCTAGAGCAGCAAGATTGTCCGCCAGTACTTCGCTAACGAAGCTTGCCGTTGCCCAGGTGTCGGTTGTGGCTTTGTAGCTGTTCCTACGAATCATCACCGCCGCGGACAACTGCTGCTATTCATCGATTAGCTTGCCAGTTCGTTTGGAGAGGTAGCACTGTCCAACCCCCTGGGCTCTCTCTGTTGCTGTTGGGGTGGTGTCCACGAACCTCCGCGTGGTGCTTCGGTTGCCTTCTGCCGTTTGACTTGGTGTGGTGGTGACCATTGGATATTTCCCCATTTATCCTGGTTGCCTGATTTATCGCATCTTCTGCACGTGACTTGCGTTGGGGCTGCCGTCTTGGTCCTCGAAAACTTGTTCTCCTGTGCGAATGCTTTCCGCTCTTTTTCCAGTTCGTTGTACTCGTCAGTTAAGATCATTAGCGTATTCAGGTCCGACACCTCTTAGGAAGATCCTTAGACTCGGTGTGCAGTTATCCCTTATAATTCTTAAGTTCTCTCTCGGCAAGTAAATGAGTGGCCTCACCATCGTCTGGATGTCGATCATGTAGTCCTTGAATGATTCGCTGTAGCCCAGCTTCC
This sequence comes from Drosophila subpulchrella, assembly GCF_014743375.2. Classification (NCBI taxonomy): domain Eukaryota; kingdom Metazoa; phylum Arthropoda; class Insecta; order Diptera; family Drosophilidae; genus Drosophila; species Drosophila subpulchrella. The sequence goes on along the minus strand of NW_023665585.1, from coordinate 1,703,183 downwards.
GTTGCCTGACCTCATCCGCCAGCCTGGTGATGAAATCTCTCGGCAGAAAATATGTGTGAAAGCTTTCTATAAAATCTGCACAGTTCTCCATTGCTTGTTGTTGGCAATGAATCACTTTAAAACCTCATGTCCCAGTCCAGGCCGAATGTGTTGGCTGACAATTTCACTTGCTCCAGGAATTCAAGTAGTTCTTCCGCACCGTCGAACCCGAACTTCACCTCGCAAACTTGCTTAGCGACCTCTGCGTAGTCTGTCAGGCTGGGTCTCGAGGTCAGCGCATTTGTTTTCCTATCTTGACTTATATCTTTCCAATGGGTCTCCTTTTGTAGGTATTCGAAGCTCAAACTTGCCACTAGGTAGTCCCTTTCGGTGATTTTAAAGCGATGCTCGTGCCGGCTCTGTCGTGATCTGCTGCTTCCAGCTCGGCCCAGATATTGACGAGTTGTGGGTCATTCTACGTTTCTAAATAATATTCCGACCATGCCTTTCTCATGTCGTCCAATCTTTAATCCAATCCGTTCTTGACAATGACAGCCTGTCCCTTGCTCTGTCCGGGACGGTCCCACTAGGGTCTTGCTCAGTTCACGCTGATAGTTAAGGCTAACGCCAGGAAGCTGCCTGGCAGTTCACTTCGCTGCACGCCAAGCGCCGACGAACGTTCGACCCCAGCCTCACCCTATTGCTTGCCGTCCGTGACGTTCCTGCGCTCCTCAATGAGTTCTCCGCAGCGATCGTGACGTGGCTGTCGGTGATGTCTACTGATGTCGCTGACGATGTCCTCTGCTCTGCTCCTTATCTTGCTTGCTGCGGGTCTCGACGTATCGTGGTCTCTGCCCCTTTAGGTCTTGGACGATCGCCGTTCCGGGGCTTACTGAACCGTTGGGCTTCTCCAGGGCAACGCCTGTTGAATGCCTCAACCGGTCGACTGCTCGCCCTTTCTGGTTGGTAGTGTGGTTCTCTGGCACTCAGGGTTATGGTCGGTTGCTGTTCCGGGACTTCGCGGGTAATCGCTGGGCTCTCCAGGACAACGCCTCTTGAAACCACAAATCGATCGATCGCTTGTCCCTCGCGCCAGGTCCTGCTCAGATGGGCAAGGCATACTGGGTCTAGACAACTTTTCCCTCGAGTTCACGGTTCCTCGTCGCAGGACTCTACAGCTCGACTCTGACGAACCGGCCGGGCGATGTGCCAGGTCGTGGTCGCGACAAAGTTGGAATCGAACCGAGATTCCTGCCGAGCTCCCTCTGCAAGGTAGATCGAAGGGTTATTATCTTGGATTCAAACTTGATTGACATTTCGGACCCTACGGAATTAAAATCCTGAGTCTCCGCTACTGCCCTATGTCAATTTGCGAGCATAAGGACCAAGGTATTAAAGACGGCACAGATCTTGAGTTTAAGCAATTGCGCTGTAGGTGGTAGCCGGGAAGTGTTTGAATCTTCTCCCGAAGCTTCTCTTTGCGCTGCTGGTGTTGCTGGGGGACACCAGATCCGCCACCCTGGGTTGGACTATGCACATCAGCCATTTATTTTTAAATTTATTCATTTAAAGTTCGATTAAAAAACACAAGGCAAAGAGAACTGCACAAGACCAGATAATGGAACTTCAAGAGTTCGAATTTACCATATAAAGTCCATATGAATGTGCAAGAATAATCTGATCCAGAATAATCTACCTTATTGTGTCGAATACGCATCCTTCTACCTGTTACATACTTTCCGACGAATCTTGTATACCCTTTTACTCTACGAGTAACGGGTATAAGCCCAAAGCGCTGGTGGAATGGCTTGGAGGGCGCCGAGCTGAAGGCTACCGAACGGTTCGCAGGTTGCGGATAGCGCCCTGGTTCTCCAGCGTAGCTACGAATAGGCGTGGAATATAGACACGGCCCGGCTACAACTAAGCCCCAAACATTAAGTGTAAGTAAGTAGCCCCGGACAGTCAGCGGGTATCTGCGCCGTAGCAGTACCGACGTCGCGCTTGTGCTGCCGCTTCCGACAAATAGCTCACACTCACCCCCTTCCCACACGTAAAACGGACCTCTTCCCTACCCACACAACACTCATCTCACTCCGAGCTGGACTAAGGTGTCACTCTTTCCGTGCCTAGAGTCAATCTGGCTGGGAGCCCGAGTCAACAAATAACAAGGTCTCAAACAGTGAGCTCAGGCAAGTGGCGACCGGCTGTTCTAAATCAGCCTTACCCGGTTACAGCGGATCTCTGCCCGGGTGGACCTGTCCCTTATCCGCAGCGCGTGAGATTTAATATGGATAACTTAAATAACAACAACAATAACAACAACACCAAACAAGAGCCCAACACTCTTAAAAAGTCGAAAGTCGCAACCATCGACGATAAGAAGAGCAAGAGTGTTGCTCCAAAAGCCCAAGTCCTCGTGACTTCAACCCCTACCAAGGCCATCGAACAACGCAGCCGTGTAAGCCCAAAACACCACAAAGACCAGCCCAAACCTCTCACCAGCGTAGAAACGGCTAACCAGCTATTCAAACCTGAGAGGAGTGCCAAGGCTGATCTTGTGGTAAGGGCCAGGGCCATGGAGTTCAAGAGGACACCACCTAACCAGGCAGGACCTCTGAGACGTAAGAAGGCATTCCGAATTCTCAAACGGCTGGCCACCAACCCCATACGTGAGAACCAAGCGTCTAAAGTGGACTACCAGAAAATCCAAGAGCATATAGCCTGGGCAAAGGCGGTAATACCAGACTTCGACATCGCTATAACCACCAACAATAGCAACAAGCGAGAGAGGTCGATGGAAATAGCGCAACCAGCGAGCAAGAAGGCTAAGACAACCCACCGCGGCACATAGTCGAGGTCCTTTGCGGAAGTGGTAAAGGATCGGAAGATCATTGACGTCATCGACCAGAGCGATGAAGGCGGCAGGATCCCTAGAAACCAGTGCGGTCTGGTTAGACAGGCCCTTGCGACAGTGGCCTTGAAAACGAAGGTCCGCCACCCGATTGCACAGATGCGGGGTGGTACCAAGGCAATGTAAAGTTGATCGCCTGTGAGGACGAAAGATCGGCAGAGCTTTACGTGGCTGCCATCAACAAGGTCGGCGAGGTCTACCACGAGGCTAAGCTGGCAGCTTACGAGGCTGCAGACATCCCGTCTCGACCGAGAGCGAGGGTGCGGCTGCCGTCTGAGCCCTCGGAGCCAGGGGCTATCCTCAGACTGCTGACTAGGTTCAACTCGAAGCTTCCGACAGATGTTTGGAAAGTGGTAAGGGTGGAGAAAACCGAGCGTGTCACAATGAACGTGGCTATCCTCCTGAACCAGGCCTGCTTGGAACCCCTCGCAGCGCAACAGAACTGGTTGAATTACGGGTTTGACAAGGTGCAACTTCGCATCTACGACACTGACAAGCTAGCGGCAGACAACCTGGCTGCCTGTGCGTCGTATGAACCCCCGAGTGACGACGAAATGGAGCACGAGGAGGCCACCCATATAGGGTACGCGTCAACTGTCTCAGAGCTCACCGAAAGCCTGAAGCAGCTGTGCGCTCAGGACACGACCCGACCGGGGCGCACTGTTCTCCACAACATAGCGAAGGAAGCGGAGGGTACCCAGCCCGATCACGGTTCTAAGTATGGTGCAGTTTCTACAGATTAACCTGCACCACAGCAAGGCAGCATCGGCTACCCTCCTCGTCCGCCTGGCAAGAGCCATGGATTGTTGGTACCACCATCTGTGGCTTATCAGCCCCCATATACATGCTGTTTTACACCAAGGGTAAGAATAAAACCAAAACCAGCATTCTTACCAAGACACAAATTAACGCTTATCTTATTCCACAGTTTAGCGAATGCGACCTCACCATGTTCAGACCGGAGCTAAACGAACACACTCATTACACCATAGCATCATTCTATCTGGCTCACGACTATGGCGGGCCATTACCAAACACCATAACACAACAACTCATACATGCACACTAGGGCGGTCCACATTTGTATAGAAATTTTTAAGGTCCTACTCTCACCCGCTTATACGGTGCGCTTTGAGGTATTTAATGAATACCAAAAGAAATTTTTTGAAAAAATCGCGTTTTAGGGTCTGCGAATTGGTTTCAAAGTTTATAGCTCATACGCACTGTTGCCCTTGATCAAATATATTATTTTCATATGGGTGGCCTTGACTTGGTTATATTTCTCAAATTCGTTAACCTTTCCGAACTACTTTGAAAGCTTTACAAATTGAAAAACTTTTCTAGTTGCTAAAACCTGAATTTTCATGGTCGTACAAGATGGAATTGGATTGAAATTTTGAAAATATTGACAATAAGGTATTAAAATCGTTGAGTTGCATAATAAGTCATTTAAAACATTTCGCAAATAGTTTTATTTATTTTTGAAAAAAACCGTTTCATAAATGGACCTTCTGTAAACACTTATATACCCAAATAAGGAAGGAAAAAGAAGGCTCTCCTTTTATATTAACATTAATATATTAACTGGAATACCCCTTTGACTCCAAATGGTAACTAGCATTTTTGTAACATCTTTGGCGCTTTGTATCAAAGTCTAGTCCTATAGAGGACACTAGATAATACGGATCTCTTAGATTGTAAGTCCGTTGTGTCAAATTCGGATTTTAGATGTCCAACCAAAAACATTTCGGAATTGTCCATTTTTTACTAATACTGACTGTTCGGAGCAGATCGCCAGCGCCTAGTCATGCGCGCATAGGTGTACGACGGCTCCTGCAGCGCTCTCTGCTTATCTTTGTCGCCTTCTTTCTTATACCACTAAAGCTGTCGCTTATCTATTCAGAAACTACTTTGTAAGCCTGCATATGTCTATATGAAGATCTTGGAGCCAAGCTTTTTACCCATTCACAGTCCGTCTGCCGCTCCGAATAAACGCTATACATTTCAATATAACCTATTCATGCGTTATTAATTATAAATATAAGGGTGGCATATTTGTTGTCTTCCCCTTAAACACTGACTGAGTTTAGAATGTTGACAAAGTTGGGGGTGGGAAATCGATTTTTTCGAAAAAAGTTCTGGATGGAACACATGTCATGTGAGTAATTTTAAAGCAAACTTTGAGGACGATTCGCAAGGTCTAAGTCGCAAAAAAAAAAATTTTTATTTTTGATTACATTTCTTACAGATCTTAATATACCATTTAAATTGGTGAGAACTAGTTTTCATTTTTTGGCCCACCCTAATGCACACTCATCTAAGAAACTTATCCTGGGTGGGGACGCTAACTCACACCACACGCAATGGGGAAGTACAAACACAAACGAAAGGGGTGAGTTACATTATGACTATCTCCTTCAATCAAATTTATTCATCTGCAGCAAAGGTAATGACCCAATTTTAATCACTTGAAATAGGAGGGAAGTCTTAGACATTACACTAATATTTGATCCCCTGGTTAAACATCTCGAACCGTGGAAGGTCGAACACTCATTCTAAGACCACCGATACATAGAATTTACAATACCTCTAGACTGTCCTCCAGCCGAGAACATAACTAATCTAAGACTAACCAATTAGAGATTACTACAAAAATCTCCTCAAGAGAAACTTACATGCTCCACCGACGCACGTACTCAACGGTCAAGAGCTAGAAAACCTAGCCAATACTTTCACTGACATCTGCGGTGAGGCCATAAAAATGGCATGCCCAAGCAGCACAGTCAAAGCACAGCATACACCGCCATGGTGGAACGCAACCCTGGCGAACCTTAAAAGAGAGAGCAGAACTTACTTCAATACAAAACTAAACCTATACAAAAAGGAAATTAGAATATCAAAACGAAGAGCTTGGGCTTATTTCTGTAGTAGCATAGAATCTACTGCGGCATCCAGACTCACAAGAATTTTAGCAAAATCTCCAGCAACCATTGGCTTTCTAAAAACCAATGCTGACAGCTGGACGGAAAACAGTCAGGAAACCCTTGAACTACTGTTAGACACCCACTTCCCTAAAAACACCCAAGTAGTGGAGGACTTCTACATAGAGGAGAACTTTCACGACCAGGGTATAGACAACATCTCAAACCCTGGCCGCATTAAGTGGGCTGTTAACTGTTAACTGTTAACTGTTTTAAGCCCTTCCAATCCCCCAGCCCGGACGGTTCTTCCCGGCCCAGCTACAACGGACACTAAATATATCCCTACCCTGGCTGACAGCCATCTTCCATGGCTGCCTTGCTCTAAGCCACATTCCATCAAGGTGGCTGGGCGTTAAAGTAATTTTTATACCGAAAGCCGGCAAACCCTCCCACATCAACCCGAAGGACTTCCGCCCGATAAGTCTCTCTTCCTTCTTGTTGAAGACCCTAGAAAGCCTAATTGACCTCCATATCATGCTAACCATCAACCCAAGCACAGCATGCGTACCGTAAAGGCAGATCAACAGATACCGCCTTCCACGCCCTGGTATTTAGTATAGAAAGAAGTTTCCGCAATAAGGCAGCGTTTCTAGACACAGAAGGCGCCTTCAACACTGACTGTGGGCAGTTAACCCAGAAAAGACCGGAATAGTTCTTTTTAAAAGGAAGTATAAGGTACCAAATCTAACTCTCCCAAAACTACACCAAACGCACCTAGTGCTTAGCAATCAAACAAAGTACTTATGTGTCATCCTTGACAAAAAGATCCACTGGACTGACAAAATCATAAATCGCACACGCAAAGCGGCCATAGCACCTTTCGCTTGTAAAAAAGCTATAGGGAGGAAGTGCGGTGTGGCTATACACAGCAATATTCAGGCCCATTCTTCTCTACGGAAACATCGTGTGGTGGCCTTCCCTAGAAAAGAATTGTAACCTCAGGATCCTTTATAAGATCCAAGGAAGCGCAGAGCTTTGCATCAATGGGGCGCTCCGCACCACTGTTACTGAAGCATTTCACACAATCCTCGACCTTCAACTCCTGGACCTACTTGTCAAAAGCTGGGCATCTGCAACAGCGCTGAGGCTCCGCGTAGCAGCGGCATGGAGAACAGGCTGAACGGGTCACTCCAGTATCCTAATAAATCAGATATCCATACCACATATTACAGACAACGTTTCACCCATAGTCAACTTCGAAAGAAGATACAAGATATTCATACCTACCAGTACAGACTGGGAGAATCTTCCACACCAATTTGAAAACGCCGTCAATATATACACAGACGGCTCCAAGCATAACTCCCAAGCCAGTGGGGGAGTTTTCTCTTCCGAACTGGACAAAAAAGTCTCATTCCGCCTACCAGACCACTGTAGTGTTTTCCTTCGGAAGTCATGGCAATCCAGGAAGCCATGTCCCACCTGGATACATCAGCACATCACGACATAGACATCTTCATCTTTTGGGACAGTCAAGCAGCCCTCAGGGCCCTCGACTCCTACACAACAAACTCAACAACTATCTCTGAATGCCGCAAATCTCTAAACGAGATGGCCACTCATCTGAGAATCAACTTCATCTGGATATTTGGACACCATAATATTGAGGGCAACTGCATAGCAGACGAACTAGCAAGACAAGGGACAACCGCCGACATCCTTCGCGATAAGGACACGGTGGGTATGCCCATGGCTACATGCAAGCTCCACCTCAGGCAGAGACTGTACACCCTCTCCTACAACCGATGGAACACAATCTCAAAATGCCACAATTTCAGACTCACGTGGCCAAATTACAGCCCGAACAGAATCAAAACTCTCCTACAATGCAATAGGGAAGACATCTCCACTCTCCTAAATGCGGGCCATTGTCTTCTAGGGACTCACGTGCGCATGCTACCTAACATACCTAACCTAACGGGTATAAATATACATATATAATTGCATAGCGCGACAAATAGGAATCAAAACAAAAACAAGGAAGAACGCTATAGTCGAGTACCTCGACTATCAGATACCCGTTACTCAGCTAAAGGGACCAAAGGGAAATGGAGATATGCAAGCAGCCAAGCGAGATTGAAATTTGCCACCTATCGGCGGTGGTCAGATTTAAGAGTTATGGGCGTTCGAGTGGGCGTGGCAAATTTTTTCATCCGGACAGACGGACATGGCTAGATCGACTCGGCTAGTGATCCTGATCAAGAATATATATACTTTATGAGGTCGGAAACGCTTCCTTCTGCCTGTTACATACTTTCCTACGAATCTAGTATACCCTTTTACTCTACGAGTAACGGGTATAAAAAACGAACTTTGCTGTAAATTACGGGCTCCCGAATACCGAAAAAAAGGGCACTCGTCTCATAATTTAATTTGTAATAACATTCCATCCAGCAAAGTTATCACAGCAGCCCCCAGCGAAAGATCTTTCGGAGCGAGAATTTTAATAATGTAATCACACAAATATTAAGCGCAAACCTGAAAGCTCTGGAGTATATTAAATGTCCCGCCCTTAAAGAAGTGTGCGGAGAGTTGTCCTTACATTGTGTTAGCCTGCATTCCAATTGCTGTTGCTCAACAGCACAAGACAGAGTTAGAAGCTTATATAAACATGTACAACTTAAGACAAACGTATAGATACAAGATAAAAGAAAAAAGTTGCCATGACTAACCAAGTAACAGTGAAATTCCATTGCACTTATCAATACGATTATCATTATTATTTCTCAACTATTGCGCACTCGTTAGCATGACGTTAAATTAAAAGAACTTTGGATTGTAGCTGTAACATTATAAAATTTTACTAATGAATGAATATATAGATTTTTCTTGAAATTACTTTTGAAAAACTTTTGAATCGCATTAAATCATGTCAGCATATCTATGCGTGGCTTATTACTAGATTTTCTAGTATAAAAATAAACTAATTCCTCATCATGTTGGAACCTAGCCGTACTTTAATGTTGAAGAGCGTATTTTCAGCGATGCCATATTATGTAGAAAATGTCATCTTCTCCGAAGCGATACCCTAGTTGCCCGCTTAGCTGAAATAGACAGTTGTCCACGTGAGCCATTAGTACTATTCGTTTATTCATAATACATAATGCGAAATAAATGTGCATGTGGTAAACAATAAAGAGTCTAAACGCACAGTCAACCAAAATTGCAATCCAATTAGACCAAACGAGAAGACCGTATACTAAAGCGAGACTCCCGTAACATAATGAAAAGGTATCGTGACTCGAAGTCAAGAACTGTCCGAAAAGAAGAAAAAAAGGAAGAAATAGTTCTTACGATACTGCTACGTGATTAAAATAAAATCATCTACTCGCGGAGTCAGAACAGTCTGCGTAGCTTGCGGTGTATATCTGCAAACTCCTGCACCACCACTAGCCGAAGAGTTGGCTGCACCGCATAGAGTCGGCGCAACTATGCCTAGATTGCCTATGCCTATGCGATCGCAGGTTTTAGGATAAGAGGTTGGCGCTCTAGTGGATGGGCCGATAGGGGCAGATAGAGATACCAACGCTGCTGGGCGTATAAAGGAATGAATAGCCCAGATAAATATAACCATAACTAAAGCTATGACAGACGTCATGTCGCAGTTACCTGTAGAGATAAGAGGGAGGCTTTAGTAAGTTGAAGTCGCTAAACGCTGCGCCGCCAATTCTGACCGCAGGACACCAATCTTTTGAACAGCTTTTCCGAATACCTCCTCGTATTTCAATGGTAGGTCATAAGGGTAATGAGGAGCGAAATAGCAGCAGCGCCACAAATATAAATTCCGTGGGGAACGCAACAGGACCAAAATCTTCGTTCCGATCGAATAAGGCAAATAATATCTTGTTGGAAGTTAGTCACCTGGAAGCAACTAAGTGCAGCTCTTAAAGCCCAATTCAAAGATTGCAAAAGCGATGTAGAAATCCGTTCAGCGCCACAAATATAAATTCCGTGGGGAACGCAACAGGACCAAAATCATCGTTCCGATCGAATAAGGCAAATGATATCTTGTTGGAAGTTAGTCACCTGGAAGCAACTAAGTGCTGCTCTTAAAGCCCAATTCAAAGATTGCAAAAGCGATATAGAAATCCGTTCAGCCTTATTTCAAAGAAAACAGAAAGCATCTGAAACGTTTAATAAATGTTTGAGTAAATTCGTGCTATTTCTGGCAAGCTATCGGAGCCTATGTGAGAATCATCATTATTGGAAGTATTGCCAAAAAATTTGTTGAAAGAAACTCAGCATACAATTTTACATGTGTCAATATATAGTATTGCTCAGCTGCGTCACATGGTCCGTACAAGGAAAAGATTTATTCAGGCCTTGAGTGCGAATGACCCTAAACAAAGTTTCTGCCAAGGTCAACGTTCCCCATGTGCGCGAAGTAGCCAGATCGACTGGGGATGTTTCTGGAGATGAATAAAACCTCCATCCGGAGGTTGGGGCAAAAGTCTTGGCTTGCTTATTAAATTGTTGTAACCGTTACTCCTTAGCCATATTACACACATTATGAACACAGCAATTACCACATCCACTTTTCCCTCCGCATGGAAGTACGCGAAAATAGTCCCTATACCGAAAAGTCAAACCGAGTTCAGACCCATATCCCTACTTCCTTTTTGTCAAAAATTTTTGATGTAGAACAATTCCATGCTTTGGGAGAAGAAATCCGGTTTAAGAAAAATAGGAGTTTTATTAGTGCCATTACTGATGTAGTTGTACATTCGATCAAGGCTTGATAAAAATTGGATAGCGTTTTTGACTCTAATTGATCACAGCAAGGCCTTCGACACCGCCAACCGTAGTATTCTACGCACCAGGCTAAAAAACCTTTTCAATTTTTCGGACTCTGCATTCATGCTCTTGAGGTCATATCTAACAGGTAGACAGAAAACAGTCGTGTCTGGGTCGTGTACTTCTCGCTTTGTTTCGGTGACTAGAGGTGTTCCCCAAGGTTCTATGCTAGGGCCCTTATTGTTTTCCATCTATGTTAATGACATACCTAATGTTCTGTCCTCTGGTGATGTTTATTTACACGCTGATGATATGCAGTTCTATATTAGTAAGCCGTTATGTCAAGTAAATGATTTTAATAGTGTTCAAACCCACTGTCCAGCGAATTTTCACCGGCCCCCCTATCCAGCTGCACCGCTCTCTCGCTCTCCCGCTCTCTCGCGCTCCCGCTCTCCTGCGCTGTTCCCAGCTCCCTCCGTGAAGTCTCCGCTGCGCTTTGGAGCGCAGAGCGGAGCTTAGACTTAAGCATTTCGATTTTGGAGTTCAAAAAGAATAAACCGCGGTCGTACCCCCTCCTATTTTCCAAGTTAACTTTTTGTGCTTAATTACTTTTCGGTCAAGGGGCACTTCGCGAAGCGTGTGTTTTCTCCCCTACAGCTACCAAGCAGATCGCCGCATCCAACGCCCGTCAGCCGCACCAGCCGCCCTACGCCGAAGCCCAGCGCGTTCATCAGTTCCCGCCGACGCCGCCAGTTCCCGCGTCGCCTCCCGCGCCATTCCACCAGCGCCGTACCCCGCTTCCCCCCGGCGTACATTTTTGTCCTTCGCACCGGATAAGATAAGTAAAGCTTTTTTGTCTCATTAATTGCCGGTCTGCAGTCAGCCACTCGAAAATATAAGTCGTTTGACTTTCTGTACGATTTGTCCAAAATCCAAGTCCGATTAAATCCGACAACGGCAATTAATAAATTACTTCGCCATTTTTTTCTTCGATTTTCCTTTTGCAACGTGCGGCCATATTGCCAATTTTTTCCGACTTCTTTTTTAATTGCATTTGGCCGCTCATCCATACATACATACACTTATATAAAATCGAGAAAAAATATGCCAAGCTTAGAGAAAATATTGTGCAAATATAAGCCAAGCATACAATGAGAATTTTTTAATTTCCAGTGCTCTGCCAATTCAGGCCCCCAAAACTTTCCAAAATTTTCTCACTGTGTATCCGCAGCCGCTAAAGTACTTGCACATATTTTTTCGTTTTTCCAAATACAGTCCACAGACAAATAAATCGAAAATGTCCACAACAACACATACACCGCCGGCAATAATTATTTAATAAATTTAAAACCGGCGAAAATTACATACATACAAATATCTACAGACATACGAATATCTACATACATACGAATATCTACATACATACAAATATCTACATACATACAAATATCTACATACATTCACATATAATTTTTAACTCCACCATCCCGTTCCGACTAATCAAAGTTTTCCGTCGGCCATCCGCTCAAAAATAATAAAATAAAAACAAGGAAGAACGCTATAGTCGAGTACCTCGACTATCAGATACCCGTTACTCAGCTAAAGGGACCAAAGGGAAATGGAGATATGCAAGCAGCAAAGCGAGATTTAAATGCGCCACCTACCGGCGGAAGACAGATTTAAGCATTGTGGGCGTTAGGGTAGGCGTGGCAATTTTTTTTTGGATCAATCGATAGGCATTGACGAGACCAATACATTTCAGTTAAAATTTTTAATCTAGCATAAAAATTGTGGGCGCCACAGGCTTGGGCGGTTTGTGGGCGTTAGAGTGGGCGTGGCATATTCGCATAACAAACTTGCGCTGCGTACAAGGCTACGGAATCTAAATCTGAAATCCCAATACTCTATCTTTGATAGTTTCCGAGATATCCGCGTTCATATTTACGATTTTTTGAAGTTTGTAGGCGGTTTGTGGGCGTTAAAGTGGGCGTGGCAAACTTTTTTTTGGGTCAATCGATAGGTATTGATGAGAACAATTCATTTCAGTTTAAATTTTTACTCTAGCATCAAAACTGTAGAAGCCACAGTTTTGGGCGGTTTGTGGGCGTTAGAGTGGGCGTGGCACTCTACTGAAACAAACTTGCGCTGCGTAAGAAGCTCAGGAATCTGCTCGCCAAATCTCAATAGCCTAGCTCTCATAGTTTCCAAGATCTCAGCGTTCATCCGGACAGACGGACAGACGGACAGACGGACAGACGGACATGGCTAGATCGACTCGGTTAGTGATCCTGATCAAGAATATATATACTTTATGGGGTCGGAAACGCTTCCTTCTGCCTGTTACATACTTTCCGACGAATCTAGTATACCCTTTTACTCTACGAGTAACGGGTATAATTACACACACCGACGTGAAAATTTTTTGGTCATTGTGTTTTATTTACCATCAAACTTTGTAGTATTTATACCCGTTACTCGTAGAGTAAAAGGGTATACTAGATTCGTCGGAAAGTATGTAACAGGCAGAAGGAAGCGTTTCCGACCCCATAAAGTATATATATTCTTGATCAGGATCACTAGCCGAGTCGATCTAGCCATGTCCGTCTGTCCGTCTGTCCGTCTGTCCGGATGAACGCTGAGATCTTGGAAACTATGAGAGCTAGGCTATTGAGATTTGGCGAGCAGATTCCTGAGCTTCTTACGCAGCGCAAGTTTGTTTCAGTAGAGTGCCACGCCCACTCTAACGCCCACAAACCGCCCAAAACTGTGGCTTCTACAGTTTTGATGCTAGAGTAAAAATTTAAACTGAAATGAATTGTTCTCATCAATACCTATCGATTGACCCAAAAAAAAGTTTGCCACGCCCACTTTAACGCCCACAAACCGCCTACAAACTTCAAAAAATCGTAAATATGAACGCGGATATCTCGGAAACTATCAAAGATAGAGTATTGGGATTTCAGATTTAGATTCCGTAGCCTTGTACGCAGCGCAAGTTTGTTATGCGAATATGCCACGCCCACTCTAACGCCCACAAACCGCCCAAGCCTGTGGCGCCCACAATTTTTATGCTAGATTAAAAATTTTAACTGAAATGTATTGGTCTCGTCAATGCCTATCGATTGATCCAAAAAAAAAATTGCCACGCCTACCCTAACGCCCACAATGCTTAAATCTGTCTTCCGCCGGTAGGTGGCGC